>NC_133621.1:310513425-310813425 GCF_048593235.1 Sminthopsis crassicaudata | reverse complement strand
AGAGTGGATTCGCTTTCTGGGCTGCCATGTCACTACTCTGACTCACCAGCCCCCCTTGCATTAGGTTCCTCGGTTTTTCATGCCATCTGCTGTCATTCAGGATTCCCCAGTACATTCTTGTAGTTACTCTTGCTCTGTTGACATAAGACAGACACATCCAGCATCCCAGTGGTCTTTTTTTCAGAGAAGACGCGGTAATGGCCAGTTTGGTGCTTCCCTGACCCAGCTCATCGAAGCCCCTGGGGAGGGTCTGATTGCCCTCCATGCCGCGGAGGGCCTTTCCAGCTGAGCTCCTGAGGGCCATAGCTCTGCGGTGCCGTCCCCAGCTCGTTGCTCCTGGACACGAGCTTCTGGCCACCTGGCCTTGTCTCACGCCGTCGCCACGAAACGGAGACTGGCCACGGATCATGTCGTCCCAGAGTTTAGTTGGTGGCTCAGGCAGTTTCCTCCAGCCTGAGGAGGGAGCAAATGGGAAAGCCTTTGTCCGCGCAGGGGACACTCTGATGTGTTCAGGTTTTAAATGGGGCCTGCAGAAGCATAGAGCTCACTGGGCCCGCTCCCCGCTAGAGCTTACACTCCTTGGGGGTGGGGACTGTTCCTAGAAGCGACCATGGGGCGTAGCCCATAGTGCGGGTGGAACCGGCGCTGGGTCACTCTCTCACTCCACAGATAATGCTGTTGTCAAGCCCCAGAATGGAGTCACATGTTCCAGATGAGCTCTACAGCCATTCAGAAGTCGGGCGCCTGTTCCGCAAGGGAATGAGGACTGCTCTGGTGGGCGGTGGGTAGCCCTGGCTGGATTCCAGAGGCAGAGGGACCCCATTCTGCCCCCACGCACCATTGAGGGGCTTTGGAGAGGATGTGGGCCAGGGGCTGTGGTCTCTGCCATCAGCAGGCAGCACCGAAGTGTGGTATCCCATGCCCATGCTTGGGGGTTCGCCCCTGCTGAGCACGTCCTGTGTTGTGAGGGAGGAGCGATAGCATCCTTCTGCAGCCACTTTTTTTAGGGGCTCTGACCTCCTCAGCAGCTTCATTTCCCTTGGCTTCCATCTGACTCCCTCCCCCACTTTCTGGCTCCCAAGGAAGATGGGAGCACGGCCAGCCGGGGCAGTTGGGCCAAGCTTCCTGGAGGAGGTGGCCTGGACAGAGGCTCCTAACAGAGGCCCAGCCACGGCAGGTGCTGGCCGCCCACGTTGGCTGATCGTGGCCATTGTCTGGGAGCCTTTGGAAGTGTGGGGGCTTGGGAAGATTATTTGGCGGCGTGTATGAGGGCTTGGAGGGGAGGAGAGGAGGCCGGAGGGAACTTTTCAAGCGTGGGCTCATGGCACCCACCTGCACAGACCCTCCTGTCCCTTGGAGCCCGCCCCAGCAAGATCAGGAGAACTCCCTTCTTGGGGCTGTTTGTGTGCGAGCCTTCGGCCTCCCCTGCGGGGGAGGGAGCGTCTCTCTCACTCCCCACCCTGTGCTCCGTTTCTCTGGGAATCTGTCCTGGGTCCCTGGAGGGCGGGGGACGTTGTGCCCTCCTCCCCAGGGGTCTGTTGAAGCAAGCCTTCAGCCTCTGCAGAAGCTCTTGCATATTCTCCCCCCACCGCCCTTCACACACCCGCCAAGGTGCCCGGGCCTGGGGATCCAGAGCAGGGGATCCTGCTCCGAGCAGAGGGCGCAGGGTGCCTCCCCACCGGCTTCCTGCAGTTTGAGGAATGTCTCCCGGGGTGGGTCAGTGAGCGTGTCTGTGAGCTCCTCCGAGCTCAGGGCACGGAGGCAACGAGTAACTCCGGCCGGAGACTCGAGACCGGGCCGAGTCCTGGCTTCCTACACGCCACTTAACAGCGGCCTCGAGCTTCACGTCTGCTCAGTGGGAAGCAGGGGACCCTTCTTGGTTATAGCCTGATGATTTCTGGTTCTTTTTTCAGGATAACTACACCTTTGCCCAGCCTGGCATCCAGATGAAAGTGCGCCTGTTGGAGGAGCTCGTGAGCCGGATCGACGGTGAGTACACCCGCCCGCCCTTCTCTGGTGCGGCTTCCCTTGCTGCGCCCATCTCGGCCCCCTCACGCTCCTGGCGGTGTGATGTTGGGCGCCTTCCCTGGCATTGAATGTCCAACTGCCCCAGCGGGGCCGTACCAGGGCCAGTTATCGGAATGCGGGCTGTCGCCACGCCCTAGGGCGAGGGAGCTCAGCTGGGGGCAGGGCAGACTTTGGCACGGGGCTCGGGAGAGTCGTCATTCACAAGGCCCGGCGGGGGCGCGGGCTGTCCTTCGACCCTCTTGGGTGCCCCGGTGCATCATTCCGCTATCGGGATGTCAGAATAATTTCTCTGTGGAATCCAATTAATTACCAAGCCTGGAAATAACGGCTCTCACACCGTAGATAAATTACAGCGTGCGGCAGGGTGATTTCGGATGACGCTTTGCAGGTTTAAGGCGGGGGTTCCGAAATGCTCCGCACTTTATTCCTCAAAATCACTCCCCCCGTGAAGTGCTGACTGTCATAGTGCAAAAGCAGAGTTTAACTAAACGAAACGGGAGAGAGAATGCTTGCCCACTCTACGCACGTTCTTTGTACTTTGTGCAGTTAATGAACAGAGTGTTAGCGAGGAGTCACAGAGCGGAGCTCAGCCTCTCTTGGCCGCGCCAGCCGGACAGCGGCAAGACTTGGGGGGGACAGCAAAAATGCGGTTTGTGCTCTCGATGAACGATCTCATCCACTGAAACCCGGGGCAGCCATTGGGCTCCCCCTGGTGGGGAGATGCCGGCCCTGGGCCTTTTCTGGGCGGGGGAGGAAGGGAAGGTTTGTGTCCCCGCACGTGCGCACGCGGGGACATTTTACCAGACCCATGGATGTGTGCGTGCAGGCCTGCGCACCGTTAGTAGCAGGAGGGAAGCAGGGACGCCTGACCACAGCCGGCTCTCCCAAAGTGCTTTGTCCCTCTCTCCCAACACTTAGGTGAGGGGCCGACCAGGGTCCAGGAGATGGGAAACGGGCTCCCGGGCAGTCAGGGACTTGCCGAGGCCCCTGGCGGGAAGCCAGCCGGCCAGTCACGGGCATTTCCCGGGAGCTGGTCCTGGGCCAAGTGGGGGCGTTAGGTGAACATGGTGTCCCAGCGAGGACCCGAAGCCAGGTTCTCGGAGTCCCAGGCTAGCCCCATTCCCCAGCTGGGAAGGCCCTCGGGCCCTCTGAGACCTGTTGTCCCTCAAGGCCTCGCCCTCGAGTCTCCTTCCTGCAGAGTGTGGGCCGGCTTCTTCCAGCCGACCTCTGAGCCGGGGAACGGCCCGCTGGCCAGAATCCCCTTTGTGTGTCTCCCCCCTTTCACTTACCTCAAATAGGGCCCTCCCTCCCCTCCCATCTCCTTCCCTCTGCCCTGGAAGTGGATCGGGAATCGTTTCCGAGCAGCCGCCTCCTTGTCCTTCCGGCCAGGGCCCAGCATTGCTCCGGACACTCGGCCCTGGCAGGTCACTTCTCCTCGCACGCTCGCCGGGCTGCTTCCAGCCCCGAGGTCCCGAACACTGCGGCGGGTCCGGGACAAGCCCAGGCCGGGGATGCCCAGGGCCTCTGTGGGGCTCAGAGTCTCCCTTCTCCCCTCTCACTTGTGGCTGACTCGTCCATTTCTCCCGCAGCCCCTCTGCAGCCCAGTGTCCTCCCCGCCATGGTCCAGCCGAAGGGCCCCTGGCCAGGGCTTCTGGCACTTAGCAGCTGTGTGACTGGGCGTCACCTGGGCTGTGCCAGCTCCACGTCCTCATCTGTAGAATGGGCCTCTCCCCCCGGGGCCCTCCCTGCCCCTGCTGCCGTGAGAGCAACACGGGTGATGTTTGCAGGTCGCCTCGCCTCATCTCCTGTTTCTTGGCCCCAGGCCTCCCGTCTGCCCTCGGGTGCAGCTTGGGGCCACTCCCCGAATGCTGGGTCGGAGGGAGACGCCCCTGCGCCCGGAAGCCCCAGAGCGCTTTGGGAAGTTTCACTCCCCGGGCGTCCCTGTGCTGCAAGACTCTGGGCCAGCTCGGGAGACAGCCCGAGCAGGTACAGTCACTGCCATCTGTCAGGAGGGACATTGGAAGGGAGGTGCAGGGTGTCGGGGGCACAGGCCAGCCCTCCTTCAGACGGTCACCCACTGCCACCTTGGGAAGAGAGCGCTTCAGCCCAGTCACCCCTCCCGCTCCGACGTTCTGATTCTCCGGTTTCCGTGACCGCGGCTGCTCTAGAACACCGTGTTTATGTGACCCAGGACCCCCGACGGCCTGGGCTCCCGCAGACCCCAAGGGAGTCATCGTGGCTCTCTGCCTCATTGCCGCTGTCTCTCCTGAAACGTTAAGCACATGATTTGTGTCCGGGACTCCTTGTCAGTGGATACCAGACGGCCCGGCTCCTGTCCAAGCACCAGAGGTACCGCCTGTACACCAGGCACACGGGGCCTCTCTTTCGCCCCCCCTGGAAATGCAGAAGACCCAAGGATTCCGAAGGGGGTAGGACACGGAAATTGCAAATAACTCATCGGTTAATCTGCTGGGAGGCCGGCTTGGATTTGCTTTAACTTGCTAATGAGCCCCTTTTAACCTAAGCTTGCCGCAAGAGGGAACTTCCCTTGGTACAGTCATTCAGGCCCCTTCTCGGCAGCTTGACCCCCTGTACAGTCCTGCACCGGGAGTCCGCCAGCCAGCCTCGTCCCAGGAGCGTGCTACAGCTGTGCCCGGCCTTCGCTGTGTGGGAGCCGTGACCCCGCACTGCCTTTTCAAAAACGTCATCTATTTTTAGCATTCATTTTATTATTGAAAATTTGCATTACAAATTCTCCCCTTTACCCTGTCTCTCTGTCTCTTGTCTATCTCTCTCTCTCTGTGTCTCTCATCTGTCTCTCTTCCTTCTCTCTCTGTTGCTCTCTTCTTTCCTCCCTACTCATTGAGAAGGCAAATTATATAGGTGAAGTCATGCAAGACACATGTTGCGTAAAATGGCAAGAAAATCGATGAAATGATCAAAGGCTCTTCAGCGGGCCCTCAGAGTTGGCTTTTAGAATTGTCATGTAATCACTGAACACTTGGGGGATCCCATGATGCAACCCCTCAGCCTCCAGCATTACCCAGAACACCCCTTTCTGTGGCGAGGCAGCAGCTTCTGGATCCTGCACCAAGGCTCCCCCTGTTTCTTCCGCACAGGATTTGGGAACCTTGTTCCCCTCACAAGCCGCCCTCTGGACCTGGCACAGCAGGGTCAGGTTTGCATTTCCTCCTGAGGACGCTTGGTTCTCGTGATGGTGTGCTTCACATCTGCACAATTTATTGGTGCTTAGCTGAGATTAGAAGTCTCTGTTTTTGATTGGACCCTTCCCCATTTTGAAGTCGTGTGTGGGCAGGACTTACTACAGAAGCCCTTTCCATCCCGTCCCCTCCCCCTCTGTTATCCCCACCATACCTGTCGTTTTCTTCTTCCCCCATCACTTCCTCCGTCCCCACCCTGAAAAAGCTTGTCCCTTTCATCCCAGCTCCGGGCGTCCCCTCTGTTTCTGCCCTTGGTGGCTGGCCTGCCCCAATTGGGGCCTCCACTCTGTCTCCTCTCCGTCTGTCCATCTGACCAGATCGTTCCCCAAAATTGTGGGCACCTTAAGCCGAAAAGAGGTCGGAGACAGTGCCCTGGTTCTAGTGTTTGTTCACAAAATGGAGGCCACACAATGGAGGCTGAAGCAGGCTTTTCCTGCCAAGGGCAGAGACTCCCCTCAAATGTACTTAAGAGGCCAGGGGCTTGTGCAGAAACAAACCCAGCTTCCCCAGAGAATGGTAGCTTGTCGGACGTGTGGCCGGGCCCAGCCAGTCCCGCTCCCAACGGCTCCCACTCTCGTTCCCTTCCTTGCCTTTTTAAAATTCAGGTGAAATGTGATTTTAATGCGATTTCTCTGAAAGCTATCTGGGCCACATTATAAGGTCCAAATTGACTTTATGCTTTCAAGATGAGATTCAGTTACAGCTGGTAAAGTAGATTCCAGTTTATGACCGCCCGAGTGAAAATATTTTTATTACCACTCCAAGGGAAGCTCCAAGGTTCAGGACCAAAGAAATAGGCCCGAGACGTAGACCCGGTCAGGATGGGGCACCGCAACCTCGGCGGGTCCGCGTTTGCCCCAGCACACGTCTCACCAGGTGGCAGAACGGCCGAGCCAGGCTTTGGGAAGGGCCAGAGGTCCTGGCGATTAGTGTTCCTCAGGTTTCCCGGCCCTTCGCTCTCCCTCCCTGGAGGACTTAGCTGAGCCGGAGGAGGAGCCTTGGGACCTGCAGAACTGTGGGCCTCTGGTTCTCTCAGGGAGAGTGTGCCCTCTTCAGATGGCTCTGAGCCTTTGCATCGTGGGCAGAAGCAGTGGAGCTTGGGCGTGGACGCTAGGGGCTGTCCCCAGGGGGGGCGTTGTGCTTCAGCAGGTGATGAGGCGTCCAAGCAGGGCCCGGAGCTGGGGAGAGAGCTTGTGCTTCAGGGAGATGCTGGACTAAAGGCTCTGGCCCCAGGGCTGCCACGGCTGTCTCAGAAAGGCTAAAAGCAGTGTCATTTGACGGGTTCAGGAGCTAGCGATCTGGGACGGGGGGGGGGGCGGAGAGGAGGGCTTCTTCTGCACTCCACTGGAGGTTGGTCAGAGCCATCCGTCCTTGTGACTGTCCCATACACCCTTGTGGGCTCCCCTTCAAGCAAGGTTCCTCCTCCTCCTCTGAAGTGCTCCTGTTCTGGTTTCTTTTTTTTTTTTTTTTTTTTTTTTTTAATTTTTTATTTTATTTTATAATTATAACATTTTTTTTGACAGTACATATGCATGGGTAATTTTTTACAACATTATCCCTTGCACTTACTTCTATTCAGATTTTTTCCCTTCCTCCCCCAACCCCCTCCCCCAGATGGCAAGCAGTCTTATATATGTTAAATATATTACAGTATATTCTAGATACAATATATGTGTGTAGAACCGAATTTTTTTGTTGCACAGGAAGAATTGGATTCAGAAGGTAAAAATAACAGTTTACATTCATTTCCCAGTGTTCCTTTTCTGGATGCAGCTGGTTCTGTCCATCATTAATCAATTGGAATTGGATTAGCTCTTCTCTATGTTGAAGAAATCCACTTCCATCAGCATACATCCTCATACAGTGTCATTGTTGAAGTGTATAATGATCTTCTGGTTCTGCTCGTTTCACTCAGCACTGTTCTGGTTTCTTAGGGCTTAGAAATATCGCATTTATGTTCCCCCGGCTGGTAAGTTCCCTGTTCTCAGCCAGTAAGGAAAGAGCTAATGCATTTGGGTCCTTTCCTGCCTTTCTTTGCTCTGTTTGGGGCATGGGCCTCCTAGCGGTTCTGTGGGGTCAAAGGGCAACCACAGTTTACTCACTTTTTGGGGAGAATTACAAGTTGCTTTCCAACATGGCTCAAGCCCCACTAAGTGTGCATTCCTCTTCCCGTTATCCTCCCTGCTTCTCTGACATTTGGCATTTTCATTTTTGTTACCCATGTCGGTGCGTGAGAACCCCAGAACCGCCTTTGTTTGCATTTTTCTAATTATTTGTGATCCAGAATTTTTCCACGTAATTGTTGAGAGCTTGGGATTTTTCCTTTGAAAACAGCCCATTTATGGATATAAATCACTTACCTATTGGGGAATCACTCTCATTCTTATAAATATGAATTGGTTCTTTATGTATCTTGAATATCAGACTTTTATCAGAAAATTGCTGCAAAGATTTTTCTCTCTTGTTTCCTTTTCAATTTTAGCTGCATTTGTTTTGTTTATGTAAAACCTTTGATATTTTACATAATCAGAATTATCCATTTTGTCATGTGTATTGATCATGTGTTCTATGTTTAATCCGAAGCTGTTTTTTCTTGTTCCTCTAATTTGTTGATGCCCTTTTATGTCTAAGTCTTGTATCTGTGTGAGTCTTGTCTTGGTATATGTAGGAGATGTTCATCTTCCAGGAAAATATATTTTTATTTGTTATTTATTAATATTATTTGAACCTTGCTTCTATGACTAGCAAATTGCCTGATTCAGAGCTAATAAGTGGTCAGGCTGAGCTCAGATACGCCAGGGCAGTCCATGGCTGCTGGAAATGCTGCTTCTCCCCTGTCTCCCCAGGTCTTGTTTTTGGTTCATTTTAGATTTGATTACCTACACCTGCCAGTCCACGTCTCAGACTGCCCTGCTGCCTTTGGGTGAACTCTGTAAAAAACACCTCCTTTCCGTGGCTCTCTCCTTTCTAGGTGACCTGATCAGATGCCAGCTTGGGGCTTTGCTCCTTTGCCATGTTTTCCCAGACTCCTTTCTGTAGAGTTCCGTTGAGTAGTGAGTCCATACCCTCGTTTTTGGAGTCACTGGGCTTATTGAATAGGACTTTCTTTTGTTTCTGTATGTCGTGTCCCTGATCTGTTCCATCGATTGCCCTTTCTACGTATTGACCGATACTGAATCATTTTCGTGATTGCTGCCGTGTCCTAGGATACCCTTGACTATTCGTTGGCTGTCTTGCAGTGAAGTTCAGACCTTGTCGGGCCCCACCAAACGAGAGATTTGGGTTGTGAGATTGGGTTGTGAGTGGCTTTGTCCACGTGGGTTTCCTCGGGGTCACGCAGCTCGGGAAGGCCACCTGCTAGGAGGGTGAGGGGGGGTGATGGAGCAGGGGCTGTGAGGAAGAAGAGGACGACCCCTCCCTCCTGACCGGGGCAAGACCTGGCCCCTGCGTCTGGATATTTACTCTCGTAATATTAGAATTCAGAAGTTGGGTTGTTAGAACAATGTTCCTACAATTCTAACAGATCGGAACATTATTGTATAAAACATTAGAATTTAATGTTATTAGAGTGCTAAAAAAATAAACAGCCCGTTTTTAATAAAGTCATTTTAATCAGCCATCTTCATATCCCGCAGTTACATCATTAGTAAAATATTAGTAAAAATTAGTAAAATAAAAGGAGGATGAGAGGTTGGCCGACAGAAGTGGGTTTGCCCTGAGTGGGCAGTCAGGCAGTTCCCTCCCCCCACTTTCCTTTCTCACATCAAGGTAGACATGACTTGATGTTCTCCCAAAGCCTCCTCAGTCTGCCTTTCCCTGATGAGTGAAAATGTTTATTTTGAGGAAATAGAAAGAGGAGGCTTGTGAACAGCCCGAGACTTGAAAGAAGGGCATCAGATTTGTAATTGGAGTGACTTCATCTCTCAGTCCTCACCTTTGAAATGGGGCAGTGGTATTCCAGGCCTTGCTGCCATCCCACAACATGGGCAAAATGTTTGCAGGGAAAAGATGGACTCTGCTTTTTAATGAAAAGCTTTGTATGGCCTTAGAGCAATCTGTCCTGCTCCCTTCTTCCTCTCTCCCCTCTTCTCCCTCCCTGTCTTTTCCTCTTCCTCTTCTTCTATTCCCTTCTTTTTTCCCCTTTCTTTCTCCCTTTTCCTTCTCCTCTTCTTCCTTCCCCTTTCTCCTGCTTCTTTTTCCTTCTCCTTCTCTTTCTCCTCCTTATCCTCTTCCCTTTCCTCCTCCTGTTCCTTTTTCCTCCTTCTTCTTTTCCCCTTCCCTTCCTCATCTTGCTCCCTTTTTCCTCTTCCCTTTCCTCCTTCTTATCCTCCTCTTCTTCTTCCTCCTGTTCCTTCTCCTCCCCTTTTTCCTCTTGCTCCTTTTTCCTCCTCTTCTTCATTATCCCCTTTCTCTTCCTACTCCTTTTTCCTCTACTTCTTCCTCTTCCCTTTCCTCCTCTTCCTCCTTTTTCCTCCTTTTCTTCTTCCCCCTCCCTTCCTCTTCTTCCTGCTCCTTTTTTCTTTTTCCTATCTTCCTCCCCTTTTTCCTTCTCCTTTTTCCTCCTTCTCTTCTTCCTCTTTATCCTCCTCCCCTTCCTCCTCTTGTTCTCCCTCTTCTCTTCCTTCTCCTCCTCTTATTCTTACCCTCCCCCTTCTTTTCTCCCCCACTCCTCTTCCTTCTCTTCCCTCCTCTTCCTCCTCCTCCAAAACTCTGGGCACAGCTCCTTCCCATTTACACTGCCTATTCTAGATCTGTGCACTGGTGGATATCCTTCTTCAGGAGAATGCTGGTGTGCTGTGAGAGGGAGCAGACAGAAGAGAGCTCCAGAGAGACTGGGGAGACCACGTGGCATCAGGATAAGAAGAGCTGGGCTTCGGGGGAGAGTTGAGAATGAGGGAAGGCAGCTAAAAGGAGGGGAGAAAGCATGTTGGCTGGATGAGGCCTTGGAGGGCGTGCAGGAAAGTCCCCTTTGCTGGCATTCAGGAGCACATGGGGCTGTCTGTGCTTGCCGCTCATTGGATGGAACTCCGGAATTGATGATCTCACAGATGCTATTGAATACTTGAATGAAATTGGGAAAATAACATTGACAGCTCACAGCGTTCTTGTAAAGGTTCAATGAAATGTTAAGGACTTTGGAAACGTTTGAATGCCATGTAAACACCTGTAATTTATTATTTGATTATTATTTAATTCTACTATCATTTTATTATTTTTTATTATTATCATGATTCCCTATTGCCAGATGAGGAAATACATACTCCTACAATGTTGGTGGAACTGTAAATTGATCTATCTTTCAGTTGTAACCTGTAAATTAGAAATTTTGCAAAAAATCCCCCAAGAGATCAAGGTCCGGAAAAAAGAAAAGGTTCCCAAGTAGTCACAAGAATATCTTTTGGTGGTACCAAAGAGCTTGAGGTAACTGCAGGGCATCCAGTTTATTCTGGGGAGAGAGAGCTGGGCCAGGCACATAGATACATTATTCATCTGTATAGAGCTGATGATTCAGGGAGAGTGTGGATTCACCCTTTGGCAAGTGTGGAAGCAAAGGGGAAGATGACAGAGCCTTGAAGGACACTCACAGTGAGTGTGAGCACCCTGAAGATGCTACCAAAGGAGTGATCTGACAGGCTGCAAACCGGGAGAGAGCCCAGCATCCCTAAAACCTAGAGAAGAGGAATGGGAGCTTTGTAATTTGGAGCCTGCAAAAGTGGAGAGTTATGGGCCCTGAGAAAAGGCCACTCTTAGTTTGTGGGACACTAGTTTCAGCCACATCATGGGGGAAACCTCCAGCAGAGGACTTCTAGAGGAGCCTCTGGTCCTGGCTGTCCCATCGGTGGAGATGTTCTGTGCTTTTGGGGAGCCATAAAGAAGAGGGCTCTCGGTAAACCGATCTCTTTCGAGCCAGTGTGCAGAGTAGATAAGAAATGATCAAAAATCTCTCTAATGATGCTGGTCATTGCCCTCCACACATTTATATTGGTGACATTTCCATAAAAGTTCCTCTTCCCAAGACTTTGCCGAGGTCCATAATATTTGGATTAGCAATATCCGTGATTGAGATTTTGGATTCTCCATCTATGAATATGCAGGGCGTTAACCTCCAGCTAATTCTAATGAGGACCCTGTGCATAATGGAATACAAACATTTGAAACCTTCAGGGCTAATGATTTAGACAGTTTTTTCTTAATTATAATGCTCCTGCTATCCTTGATACCGAGATTGATGATCAGGGTTTATTGCCAAATTGTGGCTAGTTAATTGAATTGTCAGTAATAACTTGTAGATAAAGCTATTCTCCTTGACCTTAAGAAGAGGAATGCAGCCGTTTTGGTGGAGTTCTCAAGTTGGCCCGAAACTTTTCTCCTAGACCAGGATTCTATGCTTGCAGCAGGCTGCTGCTGTGCTTCTGTTGGACCTGGGCTGCTGTGGGGAGTAGCTGTGCAGTAGAGACCTTGGTGGGATCCCCTCAAATTCCCAGATTATTAGTGTGACAAATGAAAAGTCTGAGGGATATAATTTCTGAGTAATTTTATACTCAACTAATTATGGCTAGCAAATAATTAATAGATTGAGGTCAGGGGCTTTTTCTCATAAACCAAAAGCGCCTCCCAGATAACATGGATGCTTAAGGGGTGTTCCTGAGGTTGGAAATCTACTCTGATTGGCTGACAGCCAACGAGAAGGTGGCAATATTAGTGAGGGGGCAAAAAAAAAGGGTCTTCTTCTGCACCTGCTGAGAATGTCCCCCCATCTTGAGACTTTCCTTCTTCCAATAATCTGGACCAGAAAATCTACCTCTATTCAGACCACTCTGCCTGGATTTCTCTCTCATAAGCTGGATCACTCTAAAGATTTTTTAAAATTTTATTTTTAATATACATTGCTTTACAAATCATGTTGGGAGAGAAAAATCAGAGCAAAAGGAAAAAATATGGGAAAGATAAAAAAAACAGAAAACATAGCATGAGTTGATTTACAGTCAGTCTCCG
Organism: Sminthopsis crassicaudata; assembly: GCF_048593235.1. Lineage (NCBI taxonomy): Eukaryota > Metazoa > Chordata > Mammalia > Dasyuromorphia > Dasyuridae > Sminthopsis > Sminthopsis crassicaudata. Next base: position 310,801,180 of record NC_133621.1, on the reverse strand, counting down.
GAGTTCTTTTTCTGGATGCAGATGGCATTTTCTGTCTAAAATCCATTGGGATAGCTTTGGATCATTGAACCACTGGGAAGAACCAAGTCTCTCATAGTTGATCAAACCATCTTTTTTTTTTTTTTTTTTTTTTTTTTTAATATTTTTTTGACAGTACATATGCATAGGTAATTTTTTTTTTTTTAAACAACATTATCCCTTGTACTCCCTTCGTTCCGAATTTTTCCCCTCCTTCCCTCCACCCCCTCCCCTAGATGGCAAGCATTCCCATACATATTAAATATTTTATAGTATATCCTAGGTACAATATATATATGTGCAGAATCGAATTTTGTTATTGTTGTTGTTGTTGTTGTTGTTGTTGTTGCTGCAAAGGAAGAATTGTATTCGGAAGGTAAAAATAATCTGGGGAGAAAAACAAAAAATGCTCACAGTTTACACTCATTTCCCAGTGCTCCTTTTCTGGGTGTAGCTGATTCTGTCCATCATTGTTGATCAAACCATCTTACATTGTTGCTGTTAATGTGCACAATGTATTCCTGGTTCTGCTTGTTTTCGCTCAGCATCAGTTCATGTAAATCTTCCCAGGCCTTTTTAAAATCGGCTGGTTCATCATTTTTTTTAATAGAACAACAATATTCCATTGCTTTCTTGTACCACAACTTGTTGAGCCAGTTCCCAATGGATGGGCATCTTCTCCAGTTCTTTACAACCACCAAAAGGGCTGCTACAAACCTTTTTGCACAGGTGGGTCCTTTTCCCTCCTTGAAGATTTCCTTGGGATACAGACCCAGGAATGGGCCTTTGGGCATAGGTCCCTGTAAATCCTAATGGAAGGTTCTGAGGATGGGCTTATTTCCTAAGGACAAATTCTCTCCTAAATTGGAGTATGTTTCTAAGGGCCTTCTAGTTGGGTGGAGTAGGTATTTAATACTAATTGTGATGGTGATTGATTTTTTCCCAAAAACCCATATTTTAGGCCGTTCTTCAGAACTGGGTTGTGAGGAGACATAGAAATCATTCCCAGAAATTTGTATATTTATACAGACCTAGAAATTTCCCTGAAAGTCCACGTGGTGGTCTTTCTGTCAGGTGCGTATGGATGAGAACACCCCTCCAGCCGTTCGTCTGTGATTTTTGTAGCACGTTTTTTCTTGGGATCACTAAGCCTCCTTTAGTATCTGCTAAATAAGGTTGTCTCTTAAGCAGAGTTTGATTGAACAGGTATTTTATGGTAGTCACTGAAAAGAAGCCAGAGTGGAGGGCAGATGGGCCTGTGAGGGATTTGGGGAGGAAAGTGGACAGTCACTTTAGCAGGCAATTAGCAGGAGGGCACGGTCTGTGCTGCTCCAAAAGTCCACATGATTCAGTAGTTTTAAGAGGTTACCTTTATTAACTGTCTCTCCCTGCTCCCCTCACCATTTCCTCCTCCTCCTCCTTTCTCCCTCTCTCCTCTCCATCTCTATCTTTTTTTTTCTATCGATCTTCTCCCCATCCATCAAATCCCACCTTAGATGACATCTAGACCACGAATTACTCCCTGATTCCCAGAACCTGAATTGATCACTCGCTTCAGTGAAGCTGGTTTGTCCCTCTCCTATAGCCTTATCACATTAAGATCTGCTACATCCCAATCAATCATCCAAGAATCATTTATGAAGCACCTACTATGTGCTGGGCATTTTAATGAGAGCCAAGGCTACAAAGACAGGAAATAAAATGAAAGGCTCGCTGGATGAGAGCTCCCTGACCAGTGGGCTTCTGGAGTGGGCCCCTGAGGGGCCGAGAGCTCACCGCTGCCGGGAGAGGGATACGTTTGGGTAAAGCCTGTAGTTTTCATGAAGAGTGGGGGTACGCTGGAAGAACCAGGACCCTGTGTATCCGGCCATGGGTGAGAAGATGAGACAGAAATGGGAAATTGGTGAATGGTTTGACATGAGGAGGAGAATCACAGGTAGGGGCAGAAGGTGCTTTCTTGACCAAATAAGGCAAACAGGCAACTACAAAAGGGAAAATAGGTAATTTGGAAATTGAAAGGCTTTTGCACAAGCAGGATGAAGTCAGGTTAAGTAAGAAGGGAGATGGTCAACGGGGAGAAAAACATATTTCTGATAGAGATCTGGTATCCCAACACATCGGATCACCGAAATATCTAAGACCAAAAGCCGTTTCCAAATAGGTGGTCAGTGCAAATGTCCCCCAAAGACCCTGTGCTTGATTGTTATTGTGCACGGGCTGTTCAGGAGGATCACCACCTCTGGGAAGGGCTCAGGCCCGCTCCCCACCCTGGGGGCCTGGCTGATTCACCCCTCTCTTGGCTGTGCCTTCAAGCAGCTGCAGCAGGTGGAAGCCTGGCCAGCGTCGTGGCCTGCACTCGGTGCCATCACCAGCCCTGCTTTCTGCCCTGCCACTGGCTCCGCTCACCCCCAGGCAAGCCTCCCATCATCCGGGATGATCTGGCCATCTCCAAACACGGGACAAGCAGCAGGAGGGCAGGGCCCGCATTCAGCCCTTGATCACATCCCGGTGCCGAGCGCATCGCTGGCCTGGAGCGGACACGGCTTGGTGCGAACGCTGTCACGGCAGGCAGAGGCCGGGGCCTTAGCTGAGGAGGGGGCAAGAGCAGGTGCGGAAGAGATCCTGTGGCAAGGAGGCAGCCTGGTTGTAATGAGTGCCCAGGTCAGAGGGCAGGCACCCTAGTGTACCAGGCTGGCGGTGCCCTGACCTTCTGGGCCAGGGGCGGACAGGGGATTGCAGAGCAGGCGCCGTGTGGTATGGGAGCGACAACTGGATCCTTGCAGGCAGGCCCCCGAGTGCTCTGTGGAAACGGGCCCCTGTTGCCTAGGCAGGATGGATGGCAGGAGCTCCGTGGCAGGCAGGGGGTGGGCACACTTGGCCGCCCCTGCTGTGACTCCCGTCAGCCAGTGGGGAGGGTTGCTGGCTTAATTGGTACAAAGTATGGCATGAATAAATCATGTCAGTTTGAATGACTGAATTATGGATGTGTCAGAAGCTGCCCCTCTGCTTCTGATTGCTTGGGTGCCTCCTGTTCCGTGTGATTCTGTGTCTTGCTCGGTTGGTCATGCTCTGGGCCGGTGGGGCTCGCCCCAAGACCTTCCTGGTGGGCGTCGGCTCTCTGATGGACAGAGACGGGAGAGAGAGAGGTCATGGTTTGAGGTCAGGCGACATGACACCCAATGAGTCACAGAGTGTTTGGGGATCTTCTGGGCAGTCCAAGAAAGGTCTGGTCCTTGAGGAAGGCGTCTGTGTGAAGCCGCAGTGAAAAGGGCTGTCCCTGGAGGCTTTGGGGTGCACTTGGGATGACCATTGGGGGCAGTGTCCTGGGGGCGAAGAGCGGCCTGGCACCTAGAGGGCTGCTTTTGGAATCCCGAGGCTGGGCTTTGAGTCGGCTCTGAAGTCGCTCTCTGAGCCTCCCCCCCTCCACCAGCCAGAGCTTGTCTGTACCAGGTTTCCCCGGAGCTTTGCCCTTCAGAGGTTCCCTTCTGCCTCTGGTGACTGCTGTCTCCAGCCAAACTCCTGCTCACTTAGGGCAAGGTGTCCTCTGGGATCTGTGGGGATACTGCCAGGTGCCGGACAGCACCGCCCCACCCCCTGCCCCGGAGCCCCTTTCCTCCAGCTAGGAGGATTTTGGGTCTTGACTGTGCTTCTCCCCAAAGTCCTGAGGCCCTCCTGTGTGTCCTCCAGTTCAGAGATTCTGTTGGGGAACACGAGGTGACCCCATTTCTGAAGCCCCAGAGAAGGAGCACTGGGACTCCACACACACTGAGCCTTTAGTGATAGTGCCCAGCAATGGGCCCCCAAAAGGCTCAGGGGCCCTTCCCACTTCACATCCCAGACCCCTCCTTCTCCTTCCTCTGCCCTGCCTCCAGGCCTTCTTTCCTTCCTTTCTCTAACAGTTATGAAGAGGAAAATGGCGTCCCAGGGGACATCCAGTCTGTGATCAGCACTAAAAACATGCTCTTCCTCCTCCCCATCTCTGTCTCTTTCCTTTTCTCCTTTCTCCCCTCTTTTTCTTTTCCCTCCATCTCTGTTTGAATCTCTGCCCTTCCTCTCCCCTCCTGTCCCCTCCTGTCCCCTCCTCTCCCCTCCTCCCCATGGCGGAAGCAGCTGCATCAAGCATTTTGTAGTTCACCACTTGATGGATTTGGCCATCAGCTCTTCCGGCATTATCCTTGTATCATTTGCAGAGAATATTAGTTCTGGAAAGGGCTGGGTCCTTGGTGACCACTTAGTCCAGTCATCCCCATTTTAGAGATGGAGAAACTGAGGCCTTTAAGAGAAACGTGACTTGTTCAGGATCACAGAAGTTATCAGTTGCAGCTGAGATTGGAATCCAGGGCTCCTTGGAGGGGTTTGTAGTCTGCTTTCAGCCTTGGGCCTGGATGCCAGAGGGCTCGCAGTGTGAGCAACCTCCTTGTCCCCTTCCTCCCCAGTGGCCCTCAGGGTGCCATGCTGCTGTTTGGTTAGGGCTTCCTTTTGTGGGGGGAGGGGTACACTGTGAAGTCCTCTTCACAAGGAGGGTGGTTATTATGGGTGAGCTTCTCGGGGCCGGGCCAGGAAGACACTTCACACACCAGCCAGGGAGTGGGGTGTCCCTGAGTTCCCCCTGCTAGATTTGAGGCCTTCTTCCCGCCTCTCGGCCAGTGTGGGCAGCGTGCAACTCTCCTGGTTTTCAGGCTGAGTCTGAAAGAGCGGGCCCTCTGAGGGAAGGCCTTTCCCTAATGGAACAGGAGAGGAGCCCTTCCGATTCCATCCTGCTCCCCGGCTCCTCCTGGGCCTGGGCTCCCCCGCCTCAGCTGGCTCCTCTGCTTCCTCTCCCCGAGATCCATCCGTCAGTCGGCGCGGGTCCATCGAGTGGAGCTGGGGAAGATAGGAAGGGCATCGCATTTCCATCCTAACAGCATTTAGGCGGGCGCTCAGTGAATGCACCATGCAGCATTAATGCTAATGCTGGGGCTCTCGCAGCCATTAGGGAGAAGCTCCTGGGCTTGAATTGTGCCCCCTCAGGCAGGGTCCTGTCCCCATTGTGCGGATGAGGAGCCCGAGAATGGATCCCTTGGGGGGGTTCTGATGGCAGAAATCTGAAGGACTATCGGTGCCCTGGAATGCAGGATAAGGAGATGGAGGCTGCTGTTGGAGAGTCCGGTTTGGGCGAGGTGGGCAGGCAGCATGTGGATCTTTAGAGCTGACCACAAGTGGAAGGAGAGCTCTTTGGAGGTTTTGTTCCCTGCCAGAGGGGTGACAGAGGGCGATGCGGGAAGCCTCCCTCGTCTTTAGGGTCAGGACGTGGCACATTTGGGCTACAGCAGAGAGCCCTACCAGGGAGCGGTGTGCCAAGGAGTGCAGGTGAAGGAAGGCCCCGGAGCACTGCTGCCAAGCCACATTCAAACACAGCTGGGTGGTGCACTGGGCAGAGGACTGGCCCTGGAGGGCAAATCCAGCCTCGCACTTGCTGTGGAAACCCTGCCTCAGTTTCTTCATCTGTACAATTAGCAGAGGAGACGACAAAGCACTCCAGTGTGTCTGCCAAGAAACCCCGCCGTGTTGTCACAGTGAGCCAAGCATGACTGAAAGTGGGACAGGAAGGGACCCGGGTCTTGAGAGGCGACAGCCTCGCCGTCCTGTGCCAAGACCACCAGGAATACTTCGCTCACCCCTTTTTAGGCAGGATTTTGGCAGACTGGAGAATGACCCAAGGACGCTGGAAGGCCTCAGACTCATGCCAAGATGAACATTGATTGGAGAAGGAGGGAGGACGCCGGACCTCGGAGAGAGGAACCTGGTGCAGAGTCATGGATAGAGGTTGCCAAGAGGGGACTGTGGGCTGGGTGTCTGGAGCAGGTGTGGAAGGGGCTCCCAGGGTACTAGGAACTGCGTGGGATGGGGACCCGTGACCCAGCGGCTGTCCTCCTGCTTATGAGGAGGAGCTGCAGCCTTCACTAGTGGCGTCCAAACTCACAGGCTTGTTCTGGGGCTTTGCAGCAGGTGGAACTTGTCAGAACTTCGGCTCCGATGGTTTAGCTTTCGAGAACCCCGGGGTTCTTCTGGTTCCCTCAATGAATGGATGCCTCATCAGCACTGGAGTTCTGCCCTTTGGAGGCAAGCAGAAAAAAATCGAATTTTTCTCCCGTTTGATAGCTTTTCAGATCCTTCAGGACAACAAGGAACATGTCCATGCAAGTCCTCTCTTCCCGAGGCGTCTCCGTTATTATTGATATGCGAGCCATCCATGAATCTGCTCCTGGTATCGTGCACTCAGCCCACTCAACTCAGAACAGAAGCAGCAGCACAGTTTGACCAAAGAATATGAGGAAAAAAAGGATATGATTTGTGATTGAGATGACAAGGTCTTGGACTTTTAAATACATTATTGGTAATGAAAAATGAAATAATTGATGATTGAGAGTGAATACAACTGATAATGAAACAATTGATAGGAGAGAAGACATTTTCAACGATTAAAATAATGCTCCATTCAGAATTAACTGATAGAAGCCAGTGGTCATAACAAGGAGATGCATCTTAGCAAATGTTCCACTTGGTTGGCAAGCAGAGAGTTAAAAAAAGCTAATTCTTATTTAGGATATAAAGTCACTTGTGAAATCATCATGGAAAGAAATCAGTGGAAATTAGATTCAGTTTAAAAGAAAATGGGAAATCCAGAGGAGCAGTCATCCTGAGCCATTTAAAAATGGATAACAAAAGGAGATAAACAGAGAAGAAAAGGGGAAAAGATCTGCGCAGATTTTGCTCACCAGCTTTTCTCCCCCGGGCACTGGAGAGCTGCCACGATGGCGCTCACGTGGTTTTGGATGTACAGAGAGAGGAGAGAGAATGGAATTGAAAAGAGTAGCTGGGTTGAGCCATGCTGGGGTTGTTGCCATGTTAAGAGATCATTCCCCAAACTCTAAGCCCAGGCAGGGATTCTCAGAGCCTGCCCTGTGGCAGGCCATCGTTATTCCTGTTCCTTTCTGCCCATCCCTTGCCTCAGGGCCCCATGCTGAGACTGCCCATTGGTCTCTGCGGGCCCTTCTGAGGCTCCGGGGCAGGTGCCTCTGTCTGGGTCTCCTGCCCCTCCCTGGCCTGCAGCACGCACCCTTAGCTCCCCTACCCATTCTGCAACATCGGACAGAGCTGGGCTCTGAGACTCAGAGGACTGGCGGCTTTCTCAGGCTCAGGATCCTTCTCTCCCTGCCCCCTCATCCTGCCCTGCATTACCAGATGAGGGATCGCCATGACGGATTGTATGAGTCCCTTCCGGCTCCAGCATTTTCCGATTCTGGCTGACTTGGACAGATTTAATATTCCTGACCCGCATCCTTCCTTTGTTTCAGTATTAACAGACTCTTACTGGGGGCACTGGACAGTTTTAAAACCTTCTTTTTATAGATTATCGCATCTATGATGTTTTAATAGAGCACTTCTACATGCACCAGCGGCGCGCTCGCCGCTCGTGTCCGTTGCCTCATTTCAGCACTTCAGCCGCCTTTGGACAACAACAGGGGCAGGAGTCATTTCCCCCCAGCTGGCGGAGGAGGGGACGGCAGTCCAGCTGGTGGGCTACGTGTCCGGCTCCACGTGACCATTGGCCCGCTGAGAAGCTAGTTCTTGAATCTGGGTTTCCTGCCCCCTCATTCAGAGCCTTCTCTGCTGGGAAGTCAACGCCTGCCTTTTCTGAACGGCTTCCCCATGTCCCTTGGCCTGTTTCCTTGCGGGGACCCAGCTATTAGCCTGCACTCTCTGTTTCCTTAAGATCTTTGCACTGGCTCCTCTGCAGTCCCCCATTTGGCGTCAAGGTTGTGTTTCTGACCCATTAAAGTTACTGCCCCATAAACTCGACAGACCTGTCTGCATCCATTCTCCACCCTCGATCAGAATTGGCAGCGTGTCCAGTCCAAGCCGCGGGCTGTCGGCAGTTAGCGACTTCGGCCCTCTCCGGCTCAGAGACATTGGAGTGGTTTTTCCAGCGTTATTACTGCATGGGAACTTGTAGGCACACGCATTTTCACTTACAGCTGGGATAAATACTGTCATTTTGGAAAGAGAATGTTTCATTGTCTAGTCATCTATCTTTTGAGGATTCTCTGAGTTAGCTGCTTGCGCGGCACCACGGTCTATAATAGCTGCGTTTTGGTGGCGTTCTGGATTACAAATCCCTTTACAGAGATGGTTCTCTATGAGCATCCCCAAACCCTGCGAGGTAGGTGCTGTACAGAGAAAATGCGGCCTTGGGATCTGGGGGCCTTCCCTCGGAGCTCGGCCCCATCCCTTTACGGTCTCCGTGACCCTGCCTGAATCACGCCATGACTCCTCTCCGAGGTGGTGGGGGTAGGGAGGTCAATCTGCAGGCCCCCCTCCCTGCTCATTCTGAATCTTGGTGCCTTGGAGGCTACTGTGTTGCTGTCTCTAATCCTTGCAGATTCTAGGTCCGCCCACGAGCAAACTCCTCTCGGATTCTGTCCGTTCCTTTCAGTGACGGCCCTCCCCTGTGCCAACTTGCACTCTCAGTAGGTGCTTAATCAGGGTTTGCTGAAGGGAGGAAGGACGCCCTTTTCTCCTTTGCATCTGCGTGGCCAGAGGGCAGAAGGAGGCAGTGTTGGGGAGGAGGGAGTGCTGACTCTATGCTGCCAGTGGGCATCGGAGAATGAGGGCGGCGGGGTGCCCACTGCCTGGGGCCCCCGGCTGATCAGGACACATGCGGGTTGAATGTTTTCAGGCAGACTTGGGATGGCTCCCTCCATTCCAAATGGGGGCTCCTCAGCACTTGGCTCTTGTTGATAACATGCTGACCAGGAGACTGCCCCTCAACTCCTTATGAGATTCCCAGCTGTCTGCCCCAGTTTCCTTTTACAGTTTTAAAGTCTTATTGTTCGCTTTGACGTAGGGCTACTCATAGCACGGGGCTGACCTTCCCCTTCCTTTGACCATCCTCACTGTCCTCTGGGTTCTGCCTGAGGGCTTATGGGTAGGGACACTGTTTGCTTAGTCACCTCACCCCTTGGGTAGGTGGCGCAGTGGAGAATCGGGCCTGAAGTCGAGAAGGCTCATCTTCCTGAGTTGTAACCCAGCCTTAGACAGTTCCTAGCTTTGTGACCCCAGGCAGGTCACTTCACCCTGTCTGCCTCAGGTTCCTCCTCTGTTAAATGAACTGGGGAAGGAAATGGCGAACCCTTCCAGTATTTCTGCCAAGAAAACCCCAAATGGGGTCACAGAGAGTTGGACGTGACTAAAGAATGACTGAATATCTCCCCCCCCCCCCTTAGTAGCTTATCTCTAAAATGGGCATTTCCATTTCACTGAGTGGTTTTAAGAAAGATGCTTTAATGTGCTGTAAAATGACATCTTATTATTTGGTTATTGCTGCCCCATTCCTCATCCTTCTGCCTGCCTCTTGGATGGGGCAGCTTGAAAAAGTTCTGGTTCATTTTTTGCAGATCTCTGAACTAAATATGTCTGTTCTCTCACCTTCTAACCCCTTCAGTGGCTCCCCATTACTTTACATAAAACATGAATCAGCTAACTTGGCATTTGAGGCCCCGTGCACTCCAACTACAGCTGACTTTCCTGCACAGTTCTTCCCCATTCCCAGAACATCCCCCACAATTTCTTTCCTTGCTGTCTCTGGTGACATGGAGTCTCCAGTGAAGGGAAATAGCTTATCCACCGGCCCACAACCAGTGTATAGCAGGGGCTTCAGCTCTGCTGAGACCACCTCTCCTGAGTCTCAGACCACTTCTATTCTTTTTTCCCCTTCCTCTCGGGTGGGTGAATTTGTATGAGAACAATGGAATGTGTTGGGTTTTGTGCCTTCCCGTGCCCCACAGGAATAGCTTGTAATCTAGGGGAGAAGTAGGCCAGTCATCATGGGAGCAGCAGCTGTAGATAATAAATGCCACGTGAATAAATGTATCAGGTTCAACTTCTGGTATAGAGCCAAGATGGTGGAGTAGAGTAGTTCTGAGCCAAGCCCTCCCAACTCTCCCAGACAACTTTAAAATAGCCCCTCAGGGCCGAGCCAACAAAAGGTCAGAGTGCAAGGTTCAGCCCACAGTCACAAAGGAGTCTCAAAGAACAACCTGTGACACTAGGGGAGGCTGGCCTGGGGCCTGTGTGGTGGTGGGACCAGGTGGTGGTGATGGAATCACAAACAGTAGGAAGGGATGACCAGTAGTCAGAAATCACAGGCTACCCTGTGCTCCCATTGAGGCAAGCCACGTTTGTCAATTCTAGGGTCTCTACACACTTTTGGGTCCCAGTAGGGGGATAGAGAGGAGCACCTCAGTCAAGAGGAAGGGGAAGTACGACTTCTGCCTCAAGGGATCAAGAACCCTGGTGAACAGTATTGTTTCTAGTACCAATGGAGGAGGGACCCTGAGGAGTAGTATAAATTGCAATCCCAAGGGATCAGAGACCTTTCCTGTATAAGGACCAGATAGCAGACCAGGACTGCAGGGACCATGACTCTCCCCAAATCATACTACATGGGAAGTATTGAAAACTTCGAGATCCTCAGAACTGACTCTGAAAACAGCAATGCAATAAACAAAAACTAACATACAAACCCCACCCAAAACAAAAATAAAAACCCTGAACCTTGAGACAGAGCCCCATACATTTTCATGTAAGGAGCAGAGTCCTTTAACATAAAATTTCAAATCAAAAAGTAGGATGGAAAAATGAGCAAACAAAAAAGAACCTGACCATAAAGAGCTACTATTGGTGATAAGGAAGACCAAGCCACAAGAAGAAAATGAAAAAGATGATGAATTTTAAATAGCTAAAGCAGAGCCTCAAAGGAAAAAAATAAAGTGGCTTGATCAAAAGCTCAACAAGAATTCCTGAAAGAGTTGAAAAAGATTTTCAAAATCATATAAGAGCAGTAGAGGAAAAAAATTGGTAAAGAAATGAAAGCAAATGAAGAAAGTTATAAAAAGACAGTTAATATCTTGGTTTAAAAAATACATAAAAATTACTGAATAAAATAATACCTTAAACAGAATTAGCAAAAGGGAAAAGGAGATACAATAATTCAGTGATGAAAATATCTCCTATCATTTCTTTTTAAGGACAAAAGTGCATTCAAGAAAACAATTCCTTAAAAAATGGAATTGGACAAATGGAAGCTTAATGACTACATGAAACCTCAAGAAACAATAAAACATTTTCTCTCCAGTATGATTCATAAAGCAATGTGTGTCAAAAAAAAAAAACACAGAAAACAAAAAAATTTAAAAAGCAGTTTGGAATTATGCACATAAAATGACCAAAAAAGGAAGAAATGACAGAAAAAGAAACAACAAAATAAAACCCAAAGAATAAAATAATAAGAAAATGTGAAATATCTCATTGGAAAGTGAGATTGGAAAAACAACTGACCTGGAAAACCAAGAAGAGAGAATTTTTTTTTTTTTGCATTTAATATTTTATTCCACCTCCCCCCAGTTAAATGGAAAAATAATTTTTAAAAACATTTAATTTTTTTTCTAAATTCTCAACCTCTTTCCTTCTCCTCCCTCAATTGAGAAGGCAAACAATTTCATATTGGTTATACATATATGGTTTTATATATATATATATATATATATATATATATATATATATATATATATATATATATGTTATTGGTCGTATTGGTCATATACATGTGCAGTCATGTACAACACATTCCCATATTAGTCATATTGTGAAAAAAAAACCCCAACAAAAGCAAAACAAGAAAAATAATGCTTTAAAAAGTATGCTTCCATCTGTATTTAGTTTCGATAATTTTTTTCTCCAGAGAGGGATAGTATTTGTCGTCATTTGTCTTTTGGATTTAAGTGAGGCAGAGCTGGGCAAGGTTACCTGTCTCACTTTCCCCTTCAGAGCCATCTGGATCCAGATACTGAACAGGAAGACTGGAGATGGCCCTGGATGCAGTGGGAGACCTTGACCTTTTTAAGTTAAGGTCTTCAACAGGTCTCAGACTGAGGCAACACCCATTCAGTGATTAGGGTGAGGTAGAAATTGAGGCAAAGAATGAGCTCTTTTGCCTAGTCAAACAACATCAACCCCCAAATAAATAACTCTCTGGGCTTCTGGCCAAGACAGAAAAAATTACTCTTTCAGGAGGTGATCCATAGATTCTTTCAATAATCATTTTGCCCTCTGGATTGTAGGATATATAGAACAGTTTTCTTTGATGATTTCTTGAAAGATGCTGTCCAGACTCTCATCATGGTTTTGAGGTCGTCCAATAATTTTTAAGTTGTCTCTCCTAGACCTTTTGTAGGTCAGTTGTTTTTCCAATGAGATATTTTATATTTTTTCTATTTTCCCCCTCATTGTCTTTATGTTTTTGACTAATTCTTGATGTCGCAGTGTCATTAGCTTCCATTGGACAAATTCTTGTTTTTAATGTATGATTTTCTTCAGTTAGCTTTTTTGCCCTCCTTTCCCCATTTAGCTAATTCTGCTTATTGCTTTCATTTTCAAAAATGCTTTTCTCCTCACTTTTACCTATTTGTTCAGAGATAATTTTGGGGACTTTTATATTTCAAGAAATTATCAAGAAAAACTGCCCCAACATCTTAGAATTGAGAGGGTTTTAGAAATTCAAACAACCCACCAATCATTACATGAAAGAGATCTCGATATGAAAACTCCTAAGAAATATCACAGCCAAATTCCAAAGTTCTCAGGTCAAAGAGAAAATATAGCAAGCTGCTCAGAAAGAAACAGATCACATATCATGGTGCTTCAGTCAGGATCATACAAGATTTAGCAGCTTCCATATTAAAGGAATAAAGAGTTTGGAATCGATATTCTAGAAGACAGAAGAACTGTAATTACAACCAAGAATCCCCAACTCATCAAAACTTCACCAAATGACTTGAGAACCAAATTCTTAAAAAAAAAAAAAAAAAAAAAAAAAAAACAAGAAGTTAAATGAATTACAGAAGGAAAAAGAGAGTAAAAGTATACTGTGAATTTGTTTCTCTCAGAACTAGCTAAAATTAATAGTCTTTGAGATGAATAGAATCTTATAATAGTTAAAGATAGACTTCTGGAAAAAACTGAATGAGAATAGAAGTTAAGTTAGTATGCTTTTTTCTCAGCTGAACCTCAACTGGCACATTCATAAAAATTGACTGTGTATTAGAACAATAAAAGCCTCACAACCAAATGCAGAAAAGCTGAAATGTTAAATATGCCCTTTTTGGATCATATTATAATAGAACTTATATTGAATAATAGTTCAAAAGCTTATTATAAATTAATGTTAAAGAATGAATGAGTTAAGGAACAAATAATAGGAACAATAATTTCATTAAGGAGAAAGACAGCAATTCCAAATTTTTGGGATGTAACCAAAACAATACTTGGGGGGAAATTTCTACCTCTACATGCATGCATCAGCCAAAGAAAAAGAATAGATCAATGAATTGGGCATGCAACTAAAAATAAATAACCAGGAAAAAACCAAACAAATCCAAGTTAAATCCTCCCCTTATTAAAAAAGCAAGATGGAAATCTTGAAAAGCCAGGAAGAGAATAATAAGATTAAAAGTTAAAAAAAAAAAAAAAAAAAAAAAAAAAAAAAAAACGAACAACAAAACCATTGAGCTAATAAATAAAACTAGGAACTGGTTTCATGAGAAAACTAATAAAATAGATAAGTCATTGGTTAATTTGCTTTAAAAAAGAAAGAAAACCAAATTACTAGTAAAAATTGAAAAGGATGAATGCACCAATAAAGATGCAATTAATGCAATTTTTAGGAGTTATTTTTCCAATTATATGCTAGTAAAACCAACAGTCTAAATGAAGTGGATGAATATCTACAAAAATGTAACCTGCCCAGATTAGCAGAAGAATAAATAGAAAACTTAAATAACCCTGTCTTAGAAAAAGAAATTAAATAAGTCATCAGTGAACTCCCTAGGAAAAAAATCCCCAGGACCAGATGGATTTGCAAGTAAATGCTACTAAACATTTAAGGAATAATTATTCCCAATACCATATAAACTATTTAGAAAAACAGGCAAAGAAAGCAGTAATCCTAAATTCATTTTATGACACAAATATAGTTTTGATACCTAAATCAGAGAAAGCAAAAACAGATAAAACTATTGACTAATTTCCTTAATAAATTTTGATACAAAATTTTTAAATAAAATAAAATACTAGCAAGGAGATTATAATAGCAAGATATCGCAGAGATCATGCATTATCACCAAGTGGGTTTTAAGCCAGAAATGCAAGGTCAATTCAATATTAGGAAACCTGTTGGCAAATTGACCATTGATCAATAATAACCACAAAAATCATATGATCATCTTAATAGATACGGAAAAAGCCTTTGACAAAAAACAACATTCATTCCTAATAAAAAATACTAGTGAGCATGGGAATAAATGGAGTCTGTCTTAAAATGTTAATTAGTATCTATCTAAAACCTCCAGCAAGCGTTATCTGTAACAGGTAAGCTAGAAGCTTTTCTAATAAAATCAGGAGTGAAGCAAGGATGCCCATTCTGTTATTCAGAATTATATCAGAATTTATAGCTGTAGCAATTAACCAAGGAAAAGAAATGAAGGAATAAAAATAGGTAATGAGGAAATAAAACTGTGCCTCTTGACAGATAATAGATTGTAGTTTAGAGAACCCTAGTGAATAAACTACCACCTCAGAAGGTGGAGATGAAGTAGAATGAGGAAGGACAGTACGAATATGAGGAAGTGTCCCTGCAGACAGAGAAGTGGGAAAATGTTGTTTCCAGGGTTGAATGACACTTGAAAGGTACCAACTGATGAGAGAGAACATCCCTGGTTGGTCCTAATAAAATCAGGCTCCCTTGCAGAATCTATTCCCACCCTAAAGGCCCCTGAAAGCAGCATTTCATGGGGTGAAATTTCCCTGTTATCCTCCCAGAGATGAGGGACTTGGGTCCTCCCCTGGGAACATGAGCTCCTTGATCCTGGCCCTCAGAGAAGCGAGATTGGACAGCTGTCACTGCTTCCTTCAAAGGACCAAGCTCTGCCGCAATCTGCCCACTCTCCACACCGTGGGGGTGAGGGGGCACTTGTGCCTGCTGGGAGGAAAGAGAAAGTGCTTCTGCTGATTTAATTAGAATCTCCAAGCAGACAGCTGAGAGCAAAATAATTTAACAACCACACTCACCAGTCATTTGTTGTGTGGGCTAGAGAAGCCAAGAAATGTCTAAGCCAGGTGATGTCTGGAAAGGTCCCAAGATCCTTGCCTGAGGGAGCGATAAGGGGCTAGCTCGGGGCTGCTTCTCTCCAAGCCATTAGTTTTGTGCTCCAGACCTCCTTGTGTGTGGTGTTAGATAAAGGGACCCTGAATGGGATGGTTGGAAGAGTTCTGTTTCCACAGGAGGCGCTGCACCTTCAGCTCATCCCACCTGTGAATATGGTCCTTGGACTAGGCCCACAATTCTATCTTCATTGGAGTTGGTACCTAAGAGGGAGCGAATGGGTTTCTGGGGAAAGACTTGTCCATGACCGACCATGTCTCTTTTAGTCTGGGTTCTCTGAGCGCCAGGAGCGACTTCGTGCTCACGGGGCTTTGGTTCAGATGTCGAATGTCAGATCATACGGTCGAGTCCAGCTCTCCATGCAGCCTGTGACATTCCATCCGTGCCTTTCTTAGCCATTCTCCAGCTGATGGGCATTTATTTACTTGGCTTCCGCACACACACACACACACACACACACACACACACACACACATCTACTCCAGATATTTTTTTCTATATGTGTGTCCTTTTCTTTCTGATTCCTTTGGGGGTATAAGCCTAATGCGATATTTCCCACAACCCCTCCAACTTTCATCATTTTCCATTTTTTGTCATAAAGGAACCCCTGTTTGAACCAGACACTGGGTGAACTCTTAGGCCAGTAAATATCTCTATGAAAAGTGAATATGTTTATACGTGCCAAGTCAACGGAATACACATTTGTTGTTTTTTAGCATAAATCTAGGAGACACGATGTGCATAACTTGTTTTTATTTTTAATTGAGAAGACAGTGTGTTTCAGCAGAATTTCCAATCTGCGGAGAAGCCGTTGTTAAAAGTGCTGCAGAACATATCAAACCAACATTGGCCTTGTTTCTTCTGAATTTTGATATGGAAAGTATAATTTCTTGTGACTTTCCAACAATAAAATTATACTAAACTGCTGCCTAAGTATTTTATGAAAAAATATTTTAAGCCTGAAAGTTGACAATAATTACATTTGCTTGCTCATTCATTACATGTACATACTTACTTCCAGTGAAATGGAAATTTTAAATTTAGAATTATTGCCAACCAAATTACCTTTATCAGCGAGAGAGCATCTGTTCACAATTACTTATAATGGAGAAAAAATGAATCTTTTCAGCATATACCTTTACAGTTTTTGATGTATATAAATTATCACTCTTGCCAAAGGCTTTGGTGACCCATTTTTCAACAAGTTTTTCTTGGTAGGCCTCTGCACTAGAACATGGCTGGGAGAGGGGGTAGCGACTGAAATTCCTTGCTTTTTGTCATTTCACTGATGGATTCAACAAGCAACTCAGTCATGAGTTACCGTACTTCATAAGGCCGGCAAATGAGGGAATCTTATGCTCACCCCATGGTCAAGAACCAGAAGTCACGGTCTCTCCAGTTGAGGCTTTCCTTGGCCTGGTTCAGAAATGCATCTCTTGCCTGTCTTGGAGCACAGCTGGTGACTCTTGGGTGATGTTTGGACAGTTAGTAGCGAGTCCAAGGCCCTTTCTGTGGCCTGGATGAGCAAGAGCTGCAGTGTCTATGCAGAGGAGATAAAGGCTGTGAGAGGCGCCCCTTGGGGAGTGTCCTTGCGATGCAGCTTGGAGGTGATCCAGGATGAAGGCTTTCTTTCCATTCCTTCCGGTAATCAGGTGTGAGTCAGCATGGCTGTTCTGGCCACTGATGCAGCTCTGTTGCCGTCATCATCACTGCCGGGGCCTGCCTTACAGATTTGACCCTCACAGTAACTGTGAAGCGAGTGCTGTGGTGGCCCAGTCTTACAGATAGATAAACTGAGGCTTTGGAAGGGCCACGGACTAACAGGCCTCATGATAAGTAGAGAGATTCCTGCCCAGAACACTTCACTCTTGTGCACTGCCTCTTCACAGCAATACCTGATTTCTTGGCAGAACCTGTTTGCTTCTGTTACCTAGTCTAGTCCCCAGGGGAAGGGGCTCAGTCTGTGATGTGCCCCCCTCCCACCATTCAGGAATCCTGGGTCACCGTGTGAAGAGTGTGGGCTCCAAGGAAGCTGATGGAAGTGACAGTGACAGATGGCTAAAGGCTCACCAGGATTCATTGAGTTCCTGCAGACTCCACCCAGATGATCTCGTGCCACATTGAGAGAAGATGTCAACGTGTACATACGTTCAGGGATGACCACAGCTGATAAGGCCCATGGGGGTGCAGCTCTTATTAAACAGGCCCTGTCAATGATTTCAGAAAAGTGCCTTGCAAACCTGGTGTGCTTCCACTGGGCCTGTACCTCAAAGAGATCAGAAAAGAAGGAAAGGACCCACATGTGCAAAAATGTTTGTGGCAGCTCAAGGAACTGGAAATTAAAGGGTCGCTCATCAATTGGAGGGTGGCTGAACAAGTTATAGTATATGAATGTTATAGAATATTATTGTTCTATAAGAAACGACCAGCACGATGACCTCCGAGAGGCCTGGAGAGACTTACAGGAACTGATACGAAGACAAATGAGCAGAACCAGGAGATCATTATACACTTTAACAACAAGATTATGTGATGATCAATTGTGATGGACGTGGCCCTCTTCCACAATGTGTAGAGTCAAAGCAATTCCAGTTGACTTGGATTAGAAAATGCCAGTCACATCCAGAGACAGAAGTATGGAGACAGAGTGCACAGCAAAGCATAGTATTTTCACTTTTTATTTGTTTTTTTCTTCTTCATGGTTTTTCCCCTTTTGGTTTGATTTTTTTTCTTACACAACATGACAAATATGGAGGTATTTAGCCTCTATCAGATTATTTGCTGTCTTGGGGAAGTAAGGGAGAGAGAGAGACAAAATTTGGAACATAAAATCAATGTTGAAATCTTTATATGAAAAATTAGAAAAACGACAATCTGACATGCTCTATAAAAGTACGCTATTGTTCCTCGTGCACTATGCCCCTTTTATGTACAGTTCAGCTGGACGGAGGAGGAGTGACTTCACAAGCCCCTGCTCTGGATGAGTGGGAGATGACACAGGGAGAGGCTGTGATTTATGGCGTCTGCTGAGGCTGAATTAGAGTGAAATCAGCCTTTGAGTCCCCATTAATGAGGCCTTGATGTGGAGTTGGGGTTCACGAGTGCTCGGGCTTGCCCCGATTTATGCAGAATCAGATCGCACTTGGACTGTGTGGAGAGAGTGAAGGGAGCAGACCTCTTAGGGAGTGCTTCGGGGAGGACTGACTCCTTTGACAGATCCAGAAAAAAATCAACTGCCGAAAGAAACTCTCCTTTTGTAGGATGTAAATTGCAGGAACTACCTGTGTCTTGTTCCTTTATTCCTCGGGTAATTTGTTTTGACTCACTTATTTTCCTCCCCAGAACTGTCATCATCACTCTGCTGTTTTTCATAGTACAGCAGCAAGCTGCATATTCGTGGGAAATCATTTTCTTGGTTTTTTTTTTTTTTTTTTCCCCCTCCTGGTTCAGAGAATTTAGTCATTTTCTAAACTACTGATTCTCGAGTGTTCATCAGAGTTGAATCTCACGCTGATCAGAACCTCGGTGTCAGAGCCCTCCCCAAAGTTTTAAAGAAGCCAGTCCCAGGCTTAAGATCTCACACTTCCATGCCACACCCTTGGCATACAGAATCTTGGGGGGTGCCCTCTGAAATGTGCAGCCAGGTCCCAGACAGACTGCTTGGCCCAACCCGCCGGGCTCTTTGCAGCCTGTGGATCCTTTCTGTCTCTCTCTCTGTGCCCATCTCATCTCTGGACCTTCTCTGTACAAGCTGAGCCTTCCCTCTCAACTTTCTAGTGTGATTTCTTTAAGATTTGGACATCGGGGCTGCTGTGAAGAGGCAAGTAGAAGCTACTTAGGCTTTGCCTGTCTCCTGAGAATTCTGTTCTAAGCGGGATTTCCTGTGAAGTTAGAGCGGCAAGAGACAGACATGGGCTGACCATTAGGGGTTATTCATTGCTGACTGGCCCAGACTTCCTGTCATGTTGGAAGTTGGCGTCATGAACGTGGGGTCTGTTCTATAAGGGAAGAGCAGCAGAGTGCGGGTCAATGCTGAACCTGTGCTGGCGGTGCTTCTGGGCAGCATCTGGGCTTTCCTCAGTAAGCTTGTGGAGAACTGAGGCTTGATTTAAACAGCTTCAGTTATATATTTATGCTGGGAAGGTCAGGGCTGGGAGGGACCTTCCAGAACATCTAATCCTACGGTCTCATTTTATAAATGAAGAACCTGAAGTCCTGTGAGGAAAGTGGATTAGCCCGAGTCGGCCAGGATGTCTTGCTCAGCGCCGGCTCCTCTGTGGCCCTCAGAGTTGGCAGTGGCTCTCAGTCACAGCTTTTGTTCATTTATTTATTATTTTTTTTCCAGAACAAGTGCATCGGCATTTAGACCAGCATGAGGTGAAATACCTGCAATTTGCCTTCCGATGGATGAACAATTTGCTGATGAGGGAGATGCCCCTGCGGTGTACTGTCAGGCTCTGGGACACCTACCAGGTGAGCACTCATTTGGTCTCATTTCTGGGGCCTGACGTCAGGCTCTGGGGCCGGAGGGCCAGGAGGGGTCCGCTGCTGCTGCTGCTGCTGCTGCTGCACAGCATCCCCTGCGGGGCGGCTTCTCTCACTCTGGGAGAGCTCTGATTCTTTCCCTGATGCTCCCATTCCACATGCTTGTCATTGAATACTTAAAGCACAGCTCCCACCTCCCAGAATCCTCTTCTTCAGTTACTATTCCCCCTTCCTTCAGTTCTTTCTTGGGATCACCTCGGAGGGGGTGTGGAGGAAGTCCAGAGAGAGTCAAGGGACTGGCCTCTGCCTGGGCCTCTGTTCTCCATCCCTTCTGATGCTTCTTCAGGCCTCCTCATGTTTTCGATTCCACATTCCCCTGCACACTAAGACTGACAGATTCAGGCTCCACCCTGGAAAGGGTCTGTATTATCTATGGAGTTCCGTGCGAGAACGAAGCACCTTTCTTGCAGATGACTTGCCTCTTTGAGGGTAGAGTAGTCATCACCGATTCTCATTTGATTGGCTGGGGATGGCGTGCAACATGGTGGAGCCAGTCTCCTCATTAGGGAGCAGAGGGAACCCTTCCTGTAATCCCTGGGTAGATGGCAGCGGAGAGAGGGATGGAGAAGTACCCCATGAATTTAGCTATTCCCTGAAAATTATGTCTCTTTGAAGCCTTGTCTGTGTGGAGAAATCCCTTTGTTTTAAAAATTTTTTATTTTTTCTCACTTAATAATATTTTACTTTTTCTAATTACATATAAAAATAGTTTCAGCATTCACTTTTCTAAGATTTTGAGTTTAAATTTTCCTTCCTCGCCGACTTCTCCTCCTCCCAAAAGATAGCAAGAAATCTCACGTAGACCATACATGTACATTTAAGTCAAGCTTTTTTCCACAGTAGTCATGTTGTGAAAGAAGAATCACAGCAAAAGGGAAAAACTACAAGAAAGAGAAATAAGTGAAAATAGTCTGCTTCAGTCTGCGTTCAGACCCATAGTTCTTTCTCGACATAGGGATGGAGTTTTTTGAATTGTCTCTGCTCATTATATTGTTGAGGAGGGTTAAGTCTGTGAAAGTTGATCCTCAAACAGTCTTGTTGTTACTGCATATGATGTTCTCCCATTTCTGCTCTCTTCGATCAGCATCAGTTCATGCTAAATCTTTCCAGGTTTTTCTGAAACCTGCCTGCGTCTCATTTCTTATAGCACAAATAGTATTCCATGACATTCATAAATCACACTTTGTTCAGCCAACATCCAATTGAGGGGCATTGCCTCAATTTCCAATTCTTTACCATCACAGAAAGAGCTATGCTACTATTTGTATATGTGGATCCTTTTTTCTTTTTAATGATTCTTTGGGATACAGACCTTGCAATGGCATTTGCTGGATCAGAGGTTTTATAGCCCTTTGGACATAGTTCTAGATTGCTCTCCGGAATGGTTGGATCAGTTCACAACTCCACCAACAATGTATTAGTGTCCCAGTTTTCCCACACCCCCTCCAATATGAATGATTTTTCCCTTTTTGTCATATTAGCCATTCTGATAGGCATGAGGTGGCACCTCTGATTTATTTTAATGTGCATTTCTCTAGTCATTAGTGATTAAAACTTTTTTTTTTTAATTATGACAACAGCTGACTTTAATTTCATCTGAAAACTATCTGTTCATATCTTTTTGCCATTTATCAATTGGGAATTGACTTGTATTCTTCTAAATTTGACTCAGCTCTCTCTATATTTTAGAAATGAGGCCTTTATCGGAAACACTGGCTGTAAAAAATGTTTCCCAGCTTTCTTTCTAATTGAGATGTCTCCATGTGAAGTGGTGGTAGCCGTTTGTTTCAATTCCCCAGAAAAAATGGCGGACAAGCTTCTGTTTGTGATGCTCCCTAGAAATCAGCCGTGCTGAGACCCTTCTGTCCTGCTGATCTTGGGCCCTGCCCTCCTTACTTTCTCTGGATGCTCCTCGGCAGTTGGTGCGATGAGGAGATACTCAATGATTCACCCATTTTCTATATTTTCTATAAAAGGCAGTACAATAAGTGCCTGAAAAATTAGAGGAGTCCCCAAAGCAATCTCTTTCCCAAAAGTTTTGATTGAATTTCCCGCTTTTTGAGGTTTTGGTTTTTTAACAAACAACCTAGAAAATTTCCTAGATGGTCTAGTCACCCAGGGATCTTTTTGTTTATAAGGCTGACCCTGCCTAACATCACTAAGTGTGACTGGGAAAAGCTGCCATTAAACCCAATGGTGTTTCATGGGTTAGTTAGTCGCCTGAGCTGGCTAAATCATGGGAAATGTGAGACTGTAGAGCTCCCCTTCATGCCTTCAGCTTTGGTCCTGTGGTCCTGAGGTGGCCCACCTGGCCAGACCCTTTTCTTCCACTGTGGTGTCACTGGTTCTTGAACCCAAACAGAACAAGCTTCTTGCCCCCAGACCAGCTGGCCTTTCCGCTAAGCCTGGACCGGCCTCCCCACCATCCACTTTCATAATCTAGCAGCCACCCTCCTTCTTCCCTTGCTCCACTTGGCTTCCTGGGCCTGCCCCCTTCTCTCTCCCAGCATGGCCACCCCCCGGGGTGCTCTGGTCTGCCCTCCTGTCCCCATCTTCTTCCCCATCCACCCAGGGGCTGTTTCTTATACCCAAAATGACTTTGTTTTCCTCCATATGTACTCCCTGTGGGCAAGAGCATCTCCATGTTTATCCTTGTATCCCGCCATGTTGCACACTCCCTGGTTGGAGGCTCTGGAGGCCTCACCTGGACCCTGCAGTTCCCAGCCTCCCTCGGCCTGTCCTTCTGTGCTCCAGGGCTCGCTCAGCTCTGACTTTCTCCTGCAGTTGGAGGGTCCTTTTGGTCTTGGGGACTCGCAGCTGCTCCCTTGCTTCGGCTTCATGCCGGCTCCCATTGGGCACGTGTTTTATATTAGATGCATGATTAGCATTCATTTTTTAAAAAATAGATTGTCACATGACACTGAGAACAGAGCTGTTCCCATTCACCTCCTGTGCACAGAGGCTCAAGATGCATTTGTTGAAGAGTTCTTTATTTCTTTTCTGTGATTTTAAAAAAATGCTTCCTTTGTGAGTTCTGCCACTGCTTCCCATCTTATTCCTCTGCTTCCCTCCGGCTCCCCGGTTAGCTTGCCAAGGCCCGGAACCCTTTGCCAGGATGTCAAGCCTTCCCCTGGACAGTTGGGGTGAAGGAGCTGTCAGCCCTGGCGTGATCGATCCAGCTTGATGATGTTACAGGAAGCAAAATGTAACATCCCGTAAGTGCAGACGGCACTCTTGATTTTGTCATTGGTTATGCTATTGGAGACATGGGCCCCCTCATTAAGCACTGAGTTCTCTGGTAACACTGTCCCCATTAAGGATAAATTAGGTATTAAGTCAGTCGCATTTTGAGGAGGCAGGAAATGAATCTCCTCATGGTCTCTGGCCCTGCATCACTTCACTAAAATTCCTAATAGATATTAAAACGTGAAGCACAATTGTGGCATCTTTATTGAGTTAATTTTCCTGAAATTAAATTTGGGCATGAATGGAGTCATTTGTACCATGGAATCACTTCTGAACTGACAGTACCCTAGTCAGAAGCCTTTTTATATCTTAAAAAGTGGGGGTATTTCTATCTTACAGGGCCAAGTAACCATGAAATTGTATTGCATCTTTTGGCAATGAAAATACATGGTAATCATAGGATTGCAATCAGGTTATTACTCTCCCCTAAACTAGAGTGTTTATTAGCTGGGGGGTTATGTGCCTCACTAACTGTTTAACCCATTATAAGTTAACTGGAAAAACTCCCGGCGAACGTTGTGAGATAATTTCCTCCTGCGTGTACCCATGGATCAGTGATGTCAGCTTTGCTTTCCTCTCCGAGTCCAGGGGTTAGAGTCACTGACTCATTAAATCCAGGCTCCGGAAGGGGCCTTTTGGCTCATTGAGTACCCAAATCCGCCCTCCACTGGTGAGTGGGATTCTTCAAAATATCAAGGGGAGCCGCTGGGGGAGGCAAGATGAGGGCATCGATGGAAGTCCATTAGGTGCCTTCTCCATCTTCAGTCTTTCCGTAGGACCGAGTGACAGCTGAAACACTGAGCTCAGTAATCCCCCGTTGGCTCATTTGAGCCGCAGCGACCCGCCTGTCGGGACCTCTGCTCTCCTTTGGCCCCGAGTTCTGCTGTTGACATCAGGGCACCAAGACTGAGAAGACACTGTCCTGCAGGCACATCCTGGAGGGAGTGTACAGGCGCAAGCCCAGGGAGCACCCGAGAAAGGACTCTGCATAATGCTCCTTTTCCAGTCTGACAGAAAACACAAATGGGACCACAAGGAATTGGCTCAGCCCCCATTCCGACAGTAACCTTTTGAAGAAAGTTTTCCTCAGGATTGTTTCCAATTCTGCCCTCAACTGTAGGGAATCCTCAGCTGGATTTTTCTTTTTTTGTTTTTTTTTGGTGATAAAAGAGGCTGCCCTACACTTGACATTTGCATGATTACCCTGAATGCTTGGACAGGATTTGGGGGGCTTCTTTACTGGCATTATAGGAACAGCTCGATTTCAGATACAAGATTAGTGAACTTGTTTCAGTAATGTGGCAAAGAGAAAGTGATTCTCTTAGATAGAACCGGTGCCGCGTGAGCCTGGAGCTCGTGGTGCCGGACCATGTGTAACATGGGCTTTGTTTGTACATGAATTTGGTTTTCTTTCCTCTGCCTGTGCTGGTTTCTTCCTGGAGGGTTGTCTCCTCAAGGATCCAGACTTCTTCCTTTTATCTTGCTCTGTCCTCAGGCCTTGGTATGTTGCTGGGGGATTCAAAGGGAATGAATAGTTTTGAGTGTCCCAGGCCAGGGGGTCAACCTGCCAGACTCTGTGTGGTCCCATCTTGAAAGGCGTGTCCTTTCCCTTTATGAACTGGCCTCTTCTCTAAAAGGCTCACATTGGGCTTGATTCTGATTTCTGCCTAAATGTTTGCAGGGGAATGATCAGATGCCTCTGACAGACTTATCTTTATCAGTGTTCCAAG
Organism: Sminthopsis crassicaudata; assembly: GCF_048593235.1. NCBI lineage: Eukaryota > Metazoa > Chordata > Mammalia > Dasyuromorphia > Dasyuridae > Sminthopsis > Sminthopsis crassicaudata. The sequence goes on along the minus strand of NC_133621.1, from coordinate 310,776,382 downwards.
TCGTCGCTCTCTGCATGGGATCACTGGAAAATGATTGTTTTCCCAGCATGCCCCTGTTGGGTGAACATTTGGGCCTCCCATAGAGCCTTTGGGACGGTGGTGTGTTCCCTGTCCAGGTTATCATCGAGAATGAACTTGGCAAGCCCCCCATGCCTGGCACAGGAGAGCTGACAGACCCCTACGACCTTGGCTGTGGCCTTCACATCAGTGGTCAGCAGTCTCCGAGAGCACTCAGTACAGCATTAGGCATGGTCAGCAGCAGAGGGACAAGGGGTGGCCCCTAAGGGCTGAGGGGCGAATTGGGGATGAGGGCCGAGGACTGGATTGGCTTGTTCTTCAGAGACGTCACAGAGGAGGGAGCCTCCTGACCTGGGCTGTCTGGGGTGTGGGGGGAATTGTGAGTGGAGAGTGAGGAAGAGCAAAGGCGATGTGGCCCCAGGACTGTGTGACACTTGACAAGCCCCTCTTCTGCCTCCATTTCCTCATCTGTCAAATGAAGATAATGGAGCCCCTCCCTTTCAGGGTTATCATGAGGATCGAAGGAGACAATCATAAAGCTCTTGGCCCAGGGCCTGGCACATAGAAAGCTCTAAATGTGGACTATTAGAGTGCTCAGCATAGAAGCTTGCCCTTGTCCTAGACTGGCACTGCCTCCCGCCAGGGGTGGACAGGTTTTAATCCCAGGTGGGAAGGACCAACCCCCAGGAGCCCAGAGTGGAGGCAGGTTTGTCAGCTGCCGCAGACTGTGCTGCCAGCATTAGGTGGGCTCCCTGCCCTGGGCTGACTCAGAAAAGGTGTGCTCAGCCATCCTTGCGTTTGGGCCGGCCCCAGGGCTCACAGGATGTGGTGCTTCAGACTTGGTCTGTCTCAGGGGAGCCAACAGCATCTCTGCGGTCACTTGGGGAGCCACCCAGTTCTAGCTTGTCTGAAGTGGCCTGGTGCCCCTTGATCTCCCCAGCAGAGGAGTGAATGAGGGCCCCGCTCCCCCATGCTGCCAAGCTGGGAGACCGGCTAATGAAGACAGCTGTCCTCCTTCTGTTCTGTGGTAGTGTGGGCAGCCTGGATGCTGTTATTCTAGATGAAAGGTGATTTCCTGCCGAGTCCATTGGATGTGTATGTGGAAGCAGGAGAAAGTGTGAGAGGGATGCTGGTATTGGACTGGCCAGGGTTTGAGCTGATGACCTGTGAGTGAGGTCTGGGAGGTTGGAAAATGACCCGCACCCACTGGAGTCCTTCCAAAAGGCAGAATGCTTCTTTGACCCGCAGGCTCCAGGTCTTAAGGAAGAAGCATTTGACCTTGAACTCTGAATCGCTCACTGTGCAATTTTTGCACATCAGGATTCCTCTTTTGGGGAAGAAGGGGAAGAACCATGTGTGGCTTGTCTATGGGAATCACCCCAACTCCAAAGAAACAGAAGTGGGGTGGATGGAGGGATATTGCAGGACACATGGACGGATTGAGGAAGTGGGGGAAGCATGTGCCCAGTGGGCTCCGGGAAGGCCCCGGCACCGAGCCAGAGCACTCACTTTCAGGAGCCCTCACCCTTGGGCCCAGTTCTCAAAGTGTCCGGTTGCCACCTCTTGGGCAGCAGCTCTTGGTTTTCCAGACTCCATCCCTCCAAGCAACTTTCAGGCCTGTGAAGTTCAGGAAGCCCCTGCTAGAGGATGTCCTCCCTGAACCAGTTACAAAGAAGGACTTGGGCAGCCAGGCCAATGGTTCCTGTTATAATGCGGATTTACCCTAATCCTTTTTCTGACCCATAGAAAGCAGCTGAGAGCTCTGGGAAGGATTTTCCAAACAAAAGAAATGCCATTGGGACCCAGCAGGAAAAAGGAATCCAGGCTGAAGATTTTCTGAAAGGCCACACTAGAGTCAGGGCCTGGCACAGTAGGGGCACCTGCTCATTTTCCCTCTAAACGCAGATCGCTTTCCTTCCCTTGGAAATGCTTGTGACGGGAGAGCGAGATGGGGTCTGTCTTTTTGTGACGAGAGAGGGCTCCGACATAGACGCCCAGTGTGGGAAATGGCGTTTTCCGGTTCAAACATTCTGGTCCTCAGTTTACCTGACAGCTAAACCACTCAGGTTAGCCTGAGGACTTGCAGCATAGTCTCTGTGGCTGCGAGGGGCATCCTTGATGCTCTCGGCAGAGGGCAGGCCGGCACTTAGGCAGATGGCTTAAACTAGTTATATTTCTGATAGTGGGATGGTTTTAGAAAAGAAAATCTCAGAGTATTCATTTAGCCCGGGGTGTTTATTTATTATGGAATTACTTTTTAGTGATGTCCGTTAGACCAGGGCTGTTTCTTTTGGTCAAGAACTCCCATCCTGCCCCTCACCGCACCCTCCTTTCAATGTTTAATGTCACAAAGTCTCCCCCAGAGGTTGAGATGGAGCTTGTACCAGCAAGTCCTACTGTGTGCTTCGTTCAGACTGCCCTGAGAGATGGGATTGACCAGACTTTGCTGTTGAACCCACACTTTGTGGTCCTCCCTGTGTCTGAGGGCTCCTGGATTTAACCCATCTGGGGGGCTGCATGTACAAGGGGCATCACTGGGGTTTTTAGAGTAAAGGCAGCTGGTAGGGCTGTGGATAGAGCTCTCCCAGAACCTTGTGCGGGAGCTGGGGCGTTTCTTCCGTCTATACGCCCATCTTGGGTGGGTACCTGCATCTGTGGACCGCGCCCTGGTGATATATGGGGGCCGAAGAAGAGAAACATCGGAAATGAGGGGGTAAGTGAATTATGGTCACCTAGCTGAGTTTGCCTATTTTTAACAAGCAGGAAACTGAGGTAGGCAGTGAGGGGAAGGGAATAACTATTTGTATAATGTCTGTTTCATGTCAGACACTCTGATAAAAGCTTTATAGATATGATCTCATTTGATTTCTCCCAAGACAGCCCAGGAGGCAGATGCCTCCCCATTTTATAGATGAGGAAACTGAGGCAGGCAGAGCCTAAGTGCCTTGCCCGGAGTCACCCAACTAAGATTTCCTGCCCACAGGCCCTGCCTCTGAGCTGGGCTCCCTCGTGCTGGAGGTTTGGGGGTCTCTGCTGAGCCCCACGTTAGTGAGCCAGGGCCGTGGTGGAGTGGTGGGCTGGGCCCTGGGGAGCAGCTGGCCCGGTATGGACCTGCAGGCTCAGAGGAGACGCTTAGGTCTGTGCTTGGGCGCAGCACCACCTGGTGGCAGCTTGGGGGTCCCGCTTCCCTGCTGGTTGGATGGGCTGGCTTTCTTGGCTTCCACAGAGCAGGCTGGCTCCCCCGGCTGCTCCCCTGCTCCCTCCTGTCACACAGGAAAGGCAGCAAATGCCGCGGCCCTCCCAGACGGCAGGGATTCTGAACACGGGGGGTGTGGGTGCTGACAATAGTCGGAGATAAGGGCCGTGCTGCGAGGAGAAGGTCCGGCATTTTTAGTGGCTTGGTGCTCAATGCCAACTCGTTTTACAGATGGGCCAATCGAGGGTCCAAATGCTGCGTGATATGTCCCCGCAGCATGGAGACCCAGAGGGGCAGGGTTCTTCCTCCCTTGGGCTGCAGGGGCAGAGTGTGCACCTCATAGCCATGGTTCCCAGACACCGTCTCCCTGGGCGGGACTCTCTTCCCTTGTCCCCGAGCTCCAGCCCCTCCGGCCCCCTGAAGACAAATGAACTCTTAGCCAGGTGGGGGGCGCCTTCACATTGAAATGCCCGTGGCCAAACTGCAGGAGAACAAAAGTCTTTCCCACTTGCCGAGAGTGCAGAAAATTGTCCTTGGAGGCAGGCGGAGTAATTTGAGGAGCATTTTATAGGCACTGTTTTCAAAATTCATAATGAATATAATCTTAGTTATGACTTTAAAGTTCTTTGATGAGTGTCTGTGTAAGTTGCTGCTGCCTGGCAACAGGAAACACAATGAGGTCTTTTGTCGACAGCTTCTAGAGTGTCATTTAGAGAGCTGCACTTAGATCAGCTTTCCAGATCTTTGTTCTGCAGCCTCCTTTGGAAACCTCATTAGTATGGCTGCTGGCAGCCAGACCTGAGAGAACAGTCAATTAGCACCAGAGAAGGAAGCCGCCGCTGGGCTCCACGGGGCGGCCACCTTGGGGGCCTTGTGCCCCCATGTGGGATGTGGGGGGCTCTCGGGGAGCCCTCGCAGTTCTTGTGGCCTCCGACCTGGGCGGGTGCCTCCGGGGATGGAGAAGTGGCCCCCTGTGTATGTGGAGCTCTTGTCTGGGGGCTCTGCAGAATATTCTGGACTCTGACTGTAATCTCCCCAAGCAGCCAGAAGGAGGCTTTAAGCCCTCTGCGTTGTTTTCTCTCCTCCTAAATGGTGGGATGGGGGCACAGTAGTTTCCTGTTCCTCGCAATCTTCTAGCCAAGGCTGAAGGCCCCCTCCTCGAGGGCCACGGAGCTCCTTCCTGGTTTGAATGGCTGTTGGCTGGAATGGGGTTTTGTTACTTGTATCCTGTTTAATCGACTCGTCTGGCACGCTGGTTACACTCCTCTTCCATGTGTGTACAGAGTAAAATATATAGGATCACAGAGAGAACCAAGACTATTAAACTACGACTACTTACACTCTCCCCTCCACCCACCTGTGAACCCCAGGTTTGGCACACCTGGCCTATCCTGGAAGGCCCTTGGAGGCCCTCGGAGCCATGAGACTCTGTGGCGCTCACGACCAGCGGGCATTTCAGCACGTTTTTCATGGACTATGGAGCTGATGCCTCTTTGAAGCCCAGGTGGAGGCCAAGCCCATCAAGCAGCGGCAGCCTGAAGGTTTTCTTCCAGGACAGAGTGCCCTCAGGAGTTGGGCACCAAGAAGTGTGTTCTGAGGCCCCTCGGGATTGGTGTGGGCCGAGACACCCATCGGAGACCCCGTCCTTAAGGAACTGTGGAAGGGAACAATCCGAGGGACAAAGAAACCCACACGTGCTGCTCTGCAGGGTCACAAACGTGGAGGTTTTGTTTCTCAGGAGGCATCAGATGCTAGCTGGCCACGTGCCGATGGGGGCCAAGTCCCTTTTCCTCGTGTTGTCCTGTGTAAAACGAGAATGCACTGGATTCACTGCTCTGTGCAAGCCCTTCCGGCATTAACATGGGGACTCTTCCTTGAGCATCCATCAGTGGAGCCCACACTGGCGAGATCTCTGACCTCCCTATGCTTTGGGCCATGGACAGATGGGAAATTATTCAAAGCCAATGGAACTTTTGTTTTCAAAATAAATTTGTGTCCATGGCATTTTTTTTCATCACTATATCCTAGCATCCTTTCTCCATATTGAGGGCTTTGGAAGGATTTTTTTTTTTAAACATTAGAAAAAAATGAAAAGGAAAAAAGCATAAACTTATAATCAGGACATTGAAAAAGCGAAAATATTTGCCCTGCACCACATTGTGAATCCCTGCCTCTCCAGAGTTACAGGCCGGCAGCATCTTCTTTCGAGCCATCCTGATTCTGATTTTTCAGCCTTCAATTTTTGTCACGGGAGCCACCTGCTAAAGACTGCTGGGATCTAAATCTGACCGGCAGGACAGATCGTGTCATGTGAGAGGACGAGCACGATACAGGAGCCTGAGAGGCAGTTGCATTCTTTTACTTCTTTGCCTGTTACCTCTACCTCTGATTTATTTCACCTCGACACAGAATATACATGTTCTAAGTACAGCAAGAGTATTACTGTTTAAAGAAATGCATACATTTTTTCTCAAGCAACGTCTGCGTCAGTAAATTTGCTTTACGACTTTCAGACAGATATTTCTGATTCTTTGGGTTATGTCTGCTCTCCTTGGGCCTGTTAGCTCTACTTCAAAGAGTAAAGTAATAACAGAACATTCCTTTAGTCTCTCTAAATGTGCTGTGATTCATACCTGTGGCGGGACTGGAAAACCCACCCGCCTCATCTGTGACCTTTTTACCGGTTCTCTGGGTCTCCACACTTAGTGTGGTCCTCAACAACTTTTGATGATTTTTTTTCCCTTTGGGGGTTCTACCCATTTACGTGTTTTAGGCATGTCCATTATTTTCTTGGCCCTGCGGACTTGGCTTCACATCTGTTCATGTAGGTTTTCCGTGCTTCCCAGAATTCCTTTCTTATAGCGTACATTCATGTACCAATTTGTGGTATGGCCCACTGGAGGATTATCTGCTTTGTTTCCAGTTCTTTGCTGTCACAGTAAATATTTTGTGTCTATAAAGATTGTCTTCTTCTCTATGGTCGACTTGGGATCCAAACCCATTCATGGAATTTTTGGACCAAAGGGAAGTGGCAATTTAATCATTTTGTTTGTAAAATTCCAAGTTGTTCTTCATAACGCTCCACCAACAGTGCACCAGATTGTCTGTCTTCCTCCAAAATTGACTATTGCCCTGTTTTGTACCTTCATTCTGTGAGCATTTTAATTGGCATTTCTCCTATTATTAGTGAGTTGGAGCGTTTTTTTCATATGGTTGTGGGTATTTTGCAATTCTTTTGGAAACTGTTTGTATCCTTTGACCACTTCATATATAGCTACATAGACCTAGATAGTTAGCTGTTAATTGTGTATACATCCTGTACACCAAACTTTTATCACAAAAATTTGATGCAAAGATTTCCTCCTCTTCCCCCTCCATTTCCCTTCTTATCCAAGTGCATTACTTCTGTCTATGCAGAAGCTCATGAGTTTCATGTAATCAAAGTCATCATGAGGAGAAAATCATGTCTTTATAAACATAAGTTAACAAAATAGGAAAAGAGAGGATTAATGAAGTAAATGTACACTTAAAAATTAGAAAGCCAAGAAATAAACCTAAAATAACCCAAAAGAAAAGATATTGAAAATAGATAAACCTCAATCTCGAAGGGAGCATCAGAATGAGGTAGAAATCATACAATTTTAGGGGTTAAAAAGCCCAGATTCTAATCCCCTCATTGCGAATGATCAGTAGTCTTAAACAAGTGTCTTGAGCTCTCAAGTTCCTAGTTTCCTTATCTATAAAATCAGGTGGTAGCATGTGAGGCGTTCCCTGAAGACCTTTCCAAACTTGACCTCTCTGTCCTAATCTCCCTCCCAGCCCTGACCTTCCCAGACTTGACCTTCCCTGTCCTAAGCTCCTGACCGTCCCTGTTTTGAGGCCCCTGACAGTCTACATTTAATGTCTTCTCAGCTCTGATATTCCCAGTCCTCAAGTCGCTTACAGATGGAGGAGTCTAATCCATAAGTGCTAAAAATACTAAGAGTTGAGACTATTGTATTTTGTAAAGTTTGTAAAGCACTCTACACATATTGGGGCTCATACTGCTGTGAGGTAGGTGCAATGCTTTCCACCCCCCTTTTCAGGCAAGGAAATGGAGCCTCAGAAAGGAACTTGATTTTCCTTTAGAAGCTCAGGTCGTAAGGTTCAGAGCCCAAGGGTATCCGTCTTCAAGTCCAGCATCCTTTCCCATCATCCTCTGCTGCCTCGATGTCCAGGGCTTTGGACAACTCCTTTGGTGATACAGCCTCCAGCTTTTGACCAAAGGGAGGGGCCTGACCTGGTCCCACAAGTTATCAACTCACTTAAAAAGAACAGTGGCACTCTCCAGTGTGGTGAGCAAAGCTGCTGCAAGGAATAAAAGAGCCAAGCTCAGCTCTTGGGCGCAGGAGGACTCAGCCAGCTCTGAACGACAGCCAAGGCCTCCTCATCAGGCAGATATGCTCCCAAAGGGAGCTCTTGTTAGCCTATCAGGACTCCTGAAGATCCTCAGAGACTCCAGGGATGTTCTTGGCCTGGGAGCTCTGGGTGAGCTGGACCCCAAAGAGGACACTAGTGTTCTGGAGGCTCTGACTGGCTTCAGGCGTGCTGATCAGTAACCAGGCCTGGCGTTAAGGTCAGAGCAAGGTGCTTTTGAGTCATGGAGCTCACCGGGGTGAGTGGTTCAGGCCTCTTGTGGTACAGTTAGGCCTAAAGGTCAAGGGTCTTGTCATTGCAGATGGGGGATTTTTTCCTACTCCAGCTCTTCATTGTCCTCACATTCATTCACCTTCCCATTACAGTGTTGTGCAACTGGCATGGAGGCTTACTGACCAGAGTTGCCAAGATCCATTGGTTCTTTGCATCTTGTGGAGCTGAAACATGTGCATTCTGCATGGCCATGGGCATTCTTCATGGCACAGAATCAGCACTATCCTTAATTCACTTAAAAGGCTCTGGGTCTTCATGTTTTCATGAGAAATGTAGTGATGGATTAGGAACGTAAGGGAGGGTTGGTATCAAAAATCGTTTTGAAAAATGAAACTTTAAAATGATTTAAAATTGCCAATTTTATAAGCCTTTTTAATTAGAAATTTGTTAAATTGCCTTTATGACTTTGCATTTCTGACAGTGCTTTTTTAGCAGAGGCATTTAGACTTTTAGAGAATGACCATCTCAATTCGGTTCGCCATGGCATCTCTCCCACCGGGGAAGTCTGGGCTTGGTGATTTTCCAGTTCCCCTTCCACTCCAAGAGCATCATTTTGTGATTCTATGATTTAGAACATAGCAAACTACTTTACTCAGCAGGAGCTAGTGTTCAGACACTATCAGTCCCATTAAACTTCTGATAAATGTTTAGCATCAATTCTCAGACTTGTCAGTTTGTGTCTCTTAAAAGCCGTCTGCGGCGATGGGGACATGTCTATAATCGGCATTATTAGTGCTATGGATTTGTGTCTGAAAGTAAATACTCTTGAGAAGGCAAATAAGCAGAGTTACAAAGTGAGATCAGTTATGAAGACTATATACTAACGTTAGTTGTATTGCAGATATGAGGAAAAACTGTGTTTTTAAATTAGGAAAATGAAATTGAGTCTTCTTAGCTGTGACTTAAATTAGGATCTTAAATCATTAAAATGGATTCAGCTCGAGGCACCCACATGTAGCGATACGTCCCTCAGTCAGAATGCTGTGGGGGCGATCCAAGAAGGGGGAGATCTGGCAGTCCCGCTGGGTGAGATTGGTTGGATCGGGCCACCAGTTGGGTCAGGAAGTCTGTTAGGGTTCTTGGTGGAGCACAGGGTGCCCTGACCTGAATCAAGGAGAAGTTCATGTTGGGAGGCCTTGGAGTGCCTGCTTGAAGAACGTGAGCCTTCGTAGTGTAGGTAATGCGGAGCCCAGCTTGACAAAGGGAGAGGCCCTTGGCCATGGGGGCAGCACCATCACTATAGCACTTCCCGGAGATTCTTTTGAATGAAGGACTGGGGGAAATGGTTTGGAGGCTGTGGCAATAAGCTGTGTCCTGTGTGGAGAGCATCGCCAGGACCAGGGATGTAGTTTTTGGGACTGGGCAATGGCTCTTTCTCCCTCTTTTTTTTTTTTTTTTTTTTTTTTTTTTATTATAGCTTTTTATTTACCAGATATATACATGGGTAATTTTACAGCATTGACAGTTGCCAAACCTTTTGGTCCAAATTTTCCCCTCCTTCCCCCCCCCCCCCACCCCGATGGCAGGTTGACCAATACATGTTAAACATGTGAAAGTATGAATTAAATACAATATACGTGTACATGTCCAAACAGTTGTTTTGCTGTACAAAAAGAATCGAACTTTGAAACAGTGTACAATTAGCCTGTGAGGGAAATCCAAAATGCAAGTGGACAAAAACAGGGATTTTTTTCCCCTTTTTAAATGTGTTACACTTGGGTCAGAGAACAGCCAGGGGAAGGTGGGCGTGGGATCTGGGGGAAACTAATCAGAAATGGAAGTGACAGAAAAATGAAAGATAACATTAAAATAAAGTTGGAGGTGATGAGGACTTGTATTTCCATGGTATCCTCCATCATACCAGGTCTGACCCTGATCCTTGTAACTGACTGCAGCACAAATGTCCCATTTGGTTCCTGGGTGGTGAGGAAACCTGCAGGATAAGTAGCTGTTGTTCTTCCCCATGTAGCAGACCAAGAATTTGAAAACAGGGCTCCTGATTCCAACTCCCACCCACCTTCTTCAAGGAGACCCCCGATCCTTGGTGTCCATGACAACCAGAAAGCTGCAGGGAAAGCTGACCAGATTGAGAGACTTGTTAGTACTCCTGGGAGGGGGCAGTGTTCAAAGGGGGTTCTCCATCTCTGGGACTCTGAGCACTGTGGGTAGCCTCAGGCAGCACAGTGTTCTCAGCACAATTACAGACTTTGCAGATTTGGGCTTTTAAAACTTGGGATTTCATAGTGCTCTGATGCTCCAGATTCTCTGAGAACTTGGAGAGCAGGGATTGTGCTTCAGCCAGGCATATCAAAGCCGCCCCGGGAGGAAAGCTGTGCTAGGAGCTTGGGGTCCCTGGGTCCCCTACTTTAGCACGTGCTCCTGCTTGGGCTCTGGAGAACTCATACATTTTAGCTTTGGCTGAGGGATCCATTCTCTTAAGGCAAGGCTAGGCTCTGCTAGTGGTCGCTGTCCCCCTCCCGGTGCTGAACTGGTCATTCTAGAGCTCTTAGAGCAGGGCTCCCCTCTGTTGGTAGTCGCTGTCCCCCTCCTGGTGCTGAACTGGTCATTCTAGAGCTCTTAGAGCAGGGCTCCCCTCTGTTGGTGGTCGCTGTCCTCCTCCGGGTGCTGAACCGGTCATTCTAGAACTTTTAGGGCAGGGCTCCCCTCAACTCACAGGGAGAAAGAACGTATCCTTGAAGTTTTCACTGTTAAGTGTTTTAGGTTTTTATTTGTTGTGCTCCAGACTCAAAGGATTCTACTAGGGCTAGGAATGACCTAGACTTCTGCACGGGTGTGATCTGCCTCATGTCATGTAGACAGTAATTCAGGGTTGTGGATTGAGGCCAGTTCTCCCGAGCTCCAGTCACTCTACAAGGCAGTCATTTATTCTGTCCCTGCTGTGGCTAAGGCCGTGCTGGGGATACAGAGAAAGGCCAAAGACTGGCCCTGCCCAAACTGGGGAGGCTGCAAGCAAACCATGGGACAGATAAAGTGCGGGCAGTCACCAGAAGGTACTTGGGAAGGCCTTCTGTTGATGGTGGCCAGAGGAGGGAGGGAGCAGCTGCCCTTCCACTTCCTCTGGAAACAGCACTTTCCCCCACTTACCTTGAAAGGACCTTCTGGCACCAGCAACTGTCCAAGTGTTACCATCCCCACTTTATCAGTGAGGAAACTGAGGCAGTGGGGAGTTGTCATCTATTCTATTCACAAAGTAAATTTCTGAAGCAGGCAGTCAATCAGATAATAAGCATAGCCCTGAGTTCCTAAGTCTTCCCTGCAACAGGGGCAGAGGACACAGAGGGAAATTAGTCCTGACTTCACGGGACTCCCTTGTAGCCACCTGAACCTGGGTCTTGGGCATCCCAAGCCTCCAGCCTTGAGTTTCTTAGTACTAGGAAGGGATATGGAAGTGAGTGAGAAAAAAAAAAAAATCACCTCTTCCACTAGAAAACATGGTGCCTCAGCCAGAGATGGTGACCACCCATGGAGAGGCTGTGACTTGTGGGAACAAGGGTGGACTGCGGGGTTGCAGGGCACCAGGATCCATCTGGTCTTTTGTGTGAAGTCTGATTGACAGAATGATTAATCAGACAACTGTCAAGGGACCGTGGTGGGCCTGGACTGGAAGTTATCAGAACTTAACTGGTCTTTGTGGGGACAACTTTCAAACTCCGCTCCTCCTATCCCTTCCCTTTATGGAATTCTACTAAATTAACTCCATTACGTTTCTTCAGGAACATTTTGTTTCAGCAATTATGAGGAAGTGCTTTGAAGACATTCACTTTCGTCTTCTTTTCCATCCAAGGCTTCAGTCTGCGCTTAATTAAAAATGAGACTTTGAGGCCATCGTTCACGCCCAGGGCAGCTTGGACTTATCCTTTTTAGGAGCTGATCATTCTAGTCTTCCTAGTCAGCTTCAGCCTCGCCGTGCTGGGGGTGCCCTCAGAGGTTAAGTCCGGGTGTGCCCCGTTGCATTGCGTTAAGGAGGCTTGGCTCCCGAGTGTAGGGAGGCGGTAGCCCTGGTTCGATTTTATCGGATGAATTGTGGTTGCCTGATACGGGGCATTTTAAGGAAGGCTTTTACTGGAAGCTATGACATACAAGGATCAGTGAGAGAAACCGAGAAGAAACGACTGGTACTGCTGAGTGCGGGCTTTCAGTGTGGGACAGAGCTCAGGCTGGTTTGCTTGGCTCTGGGGTCAGAATGAGCAGCTGTGATTAGATCCTTTAGAGGAGCCCATGTCAGATAGACTTGAGGAAAAGCTTCCTCTCCATAGAACTGCCCAATATGAAGTGGACTGCCCCGAGGGAAGGCCGCTTCCTCCCCTCCTGAGACCTTTAAGTGGAGACTACTGTGTTAGGGCATGGGGGAGGAAATTTCTGTTCACGGAGGGACTGGGTTTAGCTTCTGAGATCCCGTGGATCCTGAGGATTTTGTCCATTTGTGAGTTGGGATCTTGGGATCCACCAGAGAGATTTCTGCCTGAGCCCTTCTGGCAGGGATGGGCATCACGTCACGCTACCAACAAGTCACGCTACGAACACGTCACGTTATGCTACCAACATGTCACACTACCCACACAACATGTCACACTACAACACGTCACGCTATGCTACAACATATCATGTCATGCTACCAACACGTCATGTCACGGTACTCTCCTCTGAGCTTTGCTCCCTTCTTTTTTTTTTTTTTTTTTTTTAAATTTTTTTTATTATATATATATATATATTTTATAATATTATCCCTTGTATTCATTTTTCCAAATTACCCCCCCTCCCTCTATTCCCTCCCCCCGATGACAGGCAATCCCATACATTTTACATGTGTTACAATATAGTCTAGGTACAATACATGTGTGTGAATATCATTTTCTTGTTGCACAATAAACACCAGAATCCGAAGGTACATGCAACCTGGGCAGACAGATATTAGTGCTAACAATTTACATTCCCCTCCCAGTGTTTCTTCTCTGGGTGTAGCTACCTCTGTCCATCATTGATCAACTGGAAGTGAGTTGGTTTTTCTTTACATTGAAGATATCCACTTCCATCAGAATACATCCTCATACAGTATTGTTGTTGAAGTGTACAGTGATCTTCTGGTTCTGCTCATTTCCCTCAGCATCAGTTCCTGTCAGTCTCTCCAGGCCTCTCTGTATTCCTCCTGCTGGTCATTTCTTACAGAGCAATAATATTCCATAACCTTCATATACCACAATTTACCCAACCATTCTCCAACTGATGGACATCCATTCATCTTCCAGTTTCTAGCTACAACAAAAAGAGCTGCCACAAACATTTTGGCACATACAGGTCTCTTTCCGCTCTTTAGTATTTCTTTGGGATATAATCCCAGTAGTAGCGCTGCTGGGTCAAAGGGTATGCACAGTTTGATAACTTTTTGGGCATAATTCCAGATTGCTCTCCAGAATGGCTGGATTCTTTCACAACTCCACCAGCAATGTATTAGTGTCCCAGTTTCCCCACATCCCCTCCAACATTCATCATTATTTGTTCCTGTCATCTTAGCCAATCTGACAGGTGTGTAGTGGTATCTCAGAGTGGTCTTAATTTGCATTTCTCTGATCAGTAGTGATTTGGAACACTCTTTCATGTTGCTCCCTTCTTTCCTTAAAGCCCCATGCAGCCTGGGCCTGAAATCTTTGCAAATTAGACTTCCTGTTGAATTTCAAAAAGCAGTTAGATTTTTTTCTCTTTCCTAGTGTCTCCTTCTGACTTTTCCCTCCATCTTTCACCCCCCATCTCTCTTTACCCTAACTCTTCCCTTTCCTCTTTCCTTCCCCCTTTCCATTACCCTCTCCCCTTCTTCCCCCTCTCCCCCTTTCCTTCCCCTCCTCTTCCTCTCACTCTCCCTTTCCCCTCTTCCTTTCTTTCTCTCCCCTACCACCCCTCTTTTCTTCTCTACCTCTCCTTCCTCTTTTGCCCTTCTCCTTCCCCTTCTTCTTCATCTCGCCTTCCCTTTCTCTCCCTTCCTACCCTTCTTCCTCTCCCTCTTCTTTTCTCCTTCCCCACCTCTCCTTTGTCTTCCTCTCTGTTTCTCCCTCCCTTTCTTCCTCTCCCCCTCTCCTTCCCTCCCACCTCACCTCTCTTTCTCTTCTCCTCTTTCTCTCCCTTTCCTCTTCATTTTCATTCCTCTCTCCCTCCCCTTCCCTCCACCCCTACCTTTCTCTCTTCCTTGAGCTTTGTTCCTCCCCTTTTTCTCTGTCCCTTTCCCTTCCCTCCCACCTCATCTCTTCCTCTTCCTCTTTTCCTTTTCCTCTCCCTTTCTCCATCCTCTTCTTCCTCTCTCCCCTATATCCTCCCTCTTCCTCCTCTTCTCTTCCACTTTTGTAGCAAGGACTATGGCTCATTCCTAATTCAAAAAGCATTTAGGCCCTGTGGGGCCCCCTTCCCTAGCTAGTTTAAGAATCTTTGCCCCCATCTCACAGATGGGAAAACTGAAGCCCAGGAAACTGACCCGCCCATGGTGCCGGAGCCAATAAGTGACAGTGCCAGGCTCTGAGCTTCCCCAGCCAGCCTGCCTTCTGCCGCTCCCCTCCGGATCAGCTTTCCATTTAGCAGCGCAGATTGCGGCAGTGACACCAGCTTGGCTTTTGCCCAGCCCGTGCGGCTCGGCAGGCCCTGTTCTGGGGCTGATTAAACCTTAAAACAAGCCTGCTGTTAAACTTGGGAGCCCGGGCTCCTCCTGTGGGCAGGCGAGTTCCGGAGGCCTCGGCCCTTCTGGGAAGGTTTCCAGGTCAGGGATTATTGACGACAGCCAGAAAGGGCTGCCTCCTTCCTTGACTTAGACTGAAGAGGCCCCATGTCTGTCCCCTAGCGCCTCCCTTCCATTAGGTCCCCCATCGCATTGTTGAGATGAGGCCATCAGGAGAACACTGACCGCCCTGGCTGCTCTTGCCCGTCCCATCTGCACGTGGGCTCTTCCGGAGCACGGGTCTGATTCCCGCCCTGACCGGAGCCTGGCCCAGGATGATTTGGTCCGAGGTCGCCCCAGCTCCCACGCGTGGACGTGGTCGGGGTTTGTAGAGTGGTGGGGAGGAGGCTGCTGGGAATTCCAGGGTCGGAGGCAGAACGGCCGCAGGACTTGGAGGCTGCTTGTCCCTCAGAAGCTCGCTTCCCCGGGTCTGCCGAGGGCCCTCGGCTCTCATCCCTCCCCGTGAGAAGTCTGCACGGGGCGGCTGCTGGCACAGAGGGGATGGCTGGGTGGGAAGGCACCCAGCGGGGCTAGTGGTCTGTGAGGGAGGCAGCCACACTGGGTCTGCAGGGAGTACTTCCCATGCACCACATGCCGTGCTGAGCACTGGGATGCATACAGAAGAGCCTCAGCACCTCGCAGCTGGACTGGGGCCGTAGCTACTGGGGGTCTGCTTGCCCCGAGTCTTCCCCCCAGACCATGTTCCATTTAGCCACTGAAGTGACTTTCTGGCCACATCACCCCCTCAGTAAGCTCCAGCAGCCCCGTCTCCTCCAGGAGCAAACACAGGGCTCTGACCAGCACCGCACCCAGAGCCTTTCACAGTCTGGCCTCCTCCAGCCTCCTTCTATCTTCTTCCTCACCCTCTACCCTTTGCCCCGTGACCCCAGCCTCCTGGCTGGCTGCCTTCCAGGCCTGGAACACCCCCCCCCCCCCAGCCTCACCTTCTGACCGCGCTAGCTCCTTTTACAGCGGCCCCTCTTCCAGGAAGCCTCCTGGGCCTTCCCTCTGCTCACCGTCTCCCCCCTCCAGTGTGCAGGCTGCTCTCTGGTTATTTGTCTTGTCTCCCTCTCTGTAGACTGGGAGCTCCTTCAGGAGAGGCCCCAAGGGGTCTGTGGGGGGCAGAAGTGACATAAAGGTCCCAGAAGTGGTGGCTTTGGGAGAGCACGACGGTAAAAGAATGGTATAAAAATAATAAGAGATTCGGTTCAGAACATAGAGAAACTACATCAGAGCCGTCCACCGCAGGGAACGGGGGTTTGCTGTTTTATTGTGTGCCTGGCACTGAGGCACACCCACGTTTGCTTCAGGGGGACGAGGCAAGAGAGGCTAGGAAGGGCAGCTGCGCGTTGCCTGGACAGGGGCTAGTCAGGCCAGAATCTGAAGGGACGCTCGCGCTGAACGAGCTGATGAAGAGGTTGGGGCCCCCCTGTGGGGCCTTGGCCTGGATGGGGACGTCCCGGGAAGGGAGGAAGCTTGGCTCGTGCAGTGTTGGAAGAGGTCGAGAGCACTGAAGAGTGCTCCTTCCCCCTCCTGGGGGCGGTACGGCCAGACCTGATACAGGCCCCGGCGACTGTTATCCCCTTTCTCAGGTGAGAAATGGAGGCTCTTAGAGCTGGCTTGCTTAGCCCTGGCTCACTCCCTGGCGCCTCAGGACTGCAAGCCCTGGGCTCCGTGTAGGACCCCCGGGGTGAGCCCCCCAAGGGAGAGCCTCGCTCCGGGGGGAGATCAGCCCCCAGGAGCCCGGGATGACTCTGGGCCTCATTTCCAAAGTAACACGCCTTGATAAACGCGGAAGACTCGCACGTGTTTAACCTGTGTCTGGGGAGGGGGAGGGAGACAGATTTGGCACCCAAGGCTTTGCAGGGATGGGTGTTGAAAGCTATCTTTGCTTGTGTTTTGAAAATAAAAAAGCTATTATTAAATTTTAAAAAAAAAAAACCAAAGTAATATGCATCTGGAAGCCCCGGCTCCCCTCTTCAAAAGGCGACTTTTGTTTGTGCAGTTCCCAGTGTGACAATGGAGAAGCACATGGGCGTAATTTCTTTTGAGCCTCTTGGCTTTGAGAGAAGGGGGAACGCGTGTGCAAATGCTGCAGAAACGATCCCTCTCCCACCTCTGTGCCGCCTCCTTCCCCAGCTGGGCTCCGGGTGGGGGCGGCAGAGCCGCACTACCGGCGGGCACCGGCCTGGGCTCCCTCGGAGGCCCCGGGAGCCGGGAAGTGGTGCTCGGCCTGCCGCGGGGGTGTCCTGTGGGGGACTTCGGGGGGGTTGGGCCACAGGCAGGGCCTGAGCCTGAGCCTAGCACGTGCTCTGGCTCCCTGGAGTTCTCAGCGATCCCCCCTCCCCTCAGTCCTCCGCCCTTTCGGCTGCTCCGCGGCGGCGGGCAGTGTGGGCGGGCAGCCAGGGAACTCTGCCTGCCTCAGTTTCCTCAGCTGTAAAATGGGAGTGATAATTCCCAGGGTTATTGTGGCATTCAGCGAGATGATCACTGGGAGCACTTTACCAGCCTTAGATCCCATGTAAGCTTTTGTCACCACCCCCCGCTTTTATCCTGGCCTCTTTCAGTCCCCAGAGGTTCTGCTGTCCTTCCCAGCAAGGTAATTCCTGGGTCCGGCCCCTCTGGCTTCTCTCCTGACCTTCCCTCATGTGGTTTCTGGGAGGCATCTCAAGCCAACAAGTTCAGACCTGAAGTCCTCCCTGCTTCCAGAGCATCCCCCCCCTGCCCCGGCTGCCACACTCCCATCACCCTCTGCCCGCCCTGTGCTGTAGCCCTGCATCCGGCACTTGCCAGTGATGTCGCTTCTTTCCCCCATCACCGCGTCCCCATCGCTTCATCTACACCTGACGGCGAGGGGTGTCAGGGCTGGGAGGGGCCTTCTTAGCTCGCAGGGAGTCAGAGCTGGATGGGGAAAGGCTTAGAGATGGTAATTATGTCTCGGGTGGCTCCCCTGCGGTGACCATGGCCAGCGCACTCCGGCCCAGCACGCGTCAGTCCTGCGCTCCTCTGGGCTGGGGCTGATGGCAGGTCCGGGTCCCGGCTGGGGGCAGTGAGGAGATTCCCAGGTCCCCCATTAGTGCAGCAGTGGCTCTCCTGGGCAGGGCATTCTGGCCTTGCAGAAGGAGGTCCCTTTGGCAGAAGTCCCAGAGAAGCCCCTGTTGGCTCAACACAAGGGCTTCCTCCCGATCGGGACCAGGGTCGGTGGCGGGGCTGGGAGATCGTGGCTGATGGGGTCGGGGCGGGAAGGGGACTTTGTCGCAGTCACGTGCTGCTCCTGAGCCCGGAGGGGCCCTTCCCAGCAAAGCATCTCCGTCTCAGACTCTCCTTGTGGACACGGGCCCCTGACCTGAGGGATGCTTCCTGCCCACAGTGCTCCCAGAGGGCTCCTGTCCCTGGACGAGTCCCAGCCGCCAGCTGCCTTGTTCTCATGCCCCCGGGGCTTTAGGGAACAGTGAGATCCAAGCTTGGGTGTTGCTCTCCTCCGGGTGCTAGGCCTTCTGGCAGATGCCCCGTCGCAGCAGGGTGCGACGTCACCTGATGCTCTGAGTATCCCGTGTCCTTGCACGTTTCCGGACGTTTCTGGAAGCGGGCCCTTCTGATGGACGGACTCTAAAAGCCTTTCTGTTATTTGGGGCCGCTCGCCGCGTCAGGGAACTACTTAAGTGTAATTACATTAAAGTGGGAACAGAGAGCGTAGAATGGATGCTATTTTTCCATAAAACAAGTGTGCTTTTAAAAATTTCATTGATGTTTCCCCCCAAGCAAAATTCCCCGTGTCTTATAGTAATAGAATCCAAATTTAGCAAATGTTTGTTTAAAGTCCTCTGGGTTTGGAGCGCGCCCTCGGTGCTGGCAAGGTGCCCACGGCGCTGGGTCTGGAGGCTCGAGACCTGGGAGCAAATGTTTCCTTGTTCCCTTGTTAACTGTCCCACTCCAAGCTCCCTCACGGGGGCTCCGGCAGGTCCCTGCGGGGTAGAGAGGAGGCGGTGGGACGGGAGCTCCGAGGAGACCCTCTGGGCCAGCCCGCCATTTGTCCCCAAGGGCAGAGGGGCCCAGGTGACCTGAAGGTGCTTGGGTCCCACTGTCAGGTTAGCTCCAGGGGCCCAGTGGGCCTGACTCTCCAGCCAGACCCGGGGGGACCGGGACTCCTGCGGGCCAGCCAGACTGGACCCAGCACTCATCTGCTGTGCTCTTCTTTGGTGTCGCTAAAGCGGAGGCTGCCTCGGTTTCTGAGGGAGAGATGAAGGGGCTTCAGCTCAGGGGGAGCCCGAGATGGAGGCCTGTTCCCGAGGCCCCCCCGCTGGGGGACTTTGGATTCATCAGCCCCTCTCGGTCTCCTCCTCGCCGTGGCCTCCCTGGGCCTGTCAGCTGTGATTCTGAGCCTAGCAGGAGAGCGGTGCTGGCTGGGGGTGAGCGAAGAGGGGATGTGACTCCTGAATGGGAGCTGGGGGAGCCTGGGAGCGCAGGAGGAGTGTGGGGACGGATGCTCAGAGGGGAGCGGGATGTGTCGGCCACGAGAAACAGGCTGCTCCACGTCCCAGCTTCCCGACAGCCCCCCCAGTCTGTCCCGCTCCCCTGCTCCCTGACCTTCCGTGGCTCCCTGTTACCTCCAGGAGACAGTCCAAGAATGGAGTAAGCGGCCCGGCTCTCCAGCCTGATCAATGACCTTTCCTCCCTCCCTGGCCCACACACACTCAAACACCAGAAACAAGCCCTGCGGGCGGCCGGCCCTTACCAAGATGACAGACATCCCTCCACTTCTTTCCGTTCTTTAGTTCCACTCGTGAGGCTCTGACCAGGCTCTGTGTGTGCCCTCTGCCTGCCTTCGTGGGTGACTTCTTGCTGAGGTGCATGAGAACCAAGGTCATCCGTCACTTCCCACCCCAGGGAGCTGGGATGTTCATGGCCAGAGAGAATCCCATTCGGGGCAGGCCCCTCGGGGTCAGAGTGACACTTGGGAGCTCCTGGGGTCCTCGCTCACCAGGTCAGCCACAAGTCCAGGGACCCAGGTCAGGACGGGTGCGAGAGGAGGTGTGGTTTGTGGTGGAGTTGATGAGGGATGCGCCGGCACAGACTCACTTCCGTACCAGGAGGGCTGTGCCCACCAAGGGGAGCCAAGTTGGAGTGTCCCGTCCGGGGGGCCGGGCCCATGTCCAGCCTCCAGAGGCCCGGCCAGCCCCAAGGCTCTCCAGTAACGGGCTCTTGGCTGCCTGCGACCTTCACTTTTGAATGAAACCTGTCAAGCTGTCTCTAGCACTGGGGCATTGCTTGTGGCTTGTGGCCCCCTGCCCATTATTCTCCATTAGAGCCCCTTGCCCATGAGGGCCATAACAATGTGGCCATCCAATTAAAATGCTGGCTGAAAGAGTGGGCGAGGAAGCCAGAGCTTGCTGCGGTCCGGCGTGGCCCTGGCCTGTGGCCCCCGCTGCTCCTGGGCCTGCCTCGCCTTCCCCGCTGGCCCAGGCCACGTTTGCATTGAAGATGGGCAGCTCTGTCCCCTTCCTCCTGATGTCTGTGAGGCTCTGTGGGGAGCCTCTGCAGGGCGAGACTCTGGCACTTTTCTGCTGCTTCCTGACCCTTCCTTTTGTGTCCGTGCGAGCTTTGGGAGAACGAGGGACAGTTGGCGAAGGGGGCAGGTGCCCCCCGGGCCGTCCTGCGCCTCTCCCTCCCGGCAGCTGCTTTCACTGTGCACACTTGGCACAGCCCCAGCACCTGGTAGGCGCTGGAGGCCCCCTCAGTCTCTTGGGATTCTCAGGCCCTCGCGCTCTGGCCTGCCCAGTGCATCTAGCGCAGGGGCTTCATGATCCCATGATCCTCCTGGAATAGGGAGAGTGCTATTTAAGGGGCAAGTGATGGTCTTTTCTGTGAGACGGTGGTCCGGCCCGGGGGATATGCGCCAGCCTCCCTGCGCTCGGCCCACGGGCTCAGGACGTGGGGTGTCCAGTCCAGAGCGCCTCCCGTTGGCTCTGTCCCCGCTGCCTGTCATGTGAGGGAGGGACGAGTGGACGGCACCCTGGGTCCCCGCGTGTGGGATGGTCCGTGCTCGTGATGGCTGAGGGTGGAGAAGGAGCGCTTTGTGCCCCTTTAATGAGCTGACAATTTCTCGTGGCCGCCATCGCCGGGCTGTTGTGGAGAAGAAAGGGAGACGTGCAAAGGAGGCCGGTGCTGAGATTGTTGGGGAACAAAGCCGGCGCCTTCGTTATTGTGTCCATTAATTAGTTCCCCATCAGCCAGTTTCCTTGGGAATGAACTGGAAAAATAATTAAAGTGATACACGAGGCACGGAGTTTAGAAATTCAGGAGGTGAAGGGAAGAATTAGTTTAATACATAATTAGACATATTATTTGCGGCCCTCCATTTGTCACCGAGGGGCTCGCTGACGGGATGTGGCCCGGGTTTTAGTTCTGCTAGGGAGTTAATAAATACCGCTTGGGGGGAGGGGGGTTCAACGCAGAGAAGCCCATGAATTTAACCAGGGATGGTAAGTGGCGGACCCGATCGCACGCGGAGCCGGTCAGAACCCTCCCAAGGCGGCCATGTCCTTCTCCTCGGGCCCCAGCACTGCCCACACCAGCCCCACCTCCAGAGGTTCCTGAAGCCCGGGCCAGGAAAGCGAGCCCACCCTGGGAGGCCGCTCTCCCACGCTCAGGGATGGGACCCTGAGACCCGGAAGCCAGCTCAGCACCAGGCCTGGTCAGGCGGACCAAGCGCGAGACTTCCTGCCTGGTGCTAGGCCTCCGCCCGCGGCCTCAGATCCGGCCTGCTCAGGAGGGAGGCTCTCCAGGAGGGGCGATCTCCTGAGGACTCAGAGCTGTTGTGACACAAAGGAGAATCGCAGGTCCCCGAAGGAAGCCATGCTGACTGAGGGGTCACACACGCCGGAGGCTCCTCGGACGTTGTCCACGCCGTGTTTCCAGGGTCAGACTGCCTTCGCCAGCATAGCTCGAGGGTTAATTCCCTGAGGTGGCAGAGCCCTGGCCTAGGCGCTGCCAGAGTCCCCTTCGCTTCTCTCCAGCCCTGTCGGGAGAGACACGGTCCTGGCCACTGGGGGCGCAAATAGAACCATCTCATCCTCAGTGAGGGCCTGTGGGCGGGGCCAAGGGCCAAGGAAAGAGCTTCTGGGCCTGGGAGGGCCGAGGTCGGGCTGGAGGCCGAGGAGAGGGCCTCTGGGCCGGGGAGGGCTGAGGTCAGGTTGAGGGCCGAGGAGAGGGCCTCTGGGCCGGGGAGGGCCGAGGTCGGGCCGGAGGCCGAGGAGAGGGCCTCTGGGCCGGGGAGGGCCGAGGTCGGGCCGGAGGCCGAGGAGAGGGCCTCTGGGCCGGGGAGGGCCGAGGTTGGGCCGAGGGCCGAGGTTGGGCCGGAGGCCGAGGAGAGGGCCTCTGGGCCGGGGAGGGCCGAGGTCGGGCCGGAGGCCGAGGAGAGGGCCTCTGGGCCGGGGAGGAACAGGACAAGGGCTGCCTCTCTGGGACTGCCTCTGGTCTAGAGGACAGAGAGGAGAGCTCAGTTGGGCCAAACGTTGCTGGGATTTGGGGGATTGGTTGAAATTTGTAATCCCTGGCTCCGTTCAGCAAACCTTAACCACTTCCTGTGCATGTGGCCATTCACTCACCTGTGTATTCACCTAACATTTATTGAGGACCTACCAGGGACAGTGTTCAGTCCTAATCAGCGCGGGCGCTCCCGAAGTGCGCACAGTGTGTCCCTCCCCTCAAGAAGCCGACAGCCCAAGGGAGAGGGAATGCATGGGGGCGGAGTTTAGGGTCCAGAGGGGTGCTTGTGTGCTGAGGGCTGGCAAGGTGGAGGGCTCCAGACCCCAGGGGAGGTTGTGAAGGCACGTAGTCACGGCGAGCCGAGTGTGGCGGTGGGACGGAGGGGGAGGGCGCACCCGCAAAGGCTGCTGGCAGCCAGGAGGTGGAGGGTCAGGAGAGCTGCGATGTGCAGGGTGCGCTCCGCCCTCCAGGAGCCCGTGACTGCTTGGGACACGGCGTGTGCAGGAGAGTAATGGGGACTTGGCTTCTGAGAGCAGCCTCGTTTCCAGCTGGGAGGATCAGGAAATCCTCCGCCACGGCGGGTGGCTTTTGAGCTTGCCCTCAGGGATTTCACTCCACAGAGCTATGCAGAGAGACTCAGTGAAGGGGGTGTCAAAGGGACCCGGGGGCGTTGGGCAACGGGAAGTGGGGTGGGATCTCAGGAGGGAAGCTGTCCGTGGAGCGCCATGGTGGGATTGGAGCTGTCCGTGGGTCTGAGGATGGAGCAGGAGGGCCCTTCTGGCCATTGCAGAGAGGAGGTGGATGGAGCAGTCCAGGCTCACGTCTGCCAGGAGGGAGACGCCGGGAGACAGGCTTGCAGAGGGTCCCACCCAGAGGAGGCCACAAGGGACGGGAAACGGAGCGGCAGGGGCAGGGGGAAAGCCCAGGGCCGGAGAGAATGAGAGCCAAGCGGAAGAACCACGAGAGAGGAAGCCTCGAGGACCAGGCCAAGGAAGAGGCTTGGCAGGAGGGTGAGGAGGCCCTCAGCTCCTGGAGGGGAGAGGCAGGAAGAGCTGGGGGACGGGGACTGTGTTGTGAGAAGCCAAGGAAGAAGGTGGGTGGAGGCCTGGCTCTGCTCTCAGGGACCACAGGAGGGGCCGCCTCGCCATGCGGGGCTTGGGGCAGGGCCGCGTGTGGAACGGGCCGGTTAGATATCCGTTAGTGGGTGAGAGAAGTCCCTGGCCTGGACCTCGGGAGGGTAGTCGCAGTGATGGCGGGAGCAGCGGCGGCAGCAGCAGTAACGGCGGTGGTGGTCGGAGCAACAGGAACAGAAGAGGAGCCCCGCCCCCGCCCCAGCGCACTGCTCGGGAACAAAAACTTGCTTACCTAAGGTTTTTTTTTCCTCCCTCAGACTTTATGTTAAACTTGAAAATTATATATTTATTGAAAGCTTTCTGTTCTGGCTATAATATGAAATAGATTTTTGTCTCGTACTCCAGGCTGTCCTTAAATTTAGTGCTGCTGTAAAAATGATGGATCCGAAATGATTCCAGGAAAGCGATACTGAGGGAGTCGTCCTACCGGGGGCCAGCTGGGAGGGCGGACTGTGGGAGGCGCGCCCCGAGTCCAGAGGAGGCCCCGGGACGCCTTGGCTCATGGGAATGCTCATGTCTGCATCCACAGGGCGGCCGTTAGCAGCAGAAGACGGGGTGATTGTCCCTCCCGCTTCTGAAAGCGCGGGCCTGGCGGCTCAGAGTCCGCGTCGGCTCTGGGAGGGCAGGGACTGTCTCCGCCGGGCCTTGTGTCCCCGGGACTGGCGCAGTGCCCGGCGCATAGTAGGTACTTAGCAAGTATTTATCGATTTTTGAGCTTTAAGTGATGGCGTTTGACAGCAATGACTGAGCAGGAAGCCCTTGTGTAGCTCAAGCTGCTCTCGATGGCAGGAGATCCTGAAGGAAACGAGGGAGGAAACAAAGCTGTTTCTAGAGGGGGAGAGACAGACAGACAGACGCAGAGGGAGGAGCCGGAGGCCGGGCTGTGAGAGCCTCCTGGGCAGCACGAGCTGCCAGAGCTTGAAGGGGTGTTTGGAGGAATATCTCCGCCTGGCCTCTCCTGATTAGTTGCTGACAAGGCAGCTGCAGAGAGAGCCAGGTGTTGTGGCCCCCAGGTCTGGGCAGTCGCGATGGCTTCCTCTGGTCACCTGACCCCACTGGCCAGTCTTCAGAGCCTCTACTTGCAGGACAGCCTCGCCGCCCTGGGATGCCTGGCACCCCCCGCTGATACTTGCTATTTTCAGTAGCATAAAGCAGGACTGGGTAAATTATACTCTCAGATCTGAGCTCACTTGCCCCAGCCAGGCTGACCAGGAAGTCTCCTCTCGAGTAGCGCAGGCCGGGCAGGGCAGTGAGTGTCCCAAGACACAGGCCCGGGAGGGAGGAGGCAGATGGACCCCTGGCGAGACGCTGGGGGAAGGGGGAGCTGGCGGGGGAAGGGCCGGGTTTGGGGTCGGGGGCCTCTGCTGTGACAGATGGGGAAACGGAGCCTCGACCCTCAGAGAGTCCGTGTGCTCAGGTCCCTTGGCTTCTCCAGGCCTCAGTTTCCCCTTTCCAAAGGCCCAGTTCTCAGGCTTCTCGACACTGGTTTGGGACACCAGTTGTCGGCTCAAGCAGTCCCCGTTGCTCCGGATGCTCCTGTGCCAGTAGTGCGTCGGGCTTTGCGGCTCTTGTGATGGTGCAGGGCCTGCCTCCCCCGGGGATGAGGGCGAAAGGAAGCTCGGGCCTGTCCTGGAGTGAATGTCTGTCTGCAGGTGGCCTAATGTATACCTGCTCCTGTGCATGTAAAGGAAGGGGGCTGGGGGGAAGGAGGAGGAGGAGGAGAACATGGGATTTGGCAGTTGGATGGAAGCAGAGAAGTCAAGTCCTTCCCCTGGTCGTCAGGCCTTTGCCACTCTCGGGGGGGCCCACCCCGTGGCTGCCGGTAAAGCCCCCCTCCTCTCCACTGGCTCTCTCACCTGCAGTCCCCGTGGTCCCGAGAGTGATGGGACCGTCCCTGCTGGCCTAGAAGCAGAGCCTGGTCACTCCTTCCGTTTTCTTGGCACCTTCGGCTGCCGAGACACTGGAACGCAGGATACAAATGTCAGTGTGCCCCAGCGAGATGCCCGGGGATACCCAGCAGCCGGTCAGGGCCCCGGGAGACACTTGGCCACTCGTCTCTCCCGAGGACGAGCCCCGGGCTTCCAGCGCACAGGTTGGGTGGCAGAATTCCGGGACTCTTCCTCCATGCCTGGAAGGGAGGGGGCTCACTCCTGGCCTCAGGGAGCCTTTGATCTAACAGGGGAGGCCCCCCATTCTCCCTTGCCCACAAGGCAGATTAGAACACAGCTCTATGGGGCTCCCACGGGGAACTTGGGGATATCAGAGGAGTCAGAGGGAGAGGCCTTTGGTGAGGAGTCTGGAGAAGGCAGAGAACAGGACGAGCTTGAGTGTTCACGGACGGCTGGTGGGACTCAGCCTGGGATGACTGGGCGTCGGAGCGGAGAGGAAGGAGACACGGGGCTCTCTGAGAAGCCTTCATGGAAGAGGTGACGTTTGGGCTTCAGAGGTCTGCCGTAAGGACAGCCCCTCACCGTTCGGCCTTGCAGACGCCCCCTCACCCGCCCTGCTCAGGTTTCTGGGCTTCCCTTGCTCCGCTATGAACGGAACATTGGGTTGGTTCCTCAGAAGCTGTGGCCTGGGAGTCTCCAGAGGGAATCGGAAACTCTTTAAATTATTAGTTGGCATGATGTCATCCCTTGCTTCAAAGAAAAAATCAGGGCCCTCAGCGGGATCCTTTTCATTTGTTGGGTACGTCCTTGGCCAAATTAAAAATCGGACAGTTTGTCAGTTTGGACAGGAGCTAACTTCCTGACCATACGGTGATGCATGGCCGCGTCCAGCTGCTGAGTCATCAGAGACTGATTTAACGCTTCCACTTGGGGACGTGGGGGCCAGGCGGCGGCCCATTTGCAGATTGGATAACTCGGGAAGTTCTCTCAGAGCTGGCGGGAGGAGGAGGAGGAGGAAGAATGCCCCCATGTCCGCCCCAGAGCCCATGCACGGCCGCCAGGCCGCTCCCACGCTCTGCTGGCCACCCGCTCTTGAGCCGGGGTCGGGGGGCCTCTGTGATGGCCGCCAAGGCTCAGGGGATTAAGGCGGGATGTGTGCGCGTCTGGGCCTTGGCCGAAACATTTAAGTGGAGCTGGCTGTTTGGCTCGGATTCTAAACTTTTTGCTCACGTGCACATTTCCATGCTTTCCTGCCCAACCGGAGGGGAGGGCATTGTGGGAGCAGGTGCTGGCAGAGGCAATCTTAGCTCCCGCCTTTGTTCCCTTTCCAAAGGCTTGGGCCGGCCACTGGACGTCTTTGCACATTTGTTTTGTAGCTTGGAATTGGGATGAATGCGCCGGTCCCTTGGGAGTGGCGATGTCTTTTGCTAATTAATTGAATATTTGAGGCAATTGTGTACAATTTCAAAGGACTGAGAATATATCACTGAAAGCAGCCTAGAAGATGCTTTTCAGAATGAAAAGGAAATCTCAATGCTGCCCATCTTTGTGGCGTCCTGAAGGAACCTTTGCTGCTCCCTAATTATTTCTTTGTTCAGGGATGCTGCCCCCCACCCAGAAGGCTTGCGGAATGCTGCCTCGGTTCTTTCTTCCCACCTAGTCCGAGTGAAAGCAGGCCGCCCAGAAGAGTCCGGAGGGCACCAAGTTCTGGTTCTCGGGCCCTGGGACACGCACTGTGCACCTGCAGGCTGTGGCGTGGGGCGGGGCGAGGAGGAGATTGTTGTGGCCGTGAACCGGGGGACTCGGGCCATTGGCATTTGGGGAGAGCAGAGAGCAGGGGGAAGTGACAAAATGTACCGCTTTCAGTGGGAATGCTGGAATTCCCTGAGGAATGGACAAAAGCATTTATTTAGCACCTGCTGGGTACCTGGCTCTGGGCTCAGGAGGCAGGTGATTTTTAAGCTGAGTACCAGAGAGAGAGAGACAGAGATGGACAGAAATGGAGAGACAAAGAGATAGGCCAAAAGACAGATATAAAGATTAAGAGACAAAGAGGCAGAGAGACAGATACAGAGAGAGACAGACACGCCCCCGTCCATCCCCAGAGACAAAGTGTGGCGGTGTGCCTCGTTCCTGGGTAAGGGCCGTGCCGTAGCCTGCTGCCCCTGGTTCGGCCCTCAGACCTTGGGCCAGAAAGTGAGGGGGTTTTCTGGGAGGCGGGGCCAGGGCCTCCTTGCTCAGAGCTGGATGGTCTAGTGAGCACTGACGGATCTTCCTTCAGTGAAGGACTGAGGAGGGCCTCTTGCTTCCCCTCCCGCCGTGGGCAGCCCTGGTGAGCAGGCTCGGGAGACCGGCAGGGCTGGCACCGGCTCTGGAAGCTCGGCCTTCAGGACCCCTTGCTAGAAGGTCTCGTTGTCAGGGCTCGCTCCCTGGAGGACAATCCGAGGGAAGGCCTTTGCACTCTCTGGCCGGCCTCCAAGCCTGACTCAGTGAGTCCGGCCTCCCTTCCCTCCCCCCGCCCTGGAGGCTGGGCGTGCCTGGTGGGCCAGCTTTCTGAGAGAGCCCATCCTCACGTGCCGGGCCCCTGGTTGTCGCAGCCCCTCGAGGCCGCTCTCCTTCTTTACTCCAGCCGCGTCTTCCCTGGAGCCTCCTTGCCTCTGTTTCACCGGTGCCCGGGGAATGGACCCCACTGGGAAATGCTCATTGTCGGTGACTCCTTATTCAGTTAACGGGTGGCGGACACAGCCTGTGTCTCATTTTGGATGCTTTTTATTGTCAAATACACAACATCTCAATCAAAAGGCGGTCCTAAGTGTGCTCACACCACCCCATGGGGAGAATGTCCAGAAGTAGAACTTCTGGAAAGGAGGTGAGGTGGGATTTGGAGTTGGAGGCCCTGGATTCAAATCCTGCTCTGCACCTTCCTCCCTGGGCTGGTGGGGCTCCTGACCGCAGCTCCCCGGGCTGGCCCTAACCCTTGGAGGCCAGTGGGATCTAGAAGCTTTGTGAGGTTAATACCATGTGCCGTTTGTGCCCCATCCCTGGAAGGCCGGCGGGTGCCTCTGCTTGGAGGCGCTCCCCTCCCCGAGCCAGGGTCTTGGGCATTCCAGGCCCGTGGTTCCGCAAGGAAGCGATTCAGGCCCCTGCCCCTCAGGGAAGCTGCTCCTTTGGAGAAGAAGACGGGGCTTCCGGGAGCCTTTGCCACAGTCACTGCCCTTTGTCATTGGCTTTGTAAGCTGTAGAAGCCGGAGGACTCCTCAGCAGAGCGCGCCTGAGTTAGTGACCGCTCGGAAGCGTCTGACGTCCGCCAGTAAACGTAACGGGACGAAGGCCGCTGCCGGGTGGGACGTCGGGCTTCGGCGGCCCGGGGGCAGCGTTCGGACCTCCGGCCTCCTGCAGCCCCTCCGCGGCAGCCCGGCTCCTCCTGCCGTCGAGGAGAAGGCCGCCGCGGCCTCGATCCTGAGAAGGACCGGCGTCCTTCCTCCTGCCTTTTGTCCTCATTAAGCTTCGTGAGGGCCAAAAGTTTTCTGTATTAAGGGTTATTGTAATGTCATTCCCCGCACTGCTGAAGACAGAACTGCCCTTAGAGCCATAAAGCTCAGTTTTGCCCCACGTTGTGTCCTGAAGCCTCCTGGCATCCGCCAGAGAGAGGCCTTCTCCGGCCTTGAGAAGCGCCCCCTCGGGCCTCCTCCTGGAAACTGCAGCGATGCGCCTTCCTCCGGGGGGCCGGGAGCCCGAGCCTTCCTCCTCCTTTTTAAAGTTTTATTGATGTACTTTGTTTTAACAACCAGAACTGCTTACGGATCACTCCCACTGCCTCCCGAGAGGTCTCATAACCAAGTCAAACAGTCCAGAAAAACTAATGACGATACAGCAACTTCAGGGGAAGGGATCTGCGGTATTTCCCGTCTTTAGTACCCCCGCCCCAGCCTTTATGCTGTTGTTGTGTGTTTTTAAGGAACAGAAATCCATTTTCTCTCCCTCCCACCCTGCGACCCGTTGGGAGGAAAAAGATAAATTTCTTGTTCACGAACGCGTATAGTCGAGCCAGCCGTCCGGCCTCCGTGGCTGCTGCGAGGGTGTGCGCCTGCGCGTCCCAGGATCGTGCATGGTCCTGCAGCTTTCTGCGCCGCGTGTCTGGCGGGTGGCTGGTGTGGTACCCGGTTCTCTCGGCCCGTTTCATCCGGCACCGTTGGCACGAGTCCCCCGCACCCTCCCCTTCTGCGATCCGGGCGGCTCCGTCCCGCTCGCCCCCGTACACCCCTTCCCGTACGTCTCCCCGCAGAGTCCACCTCCGCTCGTGTCTTCCGGCAGAGGCATTCTCCGTCACATTCTCGCGTCCCGCGTCCCGCCTGGCCTGCAGTCAGGAAAACCTGATTTCCGATCGAGCCCCAGACGCGTCATAGCTCTGACTTGGGCCAGGTCACTTACCCTGTCGGTCTCAACGGTGACCTCAGACTCAGAACAGCAGCCGCTTCCCACGGTTATTGTGAGCATCAGATGAAATAGTCACGCAAAGTGTTTACCCCGGCATACAGTAAGTGCTACATAAATGCTCATTGCCTTCTTTGATTTCTTTCCAGTAAAGACCCAGCGGAGCTATGGGGGGAGAAGGCATGTCTGAGCGGACACTGTTCGGTCACTTTTCTGTGTCCATCCCTGGGCCCACCAACAGTGCGTCCAGGGGCCTCTTTTCCCACTGGCCTCCCCCTGGATCGGTTTCCTTTTTTTTTTGTCTCCTTTGTCCATCTGATGCGTCCCAAGTAGAATCTCGTAATTGCTTTAATTTGCATTTCTCTAATTGGTTCTAATTCGGAGCATTTTTTCATATGGCTAGAGAGAGCCTGGGTCTCTTCCCTGGGGAACCGTCCCTTCAAACGCTCAGACCGTTCATCTCTGGGTGAATGGCTGCTTTCTTATACATTTAAATCAGTTCCTTATGTATTTTGGAAATGAGACCTTTATCGGAGAAACCTGATACAAATAATTCCCCCACTTAATTGTTGCCCTTTGAATCTTTTCTTTCTTGGGTGGGTTTATGCAAACACCCCCCCCCCCTTTCAGTCTGACGTAATCCAAGTTTTCTCTTCCGCTCTACTCTCATTCCTTACGCGGCCCTGAGCATTTCTCCCATCTCCGTCTGCCTGATGGGTGATTTTTTGGCCGGTCCTGGAGCTTTTATTTCCAGGTCACGCGCCCGTTTGGAGCCTTTCTGTAACAGCCCTTCCTAACCAGACTGGGCCAGGTTCCGGGCAGCACATGCAGCCCTTTGCCATTCCGCAGGGCACTTACTAGCACTGACATTTATTTAACAGCATCATCCCCTCTCTTACTGAAATTGGTCTTCATCTGGCTACTGCTTCGTCCCCTGAGCTGCCCCAGGCTCCCACATCCCTCTGTCCAGGCCGACCGTCTCTCCAGGGGTCCCGTGGCTTGGCCCCCTCCCCCACGTCTCTGCTCTTTTGTGGCTACACCTGCCGCCCCCTCCCCTTCCCGGACTCCCTTATCAAGCGTCTGCAGTCGGAGCCCTCGCCTCTTCCTTCCCGGAGCACGGGGGATTCCTGGCGATCGCTGCTGACCGTCCTGGCCCCAGATACTCCCTGTGCTCTAAGCCCTTGGGACCCTCTCTCCTGGCTCTTTCCCACAAATCTTGTTGGGCACCTCTTCTTTCTTCTTTCATCTTGAGAGCCTTGCTTTTCTCTTCACCGGGATGGACTTTGCCCGTCCTCTGGCTCCTCCTCGGTGCCCTCCCCGCCGCCTGCCTCACACCCACCCACATGTCCACTCTGCCGCCAGATCGGAGCTCTCCCTGCAGACCCTCGCTGGGCCCGCCTCCCAAAGTCGCTTAACAAAGCTCAGAGCACACCTTTCCTATCTTCCTGCGCCCTGAAAAGCCCCCTGGTGACGCGTGTGTGTATGTGTTCTGTATGTAAGTATAGTCTCCTCTGATAAAAGGCCCACTTTCTCTTGTTACTGGGTTTGCACTTCCGGAGCTTAGCATGGGGCTCCACGCCCGCACACAGTGGGTGCTTAGCACGGGACCCTGCACACAGCAAGTACCCAATGAGTGCTTGCTAACTGAGCTGGAGCAGATCCCTTCCCACCAGGTGACCCAGGCCCAAACCCTGGCTGGGCCCCTTTGCTCCCAGGTGCCCTTGTGAGCCTCAGTTTCCCCCTCTGTGTAATGATGCGGGGGAAGGTCAGGCCCCTGGCAGCTCGGACCTTGGGTCCTTAGTAGGGGAGGCGTTAAAGTGGGCACCCTCAGTCCCACCCTGTGAGGAGGCAGTGCATGTGCTCTTACCAAGAGGAGTGAGGCCTGGTGAGTGCTAGGGAGCAGCCCGCCATGGGCTCCCAGCCTGGCACCGGAAGCCTGGCTTCCCCGAGCCTTCCTGGCCCGCTGCTCTGCCGGCTTTGCCAGGGCCCACAAAAGGTGGTCACGGCCTTTCTCCGGGCAGGGTCTGGCCTCCCCAGGCCTGGCGCACGCTTTTGCGTGAGTGCAGCTGAATCTCACTGGCAGTCTTGTGATGAGGAAACAGAGGTGGAGGGGCTGAGCCAGGGCACTGCTCTTCTTGGCCCCCGTGAGCCCTGGCACCAGCCCGGCAGTGCCCTGTGGGGGGCATCCCCACTCAGGGAGCCCCCGAGATAGGGGCTCACGTGGGACGGCTCATTCACGGATCTCTTTTGTCTGTTTCTTGACGTGTTTTTCAGTCCGAACCGGAGGGTTTCTCTCACTTCCACCTGTACGTCTGTGCGGCTTTCCTCATGAGATGGAGAAAGGAGATTCTGGAAGAAAAAGATTTCCAAGTAAGTCACAGCTTTCTCTCCACGAGCCCAAGCTCGGGTTTTCTGGGGCAGAGGACAGAGAAGCTGGTGAGGTTTCACTTTTATGAAGGGGCCTGCAAGGAGTACCCCCCGCTCTTCTAGAGGGTCCCCTAGCGGGCCCGCCGGGGAGACCTGCAGGCTTTGCCCCTCGGAAGGCGCCCCGGCACAGGCAGGACTGCTCACCCATGGGCACTGGAAGAGATGTCTTCTGGGAAGCACAGGGTTCCATTGGTTTTGCTCTGTCTTGGATGGCAAAATTAGGAGGTTCCTGTAGAGATGGTGGGAAGGTCATGAGCCCCCTGTCCCTGGAAGGCTTCAGGTGGGGGGAGCGATTTCTAGGGAAGATGTAAAAGAAATGACTCCGGGCCTGCATGGAGCCCTTCCGAGAGCCCTTCCCCCTTCTGTTTCTGTGGTGCTGCCCTCTGCTCCCGATGGCTCCGAGGCCCCGAATCTTTAAAATAACCACCACGATGGTCAAAGGTGACATTGGTACAAGTGCTGCAAGCCGGCAAAGAGCTTCTCCTCGCTGATGGGTTGCAGCCTCCTCCCCACCTGGGCAGGGGTAGTATTCCCATTAAAGAAGGCCGCCCTGGGTCAGTCGGCTCCCAGGAGCCCGAGGTGGGACTTGGCTCGGGATGCTAAGTGTTCCCGGTGCTCCGAGCTCAGTGATGCCCCGTGGTGACGCCTTCAAGTTCCTCCACACGTAGAAGGTGTTCACTGCGCTGGAGAATTGGGGTTTTTCCCATCAGAAAGACTGTAAGCTCCTCGGGGGCAAGACTCCTCCATATCTGTCTTTTCTTTCTCCAGAACTTAATGTAGTTGTTGACACCATGGGTATCTAAAGTCTGGGGAATGAAAGGAATGATGGGTGGGTGGGGATGATAGAGGGATGGATAGAGCGAGGGATGAATGGGTGGATTGGCGGAGGGAGGGATGGATGGATATATGGGGGGCACGTGGGGAAGGGATGGATGGATGGATATATGGGGGGCACGTGGGGAAGGGATGGATGGATGGATATATGGGGGGCACGTGGGGAAGGGATGGATGGATGTGTGGGTGGATGGGGGGACGGATGGATGAATAGAGGGAACGAGGGGAAAAGGGGGGAAGGAGGGAGGAAGGGATAGATGAATGGGTGGCTGAGGAGGGTTACATTATAAGTACCAGCAGCAGCCTGTGCTACTTGCTACTACTTGGAACTGAGAAGAGCAGGGAGAGTTTGGGGCAGAGCCCGCTGTCAGTCTAGCTGAAATGGGGAGCGCGTGGAGTGGAGGGGTTAGAAAAGGTCATCTGGGCCCAGACTGAGGAGAGCCTTGAAGGCAAGGCTGGGGAGTCTGTATTTTATCCTGGAGTCAGGCCCTGCCATCTGAGGCGTTCGAGGGGAATGGTCGGATCGCATCGGGAAGGAGCGGCCCAGGGGAGAGGTGGCCCATGGTAGCCTGTGGGTGGGGAAGAGGGGCCCTGCAGGACCGGGCCTTTCTCCTTCGGAACAAGACCACGTGCTCTGACTCCGTCCGGGGCCAAGGGCTTGCCAGACGTCACTCAGCTTTGAGTGCTGGTGCTAGGGCTCAGAGCCGGCTCTCCTGCATGGGCTCTGATGATGGAGCAGAGGAGACATGGAGGCCTTCATCTTTCCTTACTGCGGACCCTGTTCAGTTACCCCAAAAGGTGTTAAATCCTGGCTTTGGCACTGTCCTGGGCACTGGGGCTGTGCTCGTGGAGCCCCCCCAGCAGTGTAGCCTGGCATCCCGAAGGCTCTCCAATGGGTCTCTTGTGCTTAGATTCCCTCTCAACTCTGACAGTCTGTGTTCCCCAGCAACAATTGGGCAAGCATTTATTAAGTGCCTACACTATACCAGACATTGCTAGCTGCTAGAGACTACAAAACAAAATGCAAGAGGCCCTGCCCTGAAGCTGGTTCTCCCGTGGGCGAATAGCAGAGACACAGAGAAATGAGGAGTAGAAGGCTCCTGGACCCTGGGGCTGGAAGGGGCCCCGGAGACTCTTGGGCTGGGCCACTCCCCTCACCCGCTGGGAGATGACAAA
Source organism: Sminthopsis crassicaudata (assembly GCF_048593235.1). Taxonomy (NCBI): domain Eukaryota; kingdom Metazoa; phylum Chordata; class Mammalia; order Dasyuromorphia; family Dasyuridae; genus Sminthopsis; species Sminthopsis crassicaudata. Next base: position 310,742,380 of record NC_133621.1, on the reverse strand, counting down.
GAAGAACCGAGGCCCTTCACAAAGGAGCTTTGCCTCCCCAGAAGGGAGAGGGTTCCTGTTTGGTGTACTTCAGTCCTGCCCACCCGCCTACCCACCATTCACACGCCCTGAGTATCAGCAGAGGGATGCTGGCGATGGAAGAATGAGCATGGGGCTTGGCGTCAGGTGTGGGTCAGATGTCGGCGTTCACAGCTGACATTTGGGGACATTTCCTGACCCATCCCAAGGTCGGGCCCTGAGGGGGAGGAGGAAGGCTTCGAGTGGCCCAGGGGGCACTGCATGGCAGGGCCAGGGCAGGAGGAGGAAGGAGCAGCTCGGCTCAACCCTTGTGACGCAGTGCTGTCTCACAGCTCCGAGCCGGAGGCGGGAGGTATCCCAGAAGGGCACTGGTGCTCCTTCCCTCCGGGACACATTGCTGGGCCGGATTTCTTCCTGCCCTTTCTGGAGCTGCCTGCAGAGTCTCCGGGGAAGCCCACCGCCTCAATCCTGCTCCTTGCCCAGGACAACCGCAGCGTGGGCACCTCCTGGGGCGGTGAGGGAAGGCGAGGGGAGGCTCAGCCCCATGGGAGCGATGCCGTGGGCAGACAATGGTGAGATGTCACAGCCGTGGGGATGCCCTTCAAATTGAGAACATTTTCTCCATCTTGTTCCCAGCACATAAATACCAGCTTGTCATTTTCCTTTCAAACGGTTGGAAATGAGTACTCCTTATTAAATTATACTCCTCATTACTATAATGGGCACAGAGTTTCAAAGTTCAGTCTGTTCTGAGAAAATTGAGGCAGACTTGGCTAAGTTTAAATAGCAACTTTCTCAGTAAGAAATGATTAAAGGTTTGAAAAAGAAAACTTAAGCAAAGATGAAAGGGATGAGGATTATATAATGAGGCTCTGGGGTGATTTAAAATAATCTTTGAACGTTCGAGAGTGATGATGAGCTGACTGCAGGAGGGGAAGCATGGGACGTCCCCAAGGTGGGACTTTCCTGCCCACGGCATTGACCGCGGGGTCAGAGGGCAGAGAAACCCAGGTTTGCGGCTCTGCGCCTCCGCGAGGCTCCCCTGCTTTCAGAAGTGCCCGTATGGAGTCATCACAAGGCGGTGAGGCGGGCCATGAGGGTGGGGGCTGTCAGTCAGCCTCGTGAGGGGCCCTTCTTGGTGCGGGCAGGGCTCCGGCCTCGGCCTCTAGCTGCGGCCGTCCCGTGGCTGTTCGCCTCCTCTGCCCTCCCCAGCGTTCCCACGTGGATGGGGTTTGGCATTGAAGTCCTGCCTCATCCTGCGCTTCCGTCCACTTCCGCCCGGGGTTCCGACTTGGGTCCAAAGAGAAGTTCCTGCTCCCTCGTCCCATTTGTCCGCTCCGAGGCCCGGCTGCCTTGTTGTGAATTTGCCTCTACGTGTCCTCATCCTGACTGGGCACACTTGGAGGGTACGGATCCCGCACACGATCAGGGATGCAACGGCTCTCGGAGATGAGCTCGCCCGGCCGGTGACGAGTAAAACCCTGGTGGGTGGGGGACCGTGAAGGGGCCCATCGCTCAAGCCTCTCGCCTGGTGATCCTGCCCCCAGGGCCTCCCGCTCCCAGTGCGGCCGTTCCCCTCAGAGGAATGGGAGCCTTGCCGTGGGCTCAGATGAAGTTAATTCACCCCGAAGGGAATCGGCTGTAACAGGCGAGGACGAGCGGCAGTCATCCTCCTCTGTGATCCCCGGAGCACCTCCCTCTGCAGCCGCCTGACCTCGGGAAGTTCCTGAGGCAGAGTCATCTCGAGAGAACGTGCCTTTGTGTAACGCGGATTCTGTTTGGATTTATTCTGATACGAGCCCTCCCTGCGCTTTCATTATTACAAGAAAAGAGGCTCGGAGGCGGCTTTCATGTGTCCCTGCGCCCCCTTTCCCACACCAAGGAAAGCATCGTTCCTTAATGTGTGGAAAAAGGAGAAAGCCTCGCCTCCGTTCCCACTGGCCGTAACGAGGAAAGGGAAGCCGGGTTTATTTTCGGCGTTAAGGAGGGGCGCTCGTGGCACGATTCTCAGCACTGCAAATTGCCTCTAAAAATCTCTTCAGAGTTTTTCTTAGCGCGTGACTGAGACAGTAATTCTTGTAAACATTTTTGGGAAGTCTTTCTTTTGTGTTGGTTAAAAACACGCCCACTTCTTGCCTAATGACTTCTGAGAGGAACCGTACTTTTTAGGACATTGGCAGAGCGCTCCTGATTCACTGGGACCCTAGCGGCAGGTGGTGGGAGCCCCATGTGTCTGGGGTCTCCGAGAGGTGAAGTCCCCGGGGGCACTGCAGTCTTGCCCACCCCTTCTGATGAGAGGCTTCCATCAGCTCCTCTCCCAGGGCAGCCGCCCCCACCAGCCATACACCCAGGTGAGGCCATGCTGCTCCAGGGCCCTGCCCTGGTCCTCTGCCTGGCCTGGGGTGTCGGGAGCCCAGGTAACTGGAGGGAAGGCCAGCCAGCCCAGATCAGTCAGCTTTGGGCAGCCCTGTCCCCATGGCCCAGCTTGTGCCTCTCCGCTGCTCCTGGGAAGCCCCCCTTCTGCCGGGCAGGGCCCAGCGAGTCCTTGCTGCTGTCTCCCCTCCCGCTCAATGAGCCGGGCTGCTTGGGGCGAGGCCTCCGGTGCCAAGTCTATAGCATGAGGAGGGTGGACTGGATGCCAGCGTCAATCACTCAGCGAACATTTATTAAGTACCTGCTGTGTGCTGGGCCCTGTACTAAACACTGGGGATGTGGAAGGAGGCCAACCTCGGGCCCTGTCTTTGGGGAGCTTGCCACCTAGCACCTTCAGGTTCAGGAGGCCTTTTATTGTGATGACAAAGAGATAAATGCCAGAGGAAGGGGACTCATCAAGGTCGGGCATTAGGGGGCCCGGAGGCTGCATCTGGGATTCGGGGAAAGCTGCTTAGCCGTCTGGAAAATGGGTGTGATGAGAAAGTGGACTTGTCATTTAATTGTCCTGTCTCAGCCTCACCGGAAGGCTCCTCCAAAGAGAAGGCAGGAAGGGGTACAGACACTGTTGGGGGGGGAGCCTGCTAGTCCCTGTCAGGATTGGAACCCAAGGCTGCAGGCTCTTAAGACAAGCACCCTTCATTGAACCGATTTATAGCCTTTGCCAAAGAAAGTACTGTCAGATAGATAATTAGTCATGAATATTGGTGTCTGGCCATACTTCTCTTTCCTTTTTAAGAACTGAAATTGTGAGCTAATTAGGAAGGAGGGATAGAGGAAAGAAGGAAGGGAGAATGAGAAAGGGAGGGAGGGAAGGAAGACAGGCAGGGAAAGTGAGAGAGAGAGAGAGAGAGAGAGAGAGAGAGAGAGAGAGAGAGAGAGAGAGAGAGAGAGAGAAGAGAAGAGAAGAGAAGAGAAGAGAAGAGAAGAAAAGAGAAGAGAAGAGAAGAGAAGAGAAGAGAAGAGACAGAGAGAGACACAGACACACAGAGAGAGACAGAGAAAAGAAAATTGAAGTCTGCCCAGAACTGCAGAAAATTGATTTTGGTCCCAGTGGCTTTCTCCAAATACATTTTTTATTAAATCATGTCTCTGAGTGATTTGTCTCTGCAGAGTTGGATCAGTTGGCTGGCCACATCCCTTGATGGCCACACCCCAAGCTTAACCAGCTGCCTACCTGGAGCCTCTGGGATTCCGAGCTTAGGAGGCCAGTGTGGGCCCCCCAAGGGGGGCCAGATCAGGGGCTGTTTGACTAGTCGGAGTCTCAGGAGCCGGGAGGGAGCTGTCCAGAGCACAGAACCACATAAGGGTGAAGAAAACTGGAGTGGGCCCAAGCTGTGCCACAGCAGCGTCTGTATGAACCCAACTTAAAATGCAACTTATCACGTGTTAGTGAATAGCAGATTGAAACCCCTATAGCTTCATTCCCCTCATAAAATGTCAGTGAACACTTGGTTGAGGATAGGGAAGCCAGAGTGTGGCCTCAGCCATTCTCCCCAGCCCAAGTTCTTCTCTGTATCTTGATATAGGGTGAGAGACTGGGCTGGCCACACATTCTGCCTGTTATTTTAAGAAGGCACTCTGTGTGTGTGTGTGTGTGTGTGTGTGTGTGTGTGTGTGTGTGTGTGTGTGTGAGAGAGAGAGAGAGAGAGAGAGACAGACAGACAGATAGACAGAGACACAGAGAGAGACAGAGAGAGAGAGAGAGAGAGAGAGAGACAGAGAGAGAGAGAAAGAGAGAGAGATAATCACAGACAAAAAAGCAAAGGATAGACAGAGAGAGAGAGAGAGAATGAGAATGGATCAGTCTGCTGCTGGGTTCTAGAGTGCTGGCCAAAGGCAGCCAGCCTCCGTGCCTCTGCTAAAGAGTGTGGGGAGAGAGTGCAGAGAAGGGAGCATGTTGGATCCTTCCTCATCTGAGAGCTAGGGGTGAAGGGCCTTGAAGAGCAGCAAGAACAGCCCAAGGGAGCCGTCTCTTTTGCTCCTCCCTGTTCTGCTCTGGGAAAGCCACATGGATGTGCTGAGGAGGGTGTTGATAGAGTCTAGAATCTTGGCTCCGCCACATCCTCGCTGGGTTCTGGGTGGCAGTTCCTCATTTAGCATAGACCTGTCCTATTCCTAATGATCTCTTGCTTAGTTCTTTTCAGCAAACAGCATTGTCTCTGATCCTTACGGTGGCTCTGAGAGAAGCCAGGGGCTTTTGTGATTTCCTTTTAACAGATGAGCAAGCTGAGGCTCACAGAGATAGGGGATGGGCTCCCAACGCTAGGAAGTGTCCGAGGTGGCATTTGACCCCAGGCCCAGCACTCTGGCCACTGTGGATTTCCTCTTTATGAAGTGCCTGCTGGGTACTGAGGTCTAGTGCTTGCTGCTGTTAACCCAAAGAATAAAGAAGACGCTGCACTTGAATTCAAGGAATTTTTCAGCTAGTGGGAGGCACAAGGGCCTCGGAGGGTCTGCCCGGCTGTAGGCGGCCACAACAGGCCCAGTGCCCTTCCTGGGCTCCCAGGTGCCTAAGGGAAGTACCACCGCGGTCTGGCTGTAGACACAGAGGGTCACACACATGCTGTGCTCTGGCAGACACGTTTCTTCAGTTTTCAAGGCTGACCGAGGCAGGCAGTGCCCTCCACGAGCCTGGCAGTTCTGCAGGACTGCAGTGAGGGAGCAGTGAAGGGAGGACAGCCAGGAAGTCCCAAGGCATTGGATTGCAGATGACTTTGGAGCCCTGTCTCTCTCTGGGCCCCTGTATCCCTGAGGCCATCCAGGACCTCCCAGGCAGGAATTCAATCCATCAGTCAACAAAATCCATCTTGGAATGGAGCATCAATCACTGAGTCAAGCCTGGGTGGAAGGAACCCAATAGAGAGCCACAAATGCAATATTTTTTGTTGTTGGGGCTCTGACCAAGCTGTGATGAGAGTGGGCTGCCTGGAAGAGGTGGTGTTCATGATGGGGCAGGAGGATTGGGGGAGAAATAAAAGATAATCCAAACATAACAGACCAGGGCCAGTCGAGACTCTGAGACAGTGCAGCAGAGCTGACTCAGAGAAGACACCTGTCCAGCCTGGCTCCATGGAGATATGTGGAGAAGGAGAGGAGACTGTCAGCGTGCCACAGGAAGGAGCGAGCAGCCCTGATCGAGGGCAGAGAAGGAGAGGCCCTGGAGGAGCAGCATTTTCTTAGACTCACTTAAATAGCATAAACTCTTAAACTCACATAGATAGCAGCTAACTTTATAGAGTACTCACTCTGTGCCAGTTACTGTGCTGAGAACTGTAAAACTTAGTCTGACTTGGCAGAGAGACTGTTATTTTTTCCATTTTATAGATGAGGAAACTGAGGCAGATAGAGGTGAAGTTCTCTCAGGGTCCCACTGCTAGGAAGTATCAGAAGCCATTTTTGAACTTGGGTTTTCCCGATTCTAGGCCCAGCATTCTACCTCCTGACATACCCAACTATCTGCAAACCTTAGAGATGAAAAATAATAAAGGCCATGAAAAGTGGGATCGAACAAAGTCCAGTTTTGAGGAGAAATCAGTTGATTTCGCGCAGCTTGGATTTTGTAATGGGCAGTTTGTGGTGCAGCCTGGTGGATGACCTGGACCATGAGGCTCAGGGACAGGAATGATAGGTCCTTTCTCCTACTCCGTCTTCCCCGACCCTGCTGCTGGATCTGGGGCATCAGTGGGAGTTCCCAGCCTCTGGATGTTCTTGGTCTCTCCATCCAGAGCTGATAGACACATATGGGCAGAGCAGGAATAACAAACACCACCATTCTCTCCTGTTTTTAGAGAGTGTTTGATCAGGGTAGTCTGTAAATAAATGTGCATTCTTCACGTTTGGCTCTCTCTTTCTGCTTGGAGATGATGCCCAATTGCAAATTCAGCAATGACCTAGGAGCATTTAAAAGAAAGCGCTTGCTCCATCAGCTAGAACCCACCCCAGCCGCCCAGGACAGTTTTGTGTGTAAATCTCCTTGAAAGCATCCCTGTGCATGTTTATGCCCAACCTGAGGCTCTTTGCCCAATTCTGGCTGGGAGGGACAGCCTCATGCTTTCTCTGAACAACATCAGAACGACTGTATTGACTTGTGTGTGCCTGGTTTGTGAATCAGCTTGGGCCATAAATCCTGTGTTCCCTTGGCCAGCCTGGCAGGGCTGTGTGCTGCTCAGTAAGAGAGAGGACTTTTCACGGCTGTTTCAGGCCCAGGAAATAATGTGTTGGAGATAAATTGCTTTCCGTCCACTGTGTGCCCTGACGGATCTCTGGCCAGAAAGCCACAAGTGGAGCATCTCCCACAGACAAACAAGCCCATCTTGGGCCTTGCCAAGTTTCATATGCAAAGGATTGGGGCCAGGGATCCCTTGTGAACAAGCCTGGAGAAGGAGTCTCTTCCTGGGCTGCTTGCCCCCTGGCAATCTTTGATGGAAAGAGATCTCACAGATTGGTGACATGAAACAGGTCCCTCTATCTCCTGGGAAGGGAAAAGTTTGAATTGCATGAGGACCTTGCACACATGGCTTCCTCTACATGTTCCTTCAGCAGAAAGATGTTTCTGACAGTAAATTTATAATAATTGACAGCTGCCAAAGGGAGTTTACATTTCCAAACCTTATGAGATCTCTCTCTCTCCTCTCTCTCCTCTCTCTCTCTCTCTCTCTCTCTCTCTCTCTCTCTCTCTCTCTCTCTCTCTCTCCTCTCCCCTCTCTCCTCTCCTCTCTCTCTCTCTCTCTCTCTCTCTCTCTCTCTCTCTCTCTCTCTCTCTCTCTCTCTCTCTCTCTCTCTCTCTCTCCTCTCCTCTCTCTCCCTCTCTCTCCCTCTCCCCTCTCCTTTCTCTCTCTCTCTCTCTCTCTCTCTCTCTCTCTCTCTCTCTCTCTCTCTCTCTCTCTCTCTCTCTCTCCTCTCTCTCTCTCTCTCTCTCTCCTCTCTCTCTCTCCCCCTCTCCCTCTCCTCTCCCTCTCCCTCTCCCTCTCCCTCTCCCTCTTCCCCTCTCCCTCTTCCTCTCCCCTCCCTCTCCCTCTCCCTCTCTCCTCTCCCTCTCCCTCTCCCTCTCCCTCTCCCTCTCCCTCTCCCTCTCCCTCTCCCTCTCCCTCTCTCCTCTCCCTCTCCCTCTCTCCTCTCATCTCGCTTTCTCCCTCATCCTGCTTGGAATGATCCCAGGATAGCAGTGTGCCCCCTGGACAGACAGCCATTGAGGGCAATTGTCATGCTAATACCAGCAGGTCTTTGTGAACAATTGCCTCGTAGCTCTCCATTTCTAACAAGCTCATGAGCTTCTCCCTAGAAAGACTTGTTCCCCTGCTTGCAAGGGACCAAGAGCTGCCCCAAGGAGGTGTACAAGCAAACTTGTACAGTTTCTGCTCCCCAGGGACAATGAATGCCCAAATCCCTTTCAGCTCCACACCTAGAGGACTTAGTTCTTCAGCACCCTCTTAGAAAACAGGTATTCAAAGAAACAACCCAGAACCTTTCAGAATTCCTTTTCCCAGAGGGGAAGGAAAGGTCTTAGATAGATTCAGCCACTCCTTTTACAAGAAAAGAAGCTCCAAGTCATAAAGAGGAGTCGACTAGCACAAGGACCGACAACCAGTAACTGGTGAAGTTGGGACTGGTTTTAGGTCTCTAGAGTTCCCTCTGCCCCATTCCATTGGCTCACTCATTTTCTTTGTCATATTTTCGGATATCATCCTGACAGATGGTTAATAATATGCCAAATCTCTTTTTAAAAAATGCTATTATTTGAAAGCACATGAAATTTCAGGTAATGTCACCTCTGAAGCACAGTTAAAATCATTTTAAAAGAAGGGAAATTATGTGTTTGGAGGGGCAGGTGATTAAGAGGTTTTACCATCTTACTACTAATAATGAGATAATGGGATAATGTAATGTATCATCTCCATGGAAGAGAATGTGTTATCTCAGCTGCTCTATTTGGAGCCCGATTCTTGTGTGCCGCTAGCATTAGCAAGAAAGAAAACAAAGGAGCCTGAGCTGAGATAAGGAGCCGGGAAGGAAGGCTGCCAGCTAGCTCCCCAGGGTCGTCCCAGGGCCAGGAGGAATGATGCTGATAAGGATGGTCTTGGTGCCCTGGACAGCTCACTCCAGACTATTTGAGGGCTTCCTAGAAACTGGCTCAGTGTCTGTCAGTACCATGGACATCTCATTCACTGGAGGGCATTGTTGAGACCAAGAACAGGCTCAGTCCTCAGTTAACTGAGTCAGTACCATGGACAGCTCCCTCACTGGAGGGCAGTGGTGAGACCAAGGGCTTCTTGGAAACAGGATCAGTCGCCAGTTAACAGTCAGTACCATGGACAGCTCATTTGCTGATATTTGAGGGCTTCCTAGAAACTGGTTTAGTCTTCAAGTAGTTAACTGAGTACCATGGACAGCTCACTTAGAGGGCCGACTGAAGGCTTCTTGGAAACAAGCTCAGTCCTAGGCTAACTGAGTCAGTACCATGGACAGCTCACTAGCTGAAGGCAGCAGTGGGGCTATCTGAGGGCTCTGGAAGCTGAGACTTTGGCCCCAAACAGTTAATGTCAATATTTCTCTTACTAGATTGTTTCTTCAACTAAAGGTCATTTGGGAAAGATTTTTTCACATATACCATTTCTTTTAAAAAAAAAATACTTTCTGCAGTTCTGGACAGTTTGTCAAAATGCAAGGCTAAAATGTTAGTAACAGAACAATGGGGGTCTGTTGGTATGGTCTGGGCAGGGACATTGGGCAAGGAATTCATAAGCTTGGCACTCACTTTGCCTCTGTGCCTCAGTTACCTATTTTGTTAAACAGAGGGATGGGCCAAATGACAGCCTGAAATTTGGAAGTGGCGGTCCTTTGTCCTGGTTGTCCATGGTCACCATCCTAGAATAGTTCTCTTTTCCCACCTGGACTAAGGCAGCAGCCTCCTCATTGGCCTCCCTGCCTCAAGTCTTTTCTACTCTTGTTGCCAAAGTAATTTTGTTTAGATGCTGGTCTGACCATGTGATAGTCCTATTCTACCAACTCCAAAATAAAATGCAAACTTCCATTTGGCTTTTAATTTCCTATGCAATCTGCCCCTAGTCTCTCTTTGCAGATTCATCAGGCATGATTCCTGCCCTTCTCTCTGTTCCTCAACACTATTTCCCATCTCCCTGCCTTTGCCTTGGCTGTGTTCCATGCCTCGAATCAGCTCTTTTATATAAGATCTTATTGTCTCCCCCATCAGAACTTGAGCTCCTTAGGAGTCATAGGGTGTTCAGCATCCACGAGCCTGGCACGATACTTGTGGGCTAATTAGTCACAGTGGGAACTGCTAGGCTTGATATTATACGATCTAAGTTGGCGCCCTGCCCCCGTGACCTAGGGCCTCAGTTTCTTCATTTGTAAAGTAAGGGGCCTGAGTTCAGTTACCTCCTTTCCAATTTTAATTCTGTGATCTTATGTTCCTTTCTTTGATCTGAAGTATTATCTTCAATTCCAAGTGCCACACTTGGGGAAGAATATGGATCGAGAGGAGCAAGGCCACGGTGGTGGGGAGATCAGAAATCCCCCATAATGCAGAGGATCAGTTGAAGGAGCTGGACATGCTTAGTTTAGAGAAGACTCAGGATTCTGAGCTCTGTGTTCCAAGGTTCTCCTTTGGGGAAGGTGTTAGTTTTGTTTTGCTCAGCCCCAGGGGACATAAAAGAAGTAATAGCAGCAGAGGGTAGGGAGTGGCAGAAGCAGATGAAGGCTTGATATCAGGAAAATATTCCCAGTGATAAGAGCTGAAGGCCAGAGACTGAATTCTCCCTCTTTTCAAGGTCCTTCTTTGAAGCAGTGAAGAGCAATTATTGCTCTTCAGATCTGTGTTGGCCCGTGCAGCTTCTCCCAGGTCCTTTCCAGCTCAGAGGCTTTGTGCTTCTTGCCTTTGGAGGTCCAGTGAGGAAGACCCTGCCCCTGCGCCTTGAATCCGACCCAGAAAGCATCCTTTGTGGCACTTCTGTTGCTAAAGTGCTTTACATTTATATGCACTAATGGAGGGTTGAACAGTCTTTTTTAAGGTTTCTTCCAACTCCAGATCTGATCCTATTCTTTCATGTGTGTGTGTGTGTGTGTGTGTGTGTGTGTGTGTGTGCGCGCGCACATGCATGCTGCTGATATATTCCTCAGGAAATTGTAATAACCATTCCCTTGTGTCTCTGAGGCCCAGCGGCAGGCAGTTGCTTAATAAATGTTTGCTTAATTGGATTGCATTCTTTCAGGTCCCTCCCAGCTTGGACAGTATCCATATAATTCAGTCTATCCTTGTTTTAATTGGTCTTCTGTCAACCTCCTTTTCTCTGGCCTCTAGATTTTGGGGTATTCTAAAGTCTTCTCTCTTCCTTCCTCCCAAGAAGACTAAGTAGGCAGGATTTATTCTTCCTTTATCCAGTCCACAAATACCTATTAAGCCCCTGCTGGCTCGAGGTGCCTATACTCAGCTTAGGGAGATACAGCCTTCTGTTTAAATATAGCCCTTGCTCTTCTGGAACTGAGCTCCCACACCAGCCAAGGCTAAAATACCGATACAGATAATGATAAATAGATAGTTTTACAAGATGAGTTAGATGAAAATGCCATGGGATGTAGAAGCCCTTGTGGATGGGAATGGGGATGGGGTTTAGCTGAGCACAAATGAAACAGTCTGGCTGGCATTTCTTTTCTCGTCTACTTTCCTGCAAAGGACTGAGTCTTCCTGTTAAAGAAAAAATTACAGCCACCATTCAAATCATTAATTGTGAGACCCTTATTATCTCATTAATAGTGTTTGATATCTGCGGCAGATAAACTTTCAGAAGCTCATCACTCCCTGGAGAAATGTAATTATATTTTGGGCCTTATTAAAATATCTCCTTCTCAACCCACTCCCAACCATCACTTAGTCTCTTTTTATAGGCTTTCAAAGAAGACCCCAAACAAATTAAGGATGGAAATCAGATTACACATGAGGTGAAGGGAGAGCTGGGGGATCTTCTGTTTTGGTGTGAAATCCATTGGCCAGGGATTTTACGGCCTATAAGCTGTGAACGTAACTCCAGCTAGTAAACAAGGCCCCTTCAATTTCCTGGAGCCAGAAATAAGCCACTATTTCTTTAAAGAGTTTCATGAATATTAGCGGGGATAATTTCAGATTAGACCTGACAGTATTTCCAGGTGGTAATACTTATAGGGATTGTGTCAAACTTAATAGGCTTAAAAGTAATTTATATGAGCTTTAGAGTGCTGAGGCTCAGGGCCCCCAGATTTCTCTTAAAACCTTATGTAAAAAAGAAATCAAACAGAAGCCGGCCAAGCCAGAAAGACTTTTTACTGTGTTTACATGCAGAACAGCGACTTAATGGGATTAATGATCAGATTCATATAGATTCTTACTAGAAATAATCGATTACTGGATGCCATTGCTTTGTCAGCTCTTGGTTATTGTGCTCAGATAATCCACTGTCTTTAGGCCTCAGTTATGTTTCACTGGGATTTTCAGGCATAAAAGTTAGACTCCCATTGGGAAGGTTGCAATTACCTAAGAGTCATGGCATCCCAGACCCTCTGAGCTGAAAGTCAGAGCCAGCCCCCCAGCCCTGTGTGAGCAAGAACTCTTCTATCTCCAGTATCTCCAGCAAGCAGTTGTGTGGCTCTTCTGGGCATCTTCCCATCTTGACCACTAGCCTCTCCCAAGGACAAGAAGCGATGGCTTCATCTGTGCCATCTCTATTCTTCTGCTAATCCCCAGAACTTGTCCCCATAAGACTAAGGGGAAGAGTAAGCAGAGTCATTGTGATCTTGTTATTCTCATTTTATGCCATCCCTTTGCTTATATCAACCCTCCTGTGTGCTTAGCTCCTGCTCCCATTTCTCATGATTAGTTAGATATATTGTTATTTATATCCGCCTTTTGACTAGGAGCTCAAGAGGAGGCCCTATGTCCTATTCTCCTTCCATAGCCTATTGCTCATGGTAGATGTGCATTAGATAGTTCTCAGATTGATTTGAGATTGACGGTGGAAAGATCCTTGGACTAAGCATAAGAAGATCGCTACTATGTCAACAACTCCTGTGACCTTGGACAGGTCATGATATCACCCTTTAAATGAGTAACGAGAACAACCGAGACAGACTTCCTGCAGGAGGAGACACTTCCTCTGTTCTTATCTGAGGACCACTACCCTAGGAAAAGGATGATGGAGAAAACCAGAGGAAGAGTGATTTCACCTCTTGGGGAATGGGTGGGAGTCAGCTGAGATGTTGCTGAGACTTTTTAAATTAGAATTTCTGCTCTGTCAACCTTGGAGCTTTGGGCTAGTACCTTCTGTTTCCTCGTCTTTAATTGAAATGAAGAGATTGGAACTGATGAACTCTAAGATTGTCCAACCCAGTGACCTCCCAAGCTGTGCATCAGGAAGTGGCTCCTGTGTTTTTTGTCCCCAGTCCCAGGGTAGTTTCCACTTTCCCAACACCTCGAGGGCCATGTTTTAAAGCTGCTGGAGGGTGGGTTTTCTCAGGCCATGTTCTGGCCCCTTCCTTGTAACCTTGCTTGCCTTCTTGCTAAAATGGTTTGAATTTATGGTAGTGAGAACTACTGGCCAGCCTGAGGAGACCTTCCCATTTGGGGACCTTTTTCACTCCCAACTCCTTGATGACCGAGACCCTGGAGGTATGATGAGGGTCTTTTGGGCACACACTAATTTTCCCAAGGATTTCTAGGACAAACACTGAGGGATTTCTCCATTTTGATTTTGTGGGCTTGGTTTTTGAGATAAATTCCCCAGAAGTCAGCCTACTGATCTTCTAATTCCTCATGCAAAGAGAAAATATTTGCTCTTATCATGCTTAACTGCATCCCTTTTCTACAATAGGAAGGCTGAGCAATGTTGGATTACATTTCTAATAGGCCACTTATGTCATCGGGGAAATGGCTGCGTTTGATTTGATCTTTAATGACCCTCAAAAGCTGTTTGTCTTCATAGACCCCGTTTCTGTCAACAGGATTATCCCTTCAATATTTATCTGGTTTAATGGCAGAACAAAACTGTAGCACTGGAGAAGTCATCTAGGGCCACCAGCAGCTCCCTCCAGGGCGGCCCAAGGACCAAAGACTGGCAGGGCCAAACTGCAGGCACTTCTCTGGGTGGCATCCGCCTGTGGCAGAGAGCTCCACTGGGAACGGTGATAGGGCACTGTGGCGGGCTGTTCTCTGCTCCTGAGGATTCTCCTCCTCCCGTGCTCTAGGTCATAGGCATTTTGCCAGCCTCTGCCTCCCTCAGTCAGATTGGTTTAGGTCCCCGTGGCCTGTTTGTGGGTTATGTAGTCTCCTGATTCTCTCCTCTCTTCTCCTACCTCAGAGACGTTATATTGAAATGAATACCCAGCACTCTATCCACACAGACTCCCAGGTGCCTCTGGGTGAGACTGCACAAAGTAGTCGTGACTTGTCTAATGTTGTAGAATTAACCAGTGCGGGGACCATGATCCAAGCTTCCTTCTCCTGAATTCACATCCAGGAATCTTGGGCCATGGAATGGCAAAGATGGGAGAACTTTGAGGACATGGCATTTTCAGACCTCAGAGGGACCAAAAAATGTCAGAATTGGGAGGGGCTTGAGAACAGGGAATGTCAGGGCTGGGAGGGAGCTTAGAACAGGGAATGTCAGAGCTGGGAGGGAGCTTAGAACAGGGGATGTCAGAGCTGGGAGGGAGCTTAGAACAGGGGATGTCAGAGCTGGGAGGGAGCTTAGAACAGGGGATGTCAGAGCTGGGAGGGAGCTTAGAACAGGGGACGTCAGAGCTGGGAGGGAGCTTAGAACAGGGGGTGTCAGAGCTGGGAGGGAGCTTAGAACAGGGGATGTCTGAGCTGGGAGGGAGCTTAGAACAGGGGATGTCAGGGCTGGGAGGGAGCTTAGAACAGGGGATGTCAGGGCTGGGAGGGAGCTTAGAACAGGGGATGTCAGAGCTGGGAGGGAGCTTAGAACAGGGGATGTCAGAGCTGGGAGGGAGCTTAGAACAGGGGATGTCAGGGCTGGGAGGGAGCTTAGAACAGGGGATGTCAGAGCTGGGAGGGAGCTTAGAACAGGGGATGTCAGAGCTGGGAGGGAGCTTAGAACTGGGAATGTCAGAGCTGGGAGGGAGCTTAAAACAGAGGATGTCAGAGCTGGGAGGGAGCTTAGAACAGGGAATGCCTCTTCTCTCACTGCTCCTAGTAAGCAAGCTGACTATTGGGCATTGAAGAACAGGGACCCCAGGTGGGCTCTGGAGCACCAGCTTAATGAGCCTTCCTTTCTTTCTATGCAGAAATTTCAATGTAAATCCTCTGGGTTTCCATCTTAGTTGAGTCGGCCACAGTTTGTCTGTGGTTGGTAGGTTGTGCTTTTTCTGGGCACCCTTAGAAAAAGTCTGTGTGGAATATGTTCACTTTAATGCACTTAACCTTGCTCTGTCATTGGGCCCCAACCATAGACTGCCCAAGAATCAGCTCTTCGGTTTGACATGGAAAGTGGTTCCTCACATTTGTGCTAACCCAAGTGTTTTTCCTCTCTTGTCCTCATTAACGATTTTATTTTAATTGCGGCAACATGTTCATTGTAGCTTAATGTCCCTCATTTGCTGGTAATTTTTCCAAGGTTGTCCTGAACTTCTTAGGCAAAGCCTGCCTGTTCTGCATTGGGCTCCCAGATGCAAACATAAAAGTTGATACCCACTCTGTGCCCACCAGGGGCAGGCAGTGACCTGGAGGGAACGGGGCCTCCTCGCCCCACTTTAGAGCAGGCCTCCCGGCTCCCCCATCATGCTGCTCATCACTTGCCGGCTTCCTAACGAGCGTGCAGGAGAGTCAGCCACGGATCATTAGTGATCATTGGTTCATTTTTGCTGCGGAGTGCCACACGCTGCCATTGTCCGTGCTGAAGCCCAGCTTTTGTACTCAGAATCCCCTCAGCAGGAAAAGCGGCGCTTTCAGTGCCTTGTTTGTTTGATTCCTTCTGGCCCATAACTGTTCCTCGGTGAACTTGCCAGTGCAATGACGTCTCCTAGTTGGGGGTCACTCTTGATTAATATCCTACTTTTAAATACCCGTCTGGGCCTTGCCTCCTTTCCCTCGTGGCTTCATTCATGGCCTGCCCCAACCATTATCAGATGACACCCCTGTCACTTCCTCAGTGTAGCAGGGAGCTACTGGGATGAAGACTGATAGGGAACTGTTGTTCTTTAGTTTTTAAATAAGGCTGCCTGGAACACAGCTTGTAAGAGGAAGGGGGTTCAGTGTAGCTCGTGCGTCCATGGCCCTTTCCAACGTACAAAACACTGTTCCACATACCAGCCCTGCGTAGGCGAGGTGGGCAGGGTTCAGATTCTCCTTATAGAGATGCTAGACTTGGCAAGGGGCTTTGTTGTCATAGAACTAGGCAAGCAAAGGACATCCCTGTCCATCCTCTGTGTTGGCTGCAGGGGGATTTCTTAGCCATAGTCACTTACCAAGAAGGCACGGAAAGCATGCCACGGGCATCCCTGGAAGGAAGGACTCGTCCCACCAATGTCACAGATCCTCAAAGTGTTTCGTCACGAGGGATGGAAGAACTAATTGCTTCTCCAGAGCCCTTCCCTGCCAAATGATAGAACCAGGATTGGAAAGTGGATCTCAGAGCTTCTAGAATGTCGAACTTTCTAGCTGATCTCAGAAATCACCAAGCTCAGCTCCCTAACCAAACAGATCTGTTTCTGGGAGCCCCAGAGCATCACGGCCCAGCTCTAAAAAATGTGTAACTTTTTTTGTGAAGCTTTTTTGGACCATTTCCCCATCTATAAGATGAGAACATGGAGGCTGCGGAGGTCCCTTCCAGAGCCAAAGCTAGGATCCTATCAATCACCCTAAGGGTTAAAAAGTTCCTCCATTGGGCTTCTCCCTCCCACTTTGCTCTGTCCTCTGGGCCTCCTCCTGCTTGAAGATCACTGTCATGTCCCTTTTGAGTGTCCTCTTCTCCAGGATACCCACTACTCCCAGTTCTTCCAGCTGATTCTAGAATAAGGTGGCCTCCGGGATTTCTGCACTCCTTCCCTTGCTCTGGACCCTCTCCATCTTGGAGTATCATGGAGTGCCCAAGAGTGGGCACAGTGCTCCATGCACCAGAGTTACAGTGCTCGATAGAGTGTTCCTTCACAACATTCAGTGGTTGTTATGTCTGAGAAATTACAATTTTATGTTTAAAAAAACCCAAAAATCTCATAGAGAGGACTTTGTTCTACAGAAGTAAATCAGTTTAATCCATTTAAATAGGCATTTACTAATCTCCTGCTAGATACAAGTTTTTGTGCTGGTGGGTGCCTAAACAAAGCCTGTAAGATAATCCTTGCTATCAAGGGACTTCTGTTCTACTGGGAGCACCGGGTGTGCTCAATAATCCAGCCAATTAACCAGTTCAACCAAACTAAACAGTCACCACGTGGCGTTGTCCAGTGTTCCCTATGCTCCTGCTGCATAGGACACAGAAAGAGGTCAGATAAAGCCCAGTCTGGCTGCCTGGGGAGAGGGATGAGAAGAAAACCCAAATAATGATAATGCAGATTTCAAAGAAGGGTTCCTGCAGAAGCTGCCTTTCAATTTGGACTCTGATGGATGAGTCAGAATTCTGTAGGAAAGAAGACCTAGATTAAGCAAAGTCCTCGAGGCTCATAGAGGTGGCCAGAAATCATACCGTCCAGCATTGCAGAGAGTCCTCAGAGCTGTTGTTCGGTGGAAGGAGAGGGAGAAAGGCTGGTTCTCTCAAGAATGGGGCACAATGACTTGAGCAATGTGCCACAAAGAGGCTCGAGAGGAGAGTCGGCTGCTTTCTCCCAAATTCCCCAGGCTGTTGGGCTTGCACGGACCGTGGATGCCATCTAACCTACATCTTCCCTCTTTCATGAACAAGGAAACTGAGTTACAGGGGACACGACTTTTCCGACATCAAGCAGGGAATCAGTAGCAGAACTTGCATGGGAACTCAGATCATCTAATTAATAATCCAGGCTCCTTCTACTAGCAGCAAAACCTTCACTAGAGACATTTGAGGCCTGATTCCATACTGGAAACACAAAAATTGGGAAGGAAAGAAAGCAGCCTTTTGGCATTATCTGGTGACCTCTCGGTAGGGCTACAAGAGATGACAAATGCATTGGGACATTATTGAAAATACACACACTACAATTTGCATTGCATGCACACGTGCACACACACACCCATACCTCTTTGGACTTCCAGGAGGGGACTAATGAAACATGGTCTCTGAGCTTGGATTGTAAGCCTAAAACATCCCAAGATTTTTTTTTTTTCTATTCTCTCTTCCTCTGGGTTCTAGGCATGGCTAGTGGGAAAAATATTGGATGCTTCTTTGCTAGTAAGGGGATTCTTTCCAGGAAATTTTTAGTAGTGGGGGTAAAAAAAAAGTGTCCAGCTGTCCCTGGCTCCAAAGGCAGGGAGTAGAGCAGTTACAATGACTTGATGCTAGTTGTGCTTGTGTGACAAGAAGCCTGGTGTAAGGGCTGAGTGCAAAGGAAACTTGTTGCTTTTTAGTAGGTAGTTCACTGTGAATTATGAAAATGCAAGAATGCCATTCTGTAAACTGAGGAACTGGCGTGGCTTGGCTGGTTTTTAGTTGCTATCTGGGATGAACCTGCCATGGGAGGGTTTAGATTACATTTCCTTTGTCATTCCCTCCAGTCTTTTCTTTGTGGCCCCATGTGACCCTTTCTGTCTCCATTATTTCTCAAATCTGTTCAAGCTCTTGTTCTTTGTTTTCAGGACTATCCATCTCATCCTCTGCCTTACCTTTCTCTTTTTGTCTTCAGTAAGTCCCATCATCTCATTATGTGGCCAAAGTATTTAAGCTTCATCTTCTAGTGAATAGTTGAATTATTTTCTCTAAGTATTGACTGATTTTATCTCTGTGCTGTTCAAGGGACTCAAAAGTCCCTTGACAGAAGAATTGATTCTGTGTTGCTCAGCTTTCCTTACAGTTCAGCTCTCACAGCGACATATTGCTACTGGATAAACCACAGCTTTGACAATATGGACCTTTGCAGGCAAGGTGATATCTTTGCTTTTTCTATTCCTTTTTACATTCCTTCTTTCCTCAGCTATCTGTAAAATCTCCACAGACAGCTTTCTTGCTCTTCTTTTTCTTTGGAATGCTTTTTGTTGCTGTCTCCTGCACAGTATTGTGAACCTCTCTTCATAGTCCAGATCTGCCAAAACTTTCCTTCTAAAAAGCAAATGTCTTTTAATTTCATGGCTGCAGTCACCAGCCATAGTAAACTTTGAGCCCAAGAATATAAAATCTGACACTACTTCCATTTCTTTCCTTTCATTTCCCCGGAAGTGAAGGGATCAGTTGTCAAGATCTTAGCTTTTTGGTGTTGAGCTTCAATCCAGCTTTTTTTTTTTTTTTTTTTTTTCATGGTTACTATAGTTTTTAATTGAGTTAACTAGTTTTAGCATCCCATTACATGGATTTGGTACTTTTGCAAGGTTAACAGGTTTTTAAACAGTTCTTTTTTTTTTTTTTTTTGGATTTTTTTTCACAGTATATATGCATGAGTAATTTTTTTTTATAATATTATCCCTTGTATTCATTTTTCCAAATTATCCCCCCCCCTCCATTCCCTCCCCCCGAGGACAGGCAATCCCATACATTTTACATGTGTTACAATATAACCTAGATACAATATATGTGTGTAAATACCATTTTCTTGTTGCACATTAATTATTAGCTTCCGAAGGTATAAGTAACCTGGGTAGACAGTAGTGCTAACAATTTACATTCACTTCCCAGTGTTCCTTCTCTGGGTGTAGTTGTTTCTGTCCATCATTGATCCACTGGAAGTGAGTTGGATCTTCTTTATGTTGACGATATCCACTTCCATCAGAATACATCCCCATACAGTATTGAAATATACAGAGATCTTCTGGTTCTATTCATTTCACTCAGCATCAGTTGATGTAAGTCTCTCCAAGCCTCTCTGTATTTCTCCTGTTGGTCATTTCTTACAAAACAATAATATTCCATAACCTTCATATACCACAATTTACCCAACCATTCTCCAACTGATGGGCATCCATTCATCTTCCAGCTTCTAGCCACTACGAAAAGGGCTGCCACAAACATTTTGGCACATACAGATCCCTTTCCACTCTTTAGTATTTCTTTGGGATATAAGCCCAGTAGTAGTATGGCTGGGTCAAAGGGTATGCACAGTTTGATAACTTTTTGGGCATAGTTCCAAATTGCTCTCCAGAATGGCTGGTCAATCCAGCTTTTTTATACTCTTCTCTTTCGCTCTAATCAAGAGACTTCTTAATTCTTCTTTTCTATTGGGCTGTCAAGAGTGGTATCTTCGCATATCTGAGATCGTCGCTATTTCTCCTGACAACCTTAAAACCAGCTTTTGATTCATTTGAACTGGAATTTTATATGATGTACTCTGCATATAAGTTAAATAAATAAGGTGACTATACAGTCCTGAATTTCTTTACTAATCTTAAACCAATCATTTGTTAACATGTTCGATTCTGACTGTTGCTTCTTGGTCCACATATGAGTTCTGTAGGAGATATGTTAGGTGATCTGACACTCCCATCTTCTTGATGACTCGCAATGTTTTGTAATGGTTCACACAGTCAAAGGCTTTAGTACAGGCAACGAAGCAAAAGTAGGTGTTTTCCTGAAACTTTCTTGCTTTTTTCTTTATAATTTAGCAAATGTTGGCAATTTGGTCTCAAGTTCCTCTGCCTCTTAGAAAACCAGACTGCTTTTTGGGGGTTCTTGATTCACTTCTGGGGGTTCTAGTTTGTGGAGTATTAAGCATAACCTTGCTGGTATGTGAAGTAAGTGCAGTTTGTTTGCTAATTTGAATATTCCTCAACATTGTCCTTCTTTAAGACTGAGAAATAGACTAATCTTTCCTTATCCATTGATCACTCTTGAATTTTCCAAATTTATTGGCCTTTTGAGTACAGCATTTTAACAGCATATCTTTGAGGCTTTTAAATAGATCAGCTAGAATTCCATATCCTTATTGTTAGCAGTGCTTCCTGCAGGTCACTTAACTTCATTCTCCAGGATGTCTGGCTCTAAATCAACAAGCACACCATCCCGGTTACTGATGATGTCTATATGTTTCTTGAATAGTTCTTTTCTATTTTCTTGAAATCTCTTCTGCTTAAGTTAAATCCCTACCATTTTTGTCTTTTATCATGTCCATTTCTACGTGAAACTTTCCTTGATATCTCAAATTTTCTTAAAAATATCTCTTGGCTTTCCCATTATCTCTCCCTCTATTCTTTGGAATTCTGCATTCAATTAGAAATATCATTCCTTTTTACATTCCTTCTTTCCTCAGCTAGCTGTAAAATCTCCACAGACAGCTTTCTTGCTCTTCTTTTTCTTTGGAATGCTTTTTGTTGCTGTCTCCTGTACAGTATTGTGAACCTCTCTTCATAGTTCTTCAGGCACTATGTTTACCAGATCTAATCCCTTAAATCTATTCATCATCTCCACTTCATATTCATAAGGGATGTTATCTAGGTCATATCCTTATGATTTTATGGTATGTCCTACTTTCTTCAATTTCAACCTGATTTTTGCAATAAGAAGCTCATGCTCTGAGCCATAGTGAGCTCTTATTTTTACTGACTATATAGAGTTTCTTCATCTTTGGTTGCAAATCTGATTTAGACATTGACCATTTGGTGATGTCCAGGTATAGATTTGCCTTTTGGTTAGTGGAAAAAGAGTGTTTATTATGGCCAGCAAGTTATCTAGACAAAACTATTAATCTTTGCCCTTCTCCATTTTATACTCCAAGATCAAACTTGCCTATTGTTCCAATTATCTTTTGATTTCCTACTTTAACGTTCCAGTCCCCTTTGATCAATGTAATTTTTTTTTTTTGTTATTTCTAGAACATGTTATATGTAGGTCTTCATAAAACAAATCATCTTTGAACTCTTTGGCATCAATGTTTGGAACATAGACTTGTATTACTGGGATGTTGCTTGGTTTTTCTTGGATTCAAATAGATGTTACTCTGTTATTTTGGGGATTATACTTCAGGACTTCTTTTTATAATGAGGTATTAATTTTTTATGATTATTATAGCTTTTTATTGACAAAACATATGCATGGGTAATTTTTCAACATTGACACTTGCAAAAACTTCTCTTCCAACTTTTCCCCTCCTTCTCTCCACCCCCTCCCCTAGATGACAGGTAGTTCTCATACATGTTAAATATGTTAAAGTATATATTAAATACAATATATGTATACATATTTATACAATTGACTTGCTACACAAGAAGAATCTGATTTAGAAAGAAAGTAAAAGTAACGTGGGGAGAAAAACAAAAATGCAAGCCAACAATAACAGAGAGGGTAAATGCTATGTTGTGGTTCACACTCATTTCCCAATGTCCTTTCTCTGGGTGTAGCTGCTTCTATACAGATCAGTTGGAACTGATTTGAATCTTCTCATTGTTGAAGATATCACTTCCATCAGAATATCCTCATACAGTATCATTGTTGAAGTGTATAATGATCCCCTAGTTCTGCTCGTTTCACTCAGCATCAGTTGATGTAAGTCTCTCCAAGCCTCTCTGTATTCCTCCTGCTGGTCATTTCTTACAGAACAGTTATATTCCATAATATTCATATTCCACAATTTATTCAGCCGTTCTCCAATGGATGGACATCCACTTAGCTTCCAGTTTCTAGCCACTACAAAGAGGGCCTCCACAAACATTCTTGCACTTCCCTTTCCCTTTCCCTTCTTTAAGATCTCTTTGGGATATAATCCCAGTATACTCCAGTACTTTTGTTGACTTCCAAAGCTACTCCATTTCTACGGGATTCTGGCCCACAGCAGTATATGTAGTGATGCCCTGAGTTAAAATTCATTCATTCTAATTCATTTAAATTCACTGAAACTCTAGAGACACTCATCTTTCTCTGCCAGTGGGACTCAGTTTGCTTTGGGTTTGGGCTGGCTGTCAATCCCAGAGAACTCAGAAGAACCCCTCCTTTGTATCTGGGTCAGACTTCTTTCCTTTGGCTTCTCTGAGATATACTTTCTGGGCCTGTTATTTAAATATCTGAAGATAACCTAGGATATACTATAAGAGATTTAATATGTATGGGAATGCCTGCCATCTAGGGGAGGGGATGGAAGGAAGGAGGGGAAAAATTTGGAACAGAAGGGAGTACAAGGGATAATGTAAAAAAAAAATTACCTATGAATATGTACTGTCAAAGAAAATATTATAATTATAAAAATTAATAAAAAATTTTAAAAAATAAATAAATATCTGAAGATATAGAGAATCCTGGCTGATATACAAATGCCAGTGATTAAGGTGACAGTAAATGACATCAGTGTGCCAGGAATCATAAGAGATTAAAGAGAACAGTTCCTGCTGTCCAGGAGCTTACATTCATTCTGTGCTGGGTAAAGGGAGGCCACCATACTTTTATATAAAATGCATGCTAAGTAAGCCCTGGCAGCTGGGGGGGGGGGGGGGAGTAAGAACGGCCACGGCCATGGAGTGATATTGAGCTGGGCTTTGAAGGAAGCTTGGACCTTTAAGAGGCAGTAGTGAGGAGGGAGGCCCTGGTGGCAGGACATGGACGTGAGAAGCCACTTTGGCTGGAACAGATTGGGGAGTGAAGGCCGGTGATGTCTAATATGTGAGAGCCAGACTCAAGAGGGCTTTAAAGGACCAACTATGACTTATATTGATCCTAGAGATAGTAGATAGTAAGTAGCTCTTTGGAGCTTCTTGAGAAGGGGAGTAATGCAGTCAAACCCATTCTTCCTTCTCTTGACAATGGGATGGCAATGATGGATGGACACATTTCTGAAAACCAAAGGGAATGGTTTTAATCTACTGGCTCTTTGTGGTCATTGGAAGGAGAGAATAAGCAATGTTTAATTACTTAGTTGAAAGAATATATTTTTTTAAAGTTGTCCAATTTCATTAGGTCCTAAGTAGAACTTATCTGGAAAATGTTCTCTGAGTATAAAATCTCATTATGGAATTTTCTATTCCACTAAATGGTTATCAAGCATGAAATGTCATCTGGAATCTTCAACATTCATTTTCTTAGGGAGATTGCCAACTTGTCTTTGGGAGGCACTTTCCCATATAAGACATTCCCAGCATTCAGCGGGAACTGGTAGAGTCCAGGAAATTCAGGGCACCCAAGTGATACTTGGTAACTGTCAAGGGCTAGCAAGTCTATCCCCTGGTGCTCCTTGCCATCAAATTGAGGCCACAATTTATTGTGAAAAAATCATTATTTGGTGTGATGTGGAACAACTTATTTCCCCTTCTGTTTTGTAGTTTTCAGCTCTGAAAAGTAAAGGGGTTAAACAAGATGATTTCCGTAGGCCCTTTTGTTCCCAACATTTCCTGTTCTAAGTCCCCTCCCAGTCCTGACATTCCCTGTTCTAAGCCTCCTCCCAGCTCTGACACCCCCTTTTCTAAGCTCCCTCCCAGCTCTGACATCCCCTGTTCTAGACCCCCTCCCAGCTCTGACATTTGCTCTGTCCCTGTTTCCCTCTTATTCTAATTTGTTATGTTCTCATTTCTAAGGTTACGTTCTAGCTCAGATATTAGATGACATATTATAAATCTGTGATCTTAGGAAAGTAATAGAAGCTCTTCTTCCCACTTCACTCCCGCTCCCCCAGTGCACTGATGCACGGACTGAAGACCTACAAGAAGGAAATGTCGGCTTTTATGAATCCCTCCTTGCTGGTCCTCAGTCCATGGCAGCAACTCTACCATCCCTTAGGACAAAGGGGCCAAGCCCCTTTGCAGCTGGGAACTTGCAGCTGGGTCGGAATAGAACCCGCACGTGCAAAGTGTGCAGAGTGGCTCATTAGCGTGGGATGGCTTCCAGGAGCAAGCTTGCATTTTCCGCAGACTGTAGGTGGGGTGGACCCGCTCATTGAGCCCTAAAGAAGGGCTGCATCGTGTATTTGCGTAGCCTTAAGAGATGGTGGTTCACTTCAGTAACCCAATGGGATGGGAATCAGTGGAGCCTTTTGGTGGAACTGCCACTTAATGTGTTCCTCCACTGCTGGGCGGCTTTAAGTGTAGCCCAGCTCCCAGCTGTCCCTGCTGTTGAATGAGAGGGCTGCTATCCCAGTAAAGTGGCATGTGGAGCACCGGCGTCATTCCTCGGGGCGCTTCCTTTCAGCCAGTGCACAGAGTGGGATGGTGAAGACGTTGACAGGGACTTCTACTTTTTTCCTCGGAAAGAGCTTAAGCTCCTGAAAGTGGACGCCTGTATGCGAGTATTTAGTCCCCTTTTATTCATTCATCGGTTTTCCCATATCGATCATCTTCAGGACACTGCGGCTAGTTGTTCTGGGGCTCCCAGATCCGTGCTGCAAATGACCTTGGCTGAAGGTGGAGACCCAGGGAGAGCCAAGCTGCAGCACACAGACTGGTCCCCACCTGCCTGGGTCTGGGAACACATCCTAAAGGGGCCTCAGACACCATCTCTCCTGCCCACGTGGAGGCATTTGTTCAAGGTAGAAGAGCCTTCTCACCCAGTTCCTGTGGCGTTCCTGATGCATGGTGAGGATTCGATGAGCCAGAGACTGACCGCACATGCCGGCTCCTGGCCGACTCCCTTAAGACTTGGAGCGGCACTGGGGGGCCGGGCCCTCGGATGGCCGGGTCTCACGGGGCAGTGAATCCCAGAATGGCAAAACCAGAACTGGAAAGCCCGGAGAGGAGAAGTCGTCCGGGTGCGCTCCCTCACTGTGCAGACAAGTGGCCACAGGTGGCAGGGCCGGAGAGGTAAGAGGGAGCTTTGAATGCCACACAGAGCATCCCGTATCGGCTCCTGGAGGACTTGAGGAGCTCCTCGAGTTTACCGAGCGGGGGGAGGGAAGATCTGCCTTTAGGAAAATCACTGCAGTGATGGTGGGAGTGGCAGACTAGGGTCAGGCAGATTTTGTGGCAGCTCTCACGGTACTGCAGGCTGGAGGTGATGAAGGGATGCAGAGAAGGGGCAGATGTGAGAGAAATGACAAGGTGGAGTTGGAGGCCTTGGCAACAAATTGGATATCGGGCTGCGGGGAGAGATAGTGAGAGGTTAAGGATGACTCCCGGTTGGGAGTCTGGGGGACTGGGAGCATGGGGGTACCCGAGACCATAAGAAGGAAGGATAGAAGCTCTGACTGAGACATTGAGTTTTAAGGCGACTACCAGCTGTCTAGCTCAAGATGTCCAGAAGACATTGAGTGAAGAGATTGGAGGTCAGCCGAGGGGCCGAGGCAGCATGAAGTAATTAAATCCGTGGGGGTTGATGAGGTCACCGAGTGAAGTAGTACAGAGGGGAAGAGAAGGTCTGGGATGGAGCCCCGAGGCTCACTCCTATGTGGTCTGGAGGGGGATCCAGTCAGAGAGAGGAGGAGGAGGACCAGGGGGGAGAGAGCAACTGATGCCCCAAAACCTAGAGAGGAGAGAGCCAGGAGGATGGCTCAGTGGCTGCAGAGAGGGCAGGGAGAGCGCGGGCTGAGGAGAGGCCCGAAGAGCTGCCGGGCAGTCCCTCTGCGAGTAAGAGAAATAAGGAGAAGAACAAGGAGAGGAGAGCTTTATGGCTGTGTAGCCCTTTACGACTTCCTCAGTGCCTTAATTCTCACAGTGACTTTACGAGCAAGGAATGCAGCCTGGCAAAGTGCCCGAGGTCTCCCCGCAGGTTGGTGGCAGAGCCCAGTCTCTTTGTTCCACGCCCCCCACCCCCAGACAGACTGCCTTTGTGATGAAAACCAGGGCCCTCCGCCGTCTCCCCACCTTCCAGCATCATCGTCAGTCCTAGAAGGTTACGGAACAAGGCTGCTCGGCGGCCACGGCAGAGGCTTCGAGGACTTGGGTCTCTCCGAGGTCGCCATCTAGACGCCTGCATGTGGGACCAGGCCCTGGCTCCAGATGACAAGGGAAGGAGGTCCTCCTCGTGTGACGAGCCAGGCTCGCCTCCATCCTGGATCGGAGGCTCCTGGCCTGTCCCCAGTCAGCAGTGGCGGCGGCAATCCGGAGGAGGCAGGAGGAAGAACGTGTCATTTAAAATAAGCTAGGAAGAGAGATTGGAGACTGCGGCTCTCTGACCGACGTCGGGTGTTTCTCCTTGGGAGTTTCAGCCCGGACTCGCTCCGCCTCTGCCCTCGACAGTGAGTGCAACAGACAACAGGTTCTTTGCACCCCCGGTACCCTTTGGCGTGGGGCTCGCTTCCCCGGGCCTTCTTTGATGTTCATTTGACCCCAAGAATGGGGGGCGGCTTTAGAGTTTCTGAAAGGAAGATGGAGTTTCTTTTATCTGGCCCCAGAATCTTGCGCCTCGCCGGTACCGAGGAAAGCCTTTCCTTGTGGTCCGCAGGGTGAAATTATAAAACAGAATGATTAACTATCTGTCTCTTCCGCTCAGCTCCCTGGCAGTCACTGTGAAGGCTTTTGATTACCGGTGCTGGACAGAATTGCTGAAGAGACAGCCTAAGTGTCGCTTTAAAAAACCCACCAGAGCCCTTCCCTCAGACATAAAGACCACAGTTGCGCGTGCGGCCCCTCGGATCCAGGAGGAGCGGCCTGCCGCGGCGTTCTCTCTCATGGCGTCGCAGCCAGCTTAATGTCTAAATCTCCAGGCCAGGCAGACACCAGCTCTGCGTCCGGGTAGTCGTTCCGAAACGAGCAGGCGGGAGCGCATCGCCGGCGCCCGCGGCTGCCGGAACTGATTTAAGCCCAGGTGGAGAACAAGCGGGGAAATATTGCTTCTCAATGCGGGGTCCCTTGTTGAGCCCCGCTTCTGACTCTGAGCACAGAAAAGCCTCCTCCCTTCGCAGCCGCCCAAACTCCCGGGCCCAAGTCACAGGCAGGCCGAGGCCCAGGGCCCCGGGGCCCGACTCGGCAGAGCCATTAGTCACCGCGACCCTCCTCTCTTCAGGATTAACGGCAGTAACTGCAGTAGCTTTTCCGTGTGCTTGGGGGCTTGCAGAACGTGTCACAGTGATTTCCTTTTATCCCTACACCCGTGGCAGGGGCTGCTACTTTACAGAGGAGGAAACGGAAGCCAGGAGGGTCACACAGCGGGAAGTCTCCAAGGCCAGTTCTGCCCTCCGGCCCTCCTGCCTCCCACTCCGGCGCTGACCTCACTGAGAGCTCAGAAGGGAGACAGAATGCCGTTCCGGGGTCCTCCCTGACATTCACTATTCATGTTGGATGATTGCCATCCGTCTGTCCCTCGGGAGTTCTGTCTCCTTCCTCCAGCGTCCCGGGCGATGGCACCGTCCCCACAAAGCACTTGGGTTTGAAGAGTAATTCAGGTGACCCCGCATCAAGTCCGTTCTCCTAATACCCAAGGGGCTGGTCTCCACAGTGGCTTCCTACCTGACCCGTGGGGTCGGTGTTCCACCCAGATGCATCGTGCTTTTGTGCACAGAACCGGGCACCCAGAAATAGTGCGCCCGGGGGGCCGATTTGTCTTCATCTCTGCCGGGCACTGAAGGAGTGGGACCCACGGTTGGACTCTAGAGGGAGGTTGGAGAAGTGGAGCAGGGCTGTGTCTGGGGA
Organism: Sminthopsis crassicaudata; assembly: GCF_048593235.1. Lineage (NCBI taxonomy): Eukaryota > Metazoa > Chordata > Mammalia > Dasyuromorphia > Dasyuridae > Sminthopsis > Sminthopsis crassicaudata. The sequence goes on along the minus strand of NC_133621.1, from coordinate 310,714,332 downwards.
AGAGCTTGTGACGGAGCATGGCGGCTTATGGATGCGGGGAGTGGGTGAGGAACAAGGAGAAAAGGCAAGTGGCGCCGTGGGGACCCAGAGGGACCAAGTCGAACATGAGTTCTGTCAGTGCCAGGGCGACTGGGGGTAGAGAAACAGGTGGAAGGGAGAACTTTGGGAAGCCCCCACTGCCCGGGCTGGCCCCTCGCCAGGGCACCCTGCTTCCAGGGCCCCTCCCCACCAGTGACTCGTCGGGGTTCGTTGCCTGCCGAGACAGTGCTTCCTGCCTCCAGTCACGGAGTCTTAAAGCGTGAGGCGGCTGGGAGAGAGCACACATCTTGTCTTGAGCTGGGTGCGGAAGCTGGGCCCCAGAGGTTGATGCTAATAACTGCATGCACAGGCAGGACTTGAACCCAGATCCCAGTGCTGTGATGGAGCGGCACTGAGTCCTCCCTGACCCAGACCCCGCGAGGGGACTGCTTTTCTCCTAAAGTTGCTGTAACTATGTACAACGTATTTCTGGTTTTGCTTATTTTGCTCAGCACCAGTTCGTGTGAATTTTTCCAGGCTGGTGGCGGAGGGGCTGTATTCATCCGCCAGTGGGCCAGACGCAGCTGGGAGACGGGATTCTGTGTGGAGCGAGTGAGGGGGTCCCGGCCCCGGGCTGGAGAGCAGATTCTGAGGCATGTTGTCGTGTGTTCCCGGGAGGTCCCCCGGCAGTCTGAGCCTCGAGCTTCCCTCTGCGATGGGGATCCTGCTCACACGTGGCTTCTTGTCCCCCGAGCTGGCTGGGAAGGCTCCGCGGCCTCCCCAGGGCCACGTCCATTCAGAGCAGGCTGCATCGGCTGCTTTTCTTTCCTCGAGCCCCGCTGAAGGGGCTCACGCATTTGCCAGGACGTTAAAATCTGTCGTCAGAAGCACCGGCCTGTTTCTTTCTGCTGCCACGGATCCCAGAAGGCCCGATTCTGGCCGGGCAGGCCTAGTGTGTCAGTGGGCCGCGGTTTCCCCCCGTTTCTGCCCCAGCCACAGAAGGGCCCACATCTTTCCTCCTCCAGCTCAGGGCCCTGCCGGAGTTCTCGTTTCCATGTCCAGCCACCGGGCTGTGTGGCCAGGAGCTCTCGGCTGCCCTCGTGGGAGGCGGCAGGTGGGGAAGGAGCCCCCTTCCCCCCAGGTGTTCCCCTTTCTCCCGGGACTCCCTTTTCTCTCCTGCTCAGTTCTCCAGCAAAAGCTGCCCCGTGACAGGGATGTTCTAGAGGCAGGGATGTAAGGGAGAGGAACAAGAGAGGGCACGGCAGGCGTGGGGGCCTGCAGGCCGGACAAAAGCGTGGAGAGGGGCAGTGGCAGAGAGGCGGGCTTTGGCCTACGGTCCAAGGAGAGAGACAAGGAAGAAGCGGCTGTCGGAGCTGCCCCAGAGCTCAGTGGGGGATGAGGCCGAGCTCCCTCTCCGTAGCAGACAGACCCCTCGGTGCGTGATGTGTCAGGGACGGGTGTCGTAGGCCCTCACCTCCCGGTCGGTCTGCCTGCCTCCAGTCTGCTGCCTTTAGGTCGTAGGCCCTCACTGCTGCCTTCACTCCATGATCACAGGAAAGAAGACGAGGGTCTGAGCCAGCCTGGGGGCCACAGCGTGAGTGGAAGGAGCTAGAACTGAGAGGGTGACATCAGATTGGGTAGAGGGGAGGTGCAGGAGAGGGAGGAGTCAGGGGTAACCCCGGGATTGGGCTCCCAGGGGTGCTGTGAGCCATGGTGAAGTTCAGAAAAGGGGTGAGCTGGGGCGAGCAGGAGAATAGGGTTTGGTTTTGGGAGCCGGAAATGCCTCCAGGACCCCTGGAAGAAGCACCAGCCGGGGGGTTTCCCCCAGCCGGAGGTCCGCAGCCCTCTCTCGTCCTGCGCCAGGCTGAGGGGTCCCACCACCAGGTTTTCAGTGGAGAGCCGGCTTGGCTTGGTGAACCGAGTATTTGGCAGATTGGTCTGACTCTGTGCCAGGCAGGCTAGGAGAGGGACGGGTGGAAGGCCCGTCTCAGGAGGACACACGGCAGGGGGCCTGGAGGGAGAGCCAGTGCCTTGTGTGACCGTCTCACTTACAGAGGAGACACTGAGCTGCCCAGAGGCTCCCTTTGTCCTGGCCCTCCCCAGATGTCTTGGGGCGGCAGCTTCTGCCTGGGAGGAGTGGGGATCAAGCCCAGGCCACAGTGATTCTGCCCATCTGGGCCGTTCTGCAGGTCAAGTAGGAGAGAGGGAAGGCTGAGCCCACGAGGCAAGCCTTGATTAAGTCCTTCTGTTTGCCCGGCACTGGGTGTGCAGAGGAAATAAGCAAACGCTAACAAAAGACCCCTCAGGAGGCCCTGGAAAGAGATGGTAACGGGCATGCTGCAGCGTAGTCCGGGGACAGTGGGGGCTTCTGAGAGAGGGAGCTGTGGCGGGGAGAGCACACAGATGGCACAGGAGGGGGGGCACGGACAGCATTGGGTGGGAAAGGTGAATTTGGAACGGATTTTATGTGGCCCTAAGGTGATAGAGTGCCGCTGGTGTTTGAGCCGAGCGGAGGCTGGATGGCAATGGGAGGGCCTGGAGGGAGCCCAGGAGTCCGGGCAAGGGACAATGAGGAGCCATGTGAGTGGTGCAGAGGGAAAAGTGCAGGAGGCAGGTGGAGAAAGGACGGGAGAGAGCAGTCGTCCGAGGGAACGTGAGCCAGCCGCGCTGTTTGACCCTGTTTGTGATCGGGCGCTCACTGCCCCTTCCAACGAGGCTCTGGAGCACCACTTTGTCTCTCCCAAAGCTGGCAAGTTTGGCTGTTTCCCATCCTGTAGATGAAGAAACAGCCTCAGGGAGGGCGAGCGACTTGCCCGCCGGCTCTCCCCAAGGCTCTGGGTCACAGGGCTCAGATGGTCTGACCCAAGGCCAGCAGGCCAGCTTGAGAGGCCCTCGTTAGGCCCGACGCTGGAAGTGGCCGTCGGCACTGTTTGGGGATACACATCTCGGGTTCGGTTGATTTAGTTCAGACACTTTTCTGAAAGTTCTAAACATAGCCGCTTAATTGGACACTTAGCCAAATGTCAGACCGCATTTATTGTCGTACTCAGCTATGTATTTAATTCTTCAGAACAAAAGGACCTGGTATGTGTCCAAGACATATCTCCGGGCCCTTCCAGCAAGGAGATGCGCTTGGGGGCGAGAAGCTCATATTTGGGAGCAATTTTAGTTTTTATTTAAAAAAAAAAAAACCAAGTATTCCCAGCCAATATCCAGAATTTTGGGAACATCTGCTCAGAACCAGGAAGGACATAGGATTTGAGCCATCTTGTCTGCCCGCCAGCAGGAGCTGGTAGGCTGGGTCTGTCACCTGTGGGTTAAACTGACCAGTGGCAGGGGCACTCTGTGGGCCCCCTTGGCGTCCCTTCCCCAGAAGTCTCCTTTTCTTGCCGTCCCTGCCTCTCTTTGTGGCCCATTCTCCTCCCAGCCCCACAGGCTCAGGTCTGCCATTATCTTTGGCTCTCCTCTGGCCCTTCCAAACCTGGATAATCTTCTCAATCCCCCTTGGCCGTTCCCTCTTCCACAGGCCCTTTCGCCTCCCTTGCACCTCGTCTTTCCTCTAGTCAGAACTCTCCGGTGACTTCTCATTGCCAGCGGAGTCAAGGTCAGACTTCCCAGACCACAGTCCAAGGTCCTTGTTGTCTACGTTTCCAAGCGTGTCCCCCTTTCCCTCCTCCTCTCTCTCCATGTCTCCTCCTCCTCCCCTTCCTTCTTCCCCCTTGTCCTCGAGTCTGCCCTCCCCTCCCTTCTCCACCCCCCCATTCCTCCTCACTGCTGCCATCTGATCCCTTGGGCGCCAGTTACAGCCTCCCTGGGATCACCGGAACCCCATCTTCTCCTCTTGTCCCCTAACCAGCTTCCAGTCTGGCCCTGGGAGACACGCGCATGGTGGGGGGGCTGAGTCCAGATAGTCTTCAAGGAGACCAAAGGCCTTTAAAAGATGAGCTGGAATCCAACCCCTAGTGAGAGGGGAACAGGGTGAGCAAAAGCGCAGGTTGGATTCAGGAGTAGGAGGGTTCGGTCTCGCCGGGCCTACGGGGTGGCGAGGGGAGGAGGTCAATGACGTGGCTTGGAGGAGGGAAGGGAGGTTGGTGCTGGGCTGTGGAGGGCCCTGAATGCCGGACAGGAGAGCGTCCACATCAGCCCCACCAAGTAGAAGGGAGTCAGCCTTGTGGGGCTTCCTGTGACGGGTTCTGGTTCAAATCCCCCGACCCTTCCTCCTGCTGGGAGACCATGGGCACGTCGGTTAAAGCTCTGAGTGTCAGGTTGCCCCTTTGTCAGATGGGCGTGCGAAGGGCGGCTGGAGCTGGGCTCCACAGTCCGGGCTGCTCTGTAAGTCTTTTCTCCCATCCCCATGGCTCAACGACTTCCAGGTTGGGTCCCAGCCCCAGGCGCGGGACAGGGCTGACTTTCTGGCCCAGGCCTTGGGCCAGGGGCCGGATGGTAGACTTTGTAAGACGAGCCCTCTACTGGCCTGGCCCCACATTGGCATCAGCAGCGTGGTCCTGTCCTGTAACATGTCCTGCCCAGTACTTCCCGCCCCTGGCTGCCCCCCCCCCCAGCAGAACGGGGTCCCGTCCCAGGCCCGCGGCCTAGACTGGCCTCCTCGGCGAGCTCTGGCTCCCGGGCTATGGGAAGGACCTGATGAGATACACGGCACTTTGTAACTCCGAAGGGGAAAGTAAGGTGAGGGATTCTTGCCCAACAAGCCTGGGTCGGCTCAGAGAACTTGGGGCGGGGCCTTTGCTTGAGGATCAGTAAGCATTCGGTGCCTGACACTGTGCTAGGCCCATTGGGGGGACGCGACACCCCCTGAATTAGGACCTGGGCTCGAGAAGCTCCCTCTCAGTGTGCGGTGCCCGGTGCCTCTCTGAGAGGGGCTGTACCGGACTCCTCCTGAGGAGCCTGCCCTCTGCCCTCTGGCATCCACTTACCTGCCAGTACTTACCACATTAGAATAAATGCCTTCGTATTGTTGTGGAAAGAGTTTCTGCTCCGCGGACCCCTAGAGGATGTTTCCCAGACGGTGGGAGTGGGGGGTCCCACTCCTTGGGAATCCGCACTAAGTAATCCCGGGCTCCCTCCCCCAGGAGGTTCCGGACTATCTAACCCTGCGTGAACACACTGGCTTTTCCTAGCCTTTTCAGCACGGACTGTCCCCAACGCCCGTCCCTTTGGCTGATGGCCACATCGTTTCCATGGGTGCTCCCCATCTCTCTCCTTCCCGCAGGGTCTCTTGGCCGGTAAAATTCTCATCCCCTTTGGGCGTCAGGGGCACAAGCGTTAATCAGAACCTTCCCCCCCCCCCCGCCCCCGCGTAGGAAGGTGAGCGGCCCGAGCCTCCTGTTGGCGTCGCTTGGTGAGCGTGTGAATGGGGCGGACGTTCACCATTCCCTGGTGAAGTGGGAAGGGGATGGAGAGCGTCCTCTGTGCCGAGTCGGTAGTTTTGTTTAAGAACAGCCGCTTACCGATGTTTCTTTTGAGTGCTGACACTTTCATAGATCCTTTCCTAGTCATTCTCCCAGAGATTAATCCTTTTATTGTAATAAAAAAAAAAAAAAAAGATTATCAAGGAAAAAAACCTATCCAACATATCACTGTGGTCTGATCTCTGTGGCGTTCCACAGTCGGAGGCTTTGTCTCTGTAAAGAGCAGGGCAGTGCACGGAGGTACCAGTGCCCCTCATCTTTGGGGGCCAGGTTTGTAGTGTAGCAGTCCCGCAGTGTCATCCAGGTCCCCCGCGCTTCTCTCCGGTCGTCATCGTTTACGGCAGAACCCAGGGAGCACGCGGGGCGTCCCTTCAGCCACGTTCCGGGCCGTTCTCTCTTCGATGGCTTGTTTCCAGTTCTTTGCTCCTACAGAAAGTTCTGCCACAAGTATTTTGTGAGCTCTGGGGTCTGTCTGTCCGTCCGTCTGTCTTTTTTAATTAAAGCTTTTTATTTTTAAAACATGTACATGGATAATTTTTCAACCCTTGCAAAACTTGTGCTTCAAATTCCCCCTCTTTCCCCTACTCCCCTCCCTTAGATGGCAGGTAATCCAATATACGTTAAACATGTTAAAATATATCTTAAATCCAATGTATGCATATGTATTTCCACAGTTATCATGCTGCATAAGAAAAATCAGATCAAAAAGGAAAAAAAATGAGAAAAAACAAAACGCAAGTAAACAACATAAGAGTGAAAAGGCTACATTGTGAACCACACTCAGTTCTGTGGGGTCTTTCTTTGTATTATTGCCCCACTGATAAAATCCCCGCAGTGAATCCCGTCCAGATCAAAGGGGGCGAGGGTACGGCACTTGAGCCACTGCTTTAACCGACTTCCCAGTTGTTTTCCAGGACAGCTGGACCGATCCCCATCTTTCTGGCCATAACCCCTCCATAGCCATCTGGATGTGAGGACAGCCCCCCGGCATTGTCGTGATTTACATTTCTCTTATTCGTGATTCAGAACATCTTTTCCTTTGATTTTTAATAGTTTGAAATTCTCCTTTTGAGACCAGTTTGTTCCTATTCTTTAACCACTACTAGGAATTGACTTTTAGTCTTCTATGTTTCTGTCAGTTGTCTAAACATCTTAGATCTCAGACAGGTCCTTCTTTGAGATACAAAGATTTTTTTTCCTTTCCCAGTTGAATAACTACTTCCTTCTTCTCTGAGTTTGCATTAATTTTGTTCATGCTAAAGCTTCAATTATGTGTTTTGTCTTTTGTATCATTCATCCCTTAGCCGTGAGTATGAGCAGCAGTACCAAGGGACAATTTGCCTCTCTTCTATTTTAATGGTAATTAGCTTGGGTTTTTTCTTTCTTTTTCTTTTTCTTTTCTTTTTATTATTTATTTATTATTTTTTTTAATTAAAGTTTTTTATTTTCAAAACATATGCACGGATAATTTTTCAACATCAACCCTTGCAAAACCAATTTTTTTCCCCTTTTCCTCCACCTCCTCCCCTAGTGACAGGTAATCCAATATATACAAAACATGGTAAATTATGTGTTAAATCCTATATATGCATACATATTTAAATAATTATCTTGCAAGCAGCTTATTTTATGGTATACGTTCCTTTAACTTTGTCTTACAAAGACTATACTGATTCTTATACAAAAATCTGAGACCCTCTCTCCTCACTTGGAAAGACGAGTGATTTTCTACCACCTTCCCAACCTTCCCCAGCATAGGAGAGGTCAATAATGACCTAATGTTCTCGATTTGTGAATCTGACCTTTTGAAATCTAAACTACAGTGTGAGTCTTTCTTCTTGGTTTCATCAGCAGCTGAAAAATCAATCAGAGAACCCTGAGTCGAGACACTCAAGAAATTTAATAATTTTTCACAATTTATGTAACTAGGAAAAATGCCATTTCACCAGTGAGTGAGCCTATGACATCAACCTCGCCGAAAGTCAATATTTTAACACCGTAAAATTTAGTTATCTAGAGTGTGGCTTGTGTGGAGCAGAAATGGAGTGGGCTCCTCTCTTTGCTGATCTCATCTTCCTGCCTGGAATAGCCTTTTGTACCAGACCCTCCAAATCCTTTAATGCTCGGAGACTCTTCCAGGAGGTCTTCTGGGGCCCTTCTAACCCTGAACACGGCCTCTCTCTGGATTTCCTCAGGACTTCTGCTTCTGCTTCTCACGTGGCCCGTAGTGGAGATTCAAGGGAGCGTTTGGGTTCTTTCTGTGTGTCCCCAACGACTCCATGAGCTTTTGGAGGGCAAGAGCTGTGTGCTCTTCTCCTTTTAAGGTTAGTGCCAAGTCCCGAATCCTGCCCCAGGAAGCAGCATTCATTCGCTGGAGGTCTTTCCTACTTTGTCCAGAATGATTTTGTTTTTCAGAACTTCGTGTCTGGATCTCTTCTCTGCTCTTGTCACTGCTACTTCTCTGCCGCCTACTACTCCTCCTAATTCCCGAGAAAATAGATGGGACCCGAGAACAGGCAGCGGGGGCTCCATCTTTTCCATGTCCCCGGCCTCCTAGTAGAGAGGCTTGTATATTAGAACCCCTCAATGGAGGTTTGTAGAATTGAATTAGTATAAGACCTGGTCCCTGCTGACCTGGTGCTCGGAAACCAACACAGAGATGCACACAAATAACCTGAATGTCCACATCATAGGAGACGTACGTTAGAGAGGCGCAGCATGCTTTGTGAGGCCCGTGGGCGAGCCATTGGCTGCGGGCAGCAGGAGCGAATCCCTGTGGAAGTGGAATGTGAACCAGGCTTTAAAGAATGAAGAGGAATTCAACCAGTGTCATGGGACATTGATTGGAGGCCTTGACTAAAGACTGAACAGACGTGTCCACCTCTGGATCTTCCTTCCCTTTAGCAGCAGCGTCCTCCTTGGCACCTGGGCAGTACCTGGCTCTTTTCAGGGAGGCTCAGTCATGGCCCCAGGCATTATCTTCATAGCCAAGTGGAAGCCGATGCTATGGTTTTCTCGTGGGAATGAAGCCAGGAAGAGTTTGGTTTTTATCCCAGAGACACTAGGGAGTCCCTGAAGGTTGCTGAGTGTGGTCACCCCTGTGCTTTCAGAAGGTTAATTTAGCCTGGTATGGAAGAGAATAGTTGATCACGAGAGTAGGGAGGCTTATTAGACGGATGATGGTCCAAGTGGAAGATAACGAAAGCCTGTGAAGGGAAAGGAGATGGATGGGAGAGATGCCGTAGACCCATGGTCAGGGAGGCTTGAAGCTGGAATCCAAGAGAATCCATTCACAAGTTTTTTTTTGTTTTGTTTTTTGTTTTTTTAAATATTTTTTATTTTTCTGAGGCGGGGGTTAAGTGACTTGCCCAGGGTCACACAGCCAGGAAGTGTTAAGTGTCTGAGACCAGATTTGAACTCGGGTCCTCCTGAATTCAGGGCTGGTGCTCTATCCACTGCGCCACCGAGCTGCCCCCATTCACAAGTTGTAATTAAGCTGGGGATGCACTGAGAGGAGGAAGCTGGCGCTCTCAAGCTCAGACAGAGAACTTGTCCCCTCATGGAGTAAGCTCTCAGGTGAATGCACCAAGCTGGACATGAATATGTGCTGGGCCACCTGAATGCTTGGGGAGGGAGGACCAGCTCAGGGCCAGGTCCTGGGGTCAGCGTGGGGGCCTGGGCAAGATGGGGAGGCCTATCCCTCCGAGCGTGGATTCAGCATCGTCTGAGGCCCAGAGACAGGGTCCTGCGAGCCCTCAGCATCACGCTCCTGGAAGGAGGGGGGGCAGTCCAAAGGAAGCAGGGGTGGGTTCCTTCCCAGGTGAGTGAGGGAGAGGCTGGGCTGGAGTCCAGATGCAGCCCTCGTAGCTGCCCCAGAGCTCTGGCTTTCGGCCTTCCGTCTCTGCTGCTTCTCTGGGCCGGTGCCAGGCTGGGTAACCACAGATACTCGTCGCTGGCCTCGCCCCGAGCAGCGTCTCTCTGACTTCTCCGGGGTCCTTGGTTCCTGCCAGCCGGACCAAGCAGAGTCCCCCTCTATCGAGTGATCGTTAGCTCCAGATTCAGTCAAGTTAAATTGTGTGTGATGAGTTGCTTTGAAGACAGTTCCCCAGCGGCAGGAGCCTCCCAGATGATTTCCTTCCCTAATTCCATTTCTCTGCCCTTCTCCCTCCCTTTGATTTCATTGAGATAATGAGTTGAAACAGTTAGAAAAAAGGCTGTGGGACTTGGGCTGTCTTTGCTCTTCCCGTCAGGCCTCTCGGAGCAGGCAGCATATGTGCCGCCTCCGCCACGGACGGTGTCGTCCCGGCCCCTCGGCCAGATCCTTTCTGACAGGGCGCTCGGGCCCGGGAGGAGCTCCGGCTTCCTCCGTGGCTGCGTCTCCCACTGCACCCGCTTTTTGGATCAGCTTTAAGTCCGGGAGCATGGTGGAGATCCTCCTGCTCTGCGAGCACCAATTTAAGCAAGCAGAGGCTTCCCGCCCGTCACGGTCTGGTGCAAAGAGACTCCGGCCTGCACTTTTATCAGCACCCTAAAGGTGCAGTCTCATCAGGAGGCCCTCGCCTGAAAAAAGGGAACTTAATTACAAGTACAGTGTGCCCTGCGGGGTCTGCAAGGCTCTGTCACACAGAGGGCATGACCCGTTGGCCAGTGGGCCAACCCCTGCTTTCTGTCTTTGGGACCCAATTCCTCTGGGATTTGACAATTGCCTCCACGTCATAGCAGAGCTGTCCAAGAGACTGCTCCCAGTGCCGGCATTTCCCAATGCTCATGTTGTCGGTGGGGGCAGTAAAGGGGCCCTTTGAAAGCAGGGTGGGGGTGTGTGTGTGTGTGTGTGTGTGTGTGTGTGTGTGTGTGTGTGTGTGAGAATCTGTGAGCCCGAACCAGCCTTCAAGCTTCTCTAGTCCAAGCTCCTCGTTGGATAGACTGGGAAACAGGGTTGAGTCCAGCTGGGCCATTCCTCCTTCAGAGCAGTCAGACAGGAAGCTCAGGGAACTCTCAGGGGTACCCACAGCGTAGCCAGAGGTCGCCCTGTGGTGGTGATCGAGTGAGCGGTGGAAAAATGGACTTTTGGCCTTTTGGGGGGGACATTCCCTGCCAGGGTCCAGAGTGACCCTGTGTGTGGTCGGCTTCATCTCTACTCGGTCAGACGTTTCTCTGTTCTTTGAGCCATTGGTTGAAAGGTTTCTGAGTAGGACAGAAAGGTTCAAAGGATGATAAATAAAAATGAACTTTTCATAGGCAATTTTCCTGAAAAAAATCTCCTCTGGCCTGGGTCGTGGGGCCAGGGGCAATCACAGACTTTGCAATAATGGGGAAGGAAGGTCCTATTTTCCACATCACGATGAGCTCCAGGGTTCATTTAATTTAAAAAAAAAAAAATAGAAATGTCAGGGAGAGGGGAGCTGATAAAAATGTCTCGAACAAGATTCTCACAGTGCCTTGTAGTATGTAGCAAAGGACCCTCGGACCATGAAGGCCAGGCCCACGGAACTCTCTTTGGTAGGATCTACCAAGGCTTCAACCATGGCCTGGGTGAGAAAGTGGCTCACGAAGCTCCATCTGCAAGTGGGGCCCGGTGCCCACCAGGCAACCGCACGACCTCAGGGTAGACACAGACCTGGCTGCCACGAGGGGAAGTGCCTTTCTTTGGCTTCATATTCTGAGACAGTGAGTGCCTGGCACATAGTAGGGCCTTAATAAATGTTAGTGATGGGCCCTGGCTTATCTCCAATTGCACTTGAAGATCAAAGTCTCTAAAATCCAAGCCCCCTTCCCCTTTACTTCTGTATTTCTCTGTTCTTCTGGACTCTCAGACTTGAAACCTTTCATCATCTTGAAAGTTTCCTTTTCCTTCCCATCCCACCCCAATCCAAGTGGTCATGGGGATTTTGGTTCCTTCTCCCTAAGCCTTTTGAACTCCAGGCCCTTTTCTTGGCAGGACCGCCACCCCACTGCTCCTGTATCCATCCCATCCTTGCCTTTCCCGGCTTCCTAGCCTGCAGAATCTGCCCGCTCCAGTCCGTCCCGAGTGTGGTGGCCCCAAGGCCGAGCTCAGAGCTGCCCATAAGTGACCGGCTCTCTCTCCGAGGTGCAGAGAAGAGGAGCTGGGTGAGCAGCAATTTTGGTTCCGCTTCTGCCCTTTTCCCTGGCCTTTCCAGAGCGATGAGGCACAGTCTGTGCCCGCTGTGCTCGGTAAGCACCGAGGTCTGAAAAAGGCCCGCTTCCACTTGTCCCCAGTAACCACCGTCACAGCTCAGTAACACGATTTGTAACCGTGCAGTTTTGGAACACAAACTCTGTTAAGCCATAAACCCAGTTTTAAACATGATTACAAGCCCTCCTGTGCGCACAGTCTGAATGTGTAAGTGAACGGAAGGGGAAGCCAATCAAATTTGGGCCCTCTTCTTTCCTTCTTGCTTTTTTTAAGAAGGAGGGAAAGAAGAATTCTTGTGATTGTGGCTAGAATCAACAAACTTCAATCAGATTTCCCTGGAGAGAAAAATAAGAAATCCTGTAATCTGAGCGAGGTCAAAGAAAGCAAATTGTCCTTGTCTTTCCTTTTGAGAAAAGAACATTGATGGTTTCTTTTCGTGTGCCTTTGTCTTTTAATTAGCATCCGTTGTAGATCTCCTAGATTCATGGATTGTTGGAGCTGGAAGAAAGCTCGTGGGCCAATGGTACCGATGCTCTCGTTTGCGGAAGTGAAGGCCCAGAGATGTTAAGCGGTGTCTCTGAGATTGTTGGCCCACATCTAACGCCTTTTCTCTCCACTCTGATAGCCTGATGGGCCTGACCACTGACTGGATGACCCGCAGCAGCGATTAAATAATGCAGCCGCCACTAAGTCATTAATCGCACTCTGAACGATCTTGAAGGGATGTCAGACAAATAATGATTCCTCTCTGCCTTTTGTAGGGATGTTTCAGGGATTCATGGGAAACCCTCCGTGATAGCCCCCAAATACTCGAATGCTGGTGGCTGATCCTCAGACGATCACTTCATAGCATCGGGTTTTTTGAGCTTTTCAGGTCATAAACGTGTGCATAGGGAAGCCTTGGTTACTGGGGAACGGGAATGGAAAGAGCCTCTCACCCCAACACAGATCTCCCTCCCCCACGAGGGTCCTTCGGCCTCTGCTGGAAGGTCTTTGGGCATGGGAAGATCACTTCTTTAGGGGATAGCTCCCTCCGTGATGGGATGGGCCTCCAAGACTCGTTCTCTTCTCTGGGACAAAGGGCTCTCTGATAAGGGGTGACGGCTTCTACTTTCCCTCTCCCTTAATCTCTGCTCTAGGCCATTTTTTTACTCGATTCTCCTGTCATGGAGTTTCCAGGCCCCCTCACCATCCATTCCCTTCTGAACATGCTCCGCCGTTCTGCGGTCCTTTCCGAGAGATGACCCTGCATGTCAGTACTGTACTAGAGATGTATTCTGATCAGCACCCATCTCCTGGGGAATGGCTGAAACCAGTTGTGGTGCATGAATGTCATAGAATATTACTGTGCTGCAAGAAACAGAAATACAGTCTGAATCCCCGGAAGCCTGGGGATCAATTAGGAGGCTCACGCAAGCATTCAGCTTTGGCTTGGGGATTAGAGAGACATGGATGGTCGGGTCCCCAATAGCATTTGTTTGGTGCATTAAAGAATTAAAAAGCCAAAGTGCTTTGTGAGTTCCCAAAAAGGAAGGTAGACTTCCTGGAGAAAGTGGAATTGGGGTTACATTTAAAGTAACATATAAGAACTCAAAGGAGAGATGGGGGAGAGGGGTGGACGAGGATGGGAGGACTTTCTAGGGAGAGGGGACAGAGGGGAATGGCCTGAAGGGGGGCACACAGGGAGAGGGAGGGTCATCCATTTGGCTTGGAGCAGAAGATGGGGGAAGATAGTAGGAAATGAGGCTGAAAAGGCAGCGGCGTGCCCACTGTGGAGGGCCTCGGGTGCCAGGCACGGGAGTTTGACGTCGGCCTCGTGCCCGTCAGGGAGCAGAGGAGGCCTGGGTGTATTAAATGTCTGCTGACTGCTTCTGTTGTTGGGACGAGAAGCCAGAAGCCTTCATAGGCTCCCCTTCTGGTCCTCCTCCTTCCCATCTGGGGGATGCGGGATATTCCCAGAGAAGTGTCAGTGAGCTTGGAGACTCCTTCCTTCCGCTGGCCTAGATCGAGAACTTGTGCCCAGAAGTGGGGACAGATGTGGCAAGAGCCCCGGCCTTTACCTGGTAGCCTTGCCTGTTCTCTGGTGGATAAAGGTGGGCCCAGGAAACAGGTTCGGTGCAGTGCGAGGGAGAGCAGGCAAGATTCAGGGGAAGGTGGCTCTTGGCGAGCAGTCAGCCAGAGCTGGGGAGTGACAGGGTCCCCCCAGAGGGGCCAGGGGCCGGCCTCACTAGGTTTTCATGGCACCCCTGGCTCCATTTGCTTTCCCTTTCCAACCCAGACATTTCAGGTGGAATCAGTATCTGGGGCTGAGTGATGAGCCACTTGAAAAGCGGCTCTTGGAAAGGCTTTCCAAGAGGCTGACAGACCCATCATGGCGGCCAGTGCAGGCTCCAGAGGCTAAGATTCCTAACTGAGGGGCCACTGGAAGGACGGGGCCAGAACGACCAGAACCGGCAGTGGAGAAGATGGATGGACAGATGGGGCCGGGTGGGACTTTTCTGCCAACGTCCCTCGGCCCTGACCGGAGCTCCTTCCTCCCTTTGTGCTCTCGGCCGTCCCCCAGGCTCAGGCTCCTGGCCTGCTGGAGGAAGTTGACTTCCTGGCTTTGGGACATTGTGCCCCCCAGCCTTGGGATTCAGAAAGCATTAAGCCTCCTCTCATGGGGGGCCAAGCGACTGGGGCAGCAGCCCCCACCCCTTCCCTTGGGTTGGCCTTTCCCCAAAGCCACTGCGCCTTCCCTTTTGCACTTGCCCCTAATGTGTCCAGATGGCCGGAATATGGCCTCGAGGCCCAGCGCTCTGAGGCAGGAGCACCGCTTGTCAGATGAGGCTGCCGAGATGCGGGGAGAGCAGCGTGGAGGCTTCAGACCCTTCTTGGTCTGTTGTGGTTGTGCTTTGCTGATAAACTTACAGTGACGGATGCTGTCCGGCCCCATTTGTTCTGGGCGAGCACTGGAGCTCCCGGGCTCCCAAGCACGGGGAGCAGGCGAAGCGCCAACTGTCTCTCTCCCTTCCGGCCCTCTCTCAGGATGGCCCCTTTTGAGCTCCGTCAGGCAGGAACTGGCTGCCGTCTACACTTTTCTCATCCCCCAAGCCCAACCAAGGGCGGATTGAGAGATCTGTCTGCAGCCCGTCGCCCACGGTCGCCGCCGGTCCAGCTCTTCCTCGGTATCTGGAGGCCGGCCCGAACCCGGCTCGTCAAAGAGCTTTACGACTACGCTCGGGCTCCGTGACGCCTTCCGCCGGGCAGATGCTTCATTCCCCTCCGCAGGCATTGCGCTTCATTACGTTTTCAGCAGAGCCATACAAACTAGAGACTGCTATGGACAGAAAAGTGTCTAATTAACCTGGCTGTGTTATTGGTGTGCTGACTCCTGGGTTCTGGCTCCATCTTTTCCTATTAACGGAAGAAAATAATAATTGTAGGCAAATGAGTCCTTTGTCTCCGCCGGTATTAATTTATTCATCTTGGCTCTGTGGTAATTTGTAAACTTCTGCCTTGAGTGCCTTTTCAACAGCCCTAACCGTGTTGTCTGCTCACTATTGATTAGCAGATGTTTCTGCTGTTTGACATCCAGAGCCATCTTCCCTTCCCATCATCCTCCCTAAGGATCAGAGGCTACTTCCACTTAAGAGAAAGTCAGAGGGGCCCAAGCAGTGCCTGGCCAAACGCAGGAAAGCCGCTGGACACGGCAGTCCTTCCGGTTTGGGAAGTGTCCGTGGGACTGCTCCCCCACATCCCTCGTGGTGAATGAGCAAATAGAGAGTTATTTCAAGTGGGTACTATGGGCCGCACACCGCGCAAAGCTCTGGGGGTCAATTTTGTTTCAAAAAGCTGCCTTCGGGAAGCTTACGGGCTAATGGGATCGGGGCACAGACCAGTGTGCGCAAATATCAGAGGAGCTGGGGGGGCTCCCTGCGGAAGGAGAGATTTTACTTGGACCGTAAAGGAAGCCCTGCTCCTGCAGGTCGGAGAGACAGAGGGCTTGTTCATGGAGCAGTGGGGGGGTCGGGGGATAGGGTCGTGGGGGGAGGAAGGCGCGAGGGGCTCAGAGAGGGGGGAGGAAGGCGCGAGGGGCTCAGCGAGGGGGGAGGAAGGCGCGAGGGGCTCAGCGAGGGGGGAGGAAGGCGCGAGGGGCTCAGAGAGGGGGGAGGAAGGCGTGAGGGGCTCAGAGAGGGAGGAGGAAGGCGCGAGGGGGTCAGAGAGGGGGGAGGAAGGCGTGAGGGGCTCAGAGAGGAGGGAGGAAAGCATGAGGGGCTCAGAGAGGGTGGAGGAAGGCGTGAGGGGCTCAGAGAGGGGGGAGGAAGGCGTGAGGGGGTCAGAGAGGGGGGAGGAAGGCGTGAGGGGCTCAGAGAGGGAGGAGGAAGGCGTGAGGGGGTCAGAGAGGGGGGAGGAAGGCGTGAGGGGGTCAGAGAGGGGGGAGGAAGGCGCGAGGGGGTCAGAGAGGGGGGAGGAAGGCGCGAGGGGGTCAGAGAGGGGGGAGGAAGGCGTGAGGGGCTCAGAGAGGGGGGAGGAAGGCGCGAGGGGGTCAGAGAGGGGGGAGGAAGGCGCGAGGGGGTCAGAGAGGGGGGAGGAAGGTGGGAGGGGCTCAGAGAGGGGAGAGAGCTTGTGTGGGGCTTCCAGTGCCAAACAAAAGTGCTACATTGGGCCCTGGAGGAGGACATGGATAAGGGGAGGGACAGGATGGGACCTTCATTTTAGGAAAGTCCCCTTGGTGGTGGAGTGGAGGATGGTCCGGACAGGGGGAGAAGCTCTTGCCACAGCCCAGGTGGGAGGCAGTGAGACCTGCACCAGAGCCGGACACTCAGAGCAGAGATGGGAGCCTGCTGGAGAGATGCTGAGGAAGGGAGCAGCCTGGCTGCGGGAAGGGGCGAGGTCATGAAGACCCCAGGGAGATTCTTGGGTTGGGACCCTGAGAGACAGGCTGTCCTCACCAGGGAGAAGTGGGGGGGGGGGCAGAGGGGCAAAGATGCTGGGTTCTGCCTACAGGGAGCTGGGGGGACCAGTGGGAGGGGCTGGTGCCCACCTGTGAGAGGAGGAGGGCGGGACAAAGTTGGCCTCTGACCCTCTCCCTGCCCCCCAGACCCATTAGGGCAGTCAGGAAGGAAGCCTTTGTTTAAGGAGGTGCCATAGGGAGTGAGGATAGCCTGAGACCTGAGGGAAGCCCCTCAATGGGGCTCAACTCAGATTTCCCCTTGTGTCAGATGTGGATCGTCAGCCCCTCCCTCACAGGGCTGGGTCCCACCGAGAGCTCTGCAAACCTCCACGTGCCCTACGAGTGTTGTTTGGTGGCTCTGCCCCAGGAACCGGTCGTGTCCCTCACAGAAGGGAGGCCGATGCAGCGACTGCAGGGACAGAGGCTGAACGAGGCCGCCTCTGAGGGAGGCCAGTGCAGCCTGAGGGCACATGCCATGGGAAGCAGCCTCTGGAGGCTGTGGGGAGGAGGCGGGAGAGGCCGCGGCTCTGAATGGTTTTGATTTTTAGGAGGCTCAGAGATTCTCTATAAAATGCTAACCCACTCCAGGGCTTGATAGAACTGTCATTTCCCCCCCAGCTACCTCCTTGGGGTTGATAATACACATCATTTTTTGGTTAATAAAACATTTCCTGAGGGCTGAGGATTTAAAATGGAAGAGCCCCGGGCCATTGCAGGCCTGGAGGTCGTAGCCATTGCAAGGCCAGGGCGTTCTGTCTGGTGTGATTACCAGAGGGCTTTGGTTTGGGTGTTTTGGTTGTTTTTGTTTTGTGTTTTTTGTTTGTTTGATTTTATTTGTTTTTTAAATCTGGTCTCAAACATTAGTTCTGCCTTGTAAAGGTCAGCTTCTGGGCCTGTCACGCGGTAGACCTGGCGGGGCTGGGCCCTTCGGCCCCTCCTCCAACTGGTGTGCCAGGGTCAGGGCGTGCAGGGAGGGGTGGCCAGGGTCTAGTGCTGCTCCCGTCCTGTGGACAGAATGAATGAAAAGTAAGGCTCCTTATTTAAGGATTGGACCAAATGGAGAAAGGCAGCTGCCGGGGGCCTACAGGCCCCAGGGGGCTCTGGGCAGGAAGCTGGTGCCTTGATTTCAGTTTAAAAACCCACTTTAGGAAGGAGAGCTGTTGGGAGGGATGACTGAAAACTCATAGGAGTCACAATTACAACGGATTCATGGAGGAATTGTGTTCCATTTAATTGGAGATCACCAATGTGGACTGAGAAGGAAGAGGGTCAGGGTGGGGAGGAAGGGGAGGAGAGGAGGGGTGGGGATGCAGACTTAATAAATGAGTTTTTAACACTGGAGCAGAATCCCTCCCGCTCTCCCGGGCAGTTGGAGCAGGGCCAGAAGGCGGTTGGGGGTCCCAGGCCCCGCACGGTCCAGGTCTGAGCCTCCCGGACGAGGCAGAAGTGCCCAGTGGTGCCCGTCCCTCCTGGGCCTCAGTCCAGTGTGCTGGCAGATAGCCGCGTGGCGGCCACTCCCAGTGGCGAGGGTGTCGTCCCAGTCTGCCGCCCGCGCCCGAGCGCCCCCTTCTGACGGTCTCGCTCTCTCTCTCTCCGCCAGGAGCTGCTCATCTTCCTGCAGAACTTGCCCACGGCCCACTGGGGAAACGAGGAGGTCAGCGTTCTCCTGGCGGAGGCCTACCGCCTCAAGTTCGCCTTTGCCGACGCCCCGAATCACTATAAGAAATGAGCCGGAGGGCCGGGCCGCGGCCCGCCCCGGAGTGACTTTCCATTCTGGTTTGCACATTTCCGACTTATTACTAATTGTGGCATACTTTTGTGAGGTGCGCACTGAGGCCGTGTCTACACTGGCCTCGGGCCCCGGGGCCCCGGGGGGGGCCGTCTTCCTGCACCCACTAGAAAGCCGGGGCCTTGGCCCGTGTAGACACGGCTTAGAGAGCCTTGCTTCTTGCAACAGAACAGGAGGGGATCCTGAGGTACCAAAGACAGACAGGTGGACCGCCCTGCTGTGGGACCTTCCGGCCCAGAGGCCCGCCCTGCCGGCTTTCTGGGGCCCCTCTCCGCCCCTCCTGGGCTGTCTCATTGCCAAACCCCTGAGCCCCGTCCCCAGGGCCCTGAGAGCACGCGGGCGTTCTGAGGGAAGTTGAGGCAGCCGGGAGAGACGGTGGCTCAGAATCCCCTCGGGAGCGCTTGGTGGGCTCGGCTCAAACTGGAAAATTCTATTCTACTAAAAGTCAATGGAAATTAAAAAGCAAGCGAACAAAGCAGTCCAATGTGTCGTGAAGCACGTGGGCTCTGGGGCCCGGGCCCCATGGCTTATTCGAAGGAGGGAAGGGCCAGAGCCTGACTCAGGCTGGCCCAGGGGGAGGGCCTCCGGCTTCCGGGAGGCCCGATGGGGCCGGCCTGGCTCCTCTCCCTTCTTCGAGACAGCCACTCCCGCGCCCGCCATCCTGCCCCATGTTGGGCGCCTCAGAAGGGCCAGCCCAGCAGGAGGGAGGGCGCGGCAGCCCCAAATCTGGGCCCTGATTCCCTCTCGCTGTTGCCCCATGGGAAAGCCCCTCCCCGGCTCCCCCGAGACCATCGGTCTGGCCATAGGACCCCCACCCCCATCTTTGCAGCTTCTTGAAAACTCTTACTTCCGTTGCTTCACTGGAGGGGCCAGCGACTGAGTCCAGCCTCCCTCCAGAAGGGGGACGGCACCCTGTGAAGGGTAGACGGGCCCAGGACGTGGCTGGGAGGGAGCACAGAAGCAGACGCTGGCCCTGTCCGCCTGCACTCTTCCCCTGCCTTCTGTCCAGTGTATGGAGCAAATGGAAAGCCCATCCTGGCCCAGCAATGAGCCTTCACTGAGAAATGGGGGACCCCCCCCAATGCTTCGGGGGAGGAGGAGGTCTCCAGGTGCCAAGGGTCAGGGAAGGGAACCGTGGGCATGGGCCAGGGGGATGTCTTCTGGGACAGGTGCCCCCAGTGTAGGAGCTGGGGGGAAGTCACAAGAACCCCTTACTTTGTAAGAGAAGAGGGAAGGGGCTTCTGGGACTGCCCGGGGGGGCGCCCTAGCTCTCCGCGTGCAGCGGCCCGGGCATTTCTGGGGCACCGGGCTTCCACGGTGCCTTTCTTTGGAAACGTGCAGGGAGGGGGCTCGGCAATGTTCTTGATGAGTTGTACCGGATCTGTCCAAAGTTATTAAAGCTCGTGTTGTTTCAAACGCAGCGTGATGGAAGCATCTGTGGTGGAAAGTCACTTTCAAACACCCAGAGAAGTCATCTGGGCCTCAGGATCGGAACAGGCCCGGGAGAGCGGGCCGGGGACGTGTGGCCGAGGGCTCGGACCTTCCCTCGGCTGCAGATGGGGGGAGGCCCTGGGCAGGAGGTCTGCGGAGGGGAAGCAGCAGAACCGGACGGGACTCTCACCCTGTCTAGCTCTGGGACTTTGGTCCAATGATTTCTCCGGAACAATGAAGAAGCCCCTCTCAGCCCCTGTTCTCAGGTCCCTCCAGCTCTGACATCCTGTGTTCTAAGCCCCCCCCCCCCCTCAGCTCTGACATCCCGTGTTCTAAGCTCCCTCCTGGCTCTGACATCCCGTGTTCTAAGCTCCCTCCCAGCTCTGACATCCCGTGTTCTAAGCTCCCTCCTGGCTCTGACATCCCGTGTTCTAAGCCCCCCCCCTCAGCTCTGACATCTCCTGTTCTAAGCTCCCTCCCGGCTCTGACATCCCCTGTTCTAAACCCCCCCCCCCCCACAGCTCTGACATCCCCTGTTCTAAGCTCCCTCCCAGCTCTGACATCCCCTGTTCTAAGCTCCCTCCCAGCTCTGACATCCCCTGTTCTAAGCTCCCTCCTGGCTCTGACAGCCCCTGTTCTAAGCTCCCCCCACAGCTCTGACATCCCCTGTTCTAAGCTCCCTCCCAGCTCTGACATCCCCTGTTCTAAGCTCCCTCCCAGCCCTGACATCCCCTGTTCTAAGCTCCCTCCCAGCTCTGACACCCCCTGTTCTAAGCTCCCTTCCAGCTCTGACACCCCCTGTACTCAGGCCCCTCCCATCCTGACATTGTCTGCTCTGAGGTCCCTCTTAGCTCAGGAACCCCTGCAGGACGAGCCCAAGCTGGTGAGAGGCCTATGGACTGTTCTCTCCTGGATCCCAGGTGGCAAGTGGGGGAAGGGAGGTGGGCGGCTGCAGCAACACAGTGAAGCCTTCTGCCCAAATGGGCCGTTGAGCACGGAATGGGCTGCGCCCGGAGCCGAGAGGTTCCGTTGTGGAAAGCTTCCGGGCAAAGGTGGCCGGTCCCTGATGGGCGAGTGGGGCGCCGGGCTGGAGGCCGGCCTTGGGGGCTCTGTCCTGGGCCCGTCAGTGGGTGCTGAGCCTGTCCCACGAGGCCGGCCATCTCATCCTGCCTGCGCTGTTCGAGCGGTGGGCCGTGGCCATCTTCATCACATTAGCTGGAATCACGTTCTGGGTTTCGGAAAGAGGCCTGCTGGCTCAGGAAACGCTGTTGAGTCTGGGCACGAATGCGGCCTTTGCCCCCTCCCGCCCTTGTCTCAGATCGTTAGCCCGAGCAAGTCTGAGAGACTCGGGCAGTTGTCTCAGACCATCTGCTGCCCGTGCAGAGGTCAGCCTCTGCAGCAGCCCGGCCCCCAGCATGAAAAGAAAGCCTCCAAATGTTGTCACTCGCCTGCGTCAGGACCCCCCACCCCCACCCCGTTCTCTGCCCACTCATTCCTCAGTGGTCAGCGCCCCCAGCCTCTTTACACTCCCCTTCCCAGTAATACTCCCCCAGCTTCCGCTGCTCATTGTCTCCCTGAGGTGCTCGCAGCTCAGCCCCGTTCTCATCCCTAGATCTCCCTGCCCCTCGCCCTATGGAGCTCCTATCCCTAAGGGACCAGACTTCTCTCCCGCCCTTTATTCTCTGGCTCCCACTGAGACCTCGTCTCCTCCACCGGATGGCGCTGTGCTCCCAGGCCACTGTCCAAGGCGGTCACATCTTCTCTCATCCCCCCTCAACGCTGCTCCCAGTGAGGACAAGAGCCCTGTTCCTCCTGGCTACTCCCAGGCTCCCCCGTCCCACCAGACCGCCACGGTTTCTCCTCCTGGCCATTAGCTGTGGGTCCCCGGCCGTGGATTTATTCTTCGTTAGTTCCCTGTCCCAGGCCCTGCCCGCGACGGGCATGCATAGTCTTTCTAGCCCTCTCCCTTCTCTAGTTCCTCAGCCTGGGTGAAGATTCCCAAGAGCCGTGCCTCCTTGTCACCGCGACCATTGACCTTTCCATGAGTCACATGTGGCCTTCCACTGCCGGGTTCCAAAACTCTCGAATCCCTTTTGTTTCAGGCATTTCCGATTCTTCATGACCCCAGATGCCTGGATGTGATCTTAATGCTTTATCATTCCGTCTCTTCCTTTCCCTGATTTAGGATTCTTAGCCCTGCTCTGATCCACGCGGTCACGTCCAGCCCACGCCACCTCAGTTCTCTGTGGCCTCCTCTTCCCCATGTTCTCATTGTGATCGATCCCTCAGGGTTCCAGTTCACCTCCACACTGTCCTCTTGAATCCCCCCCACATTTCCCCAAATCTGAATCATTCCCAGCTTCCTTCCCTCCTCTTCATGTGCTGCTGAACCAAGCTGAAGGAAGCCACAAAACCATGTTCCAGGGCTCTAGTATAAATCTGTATGTCATCTCAGCAAGAACTCATTTCAGCAAAACGATTCTCCAAGAATTCTCTTCCTCACTTGCTTCAATAGCTCTTCCAAATCTCCTGTCCTCAAGCCTCCTGCAGAATGTCCTTTTTGTTCATTCGCCCACATAAAAATATTGGGGCCGTTCTTTCAGAATTCCCCCTCCCCTTTTAACTCCTCCATCATCTCCACCCCCACCTCGGATGAAGAGGCAGCCCTTCTCCTTGCCAAGGCCGTCCCCTGTGCAGGCACCTTGGAGCTCATCTCCTGGCCTCTCCCCACTTTTATTTTCACCCTTTGATCTTCTACCTCTTTCGGGCTACTGGTGCCATCCATGCTGCCGCCAAACATGCCCCTGTCTCTCCGTCCTCCAAACGCCCTCACTTGTTCTGACCATCCCTGCTAGAGATTTCCCTGCGTCTCTCATTCTCAGCTAAATGCTTTGAGAAAGCTATGTACAAATGACTCCTTTTCAGATCATGATGCAATAAAAATTCCATTTAATAAAGGGCCCTGGCATGATAGATTAAAAATTTAATAGGAAATTAAATAATCCTAAAAAATAAGTGGCTCAAAGAACAAATCATAGAAATGATAATTTCATCAAAGAGAATGACAATAATGAGACGACATAACAAAATTTGTGGGATGCAGCCAAAACAGTTCTTGGGGAAAATATATAAATGCTTACATCAATAAAACAGAAAGAGCAGATCAATGAATTCAGTGTGCAACTAAAAAAGCTAGAAAAAGAACAACCTAAAAACCCTCAATTAAACACCAAATTGGAAATCTGGAAAATCAAAGGAGAGATTAATAAAATTGAAAGTAAGAAAACCATTGAATTAATAGAATTAAGAACTGTTTTTGTGAAAAAAATAATTAAAATAGACAAATCTTTGGTTAATTTAATTTTTTAAAAGAAAAATCTATGTACACTATATGCCTCCATGCTCCTCCTCTCAGTTTCATCACTCACTAAAGCTGCCCTCCCCAAATTACCAATGATCTTTCTTCACAACCAGATCTAATGGCCTTTTCTCCATCTTCATTCTTCTCGCTCTCCTAGCAGCTTCTGAAACTGCCAATCACCCTCTGTCCCTGAATACTCTCTCCTCTCTAGATTTTCTGTGTTTCTCCTCCTATCTTTCTCTTCCTTGCTGGGTCTTCATCTGTCACTCCCACCAACTCTACCGTCTCCCTAAGCTCTGTTCTAGGCTCTTCTCTCCCACTATATCCCTTCTCCCTTGTGAACCTCATCAGGTCATGCTGCCCAGGTCTCTATATCCAGTCCTCTCTCCTGTCCTCTTCTCCAACTGCCAGTGTTCATTTCCTTTCGTGTGTCCTTCGGATAGCGCTGATGCCCCATGTCTACCCTAGGACAAAACTCCCCCACAACTTACTGCTATTCTAAATTTCCCTTTTTCCGCCCAGGATGCCATCTTCCTTCTGGTCACCAGGTTCCAACCGGCTCATCTTTGCCTCCTCATTTGAACTCTTTCCTCATAGCCAATCACTAGTTGTTTCTATCAATCCCTACAACATAGTAACACCCTAACTGAGCCCCTTATTACCTCACTCCAAGCCTCTAGCATTAGCTCTCTAAGTGGTCTTCCTGCCTCACGTAACCTGTTCTCTACCTTCATTCAACTGTTGAAGTTATTTTCTGAAACTGCAGGTATGATGGTGGCATCCCCTTTCCCCTACTCAAGAAACTTCCATGACTCCCTATTGCCTCTGGGACTGACCTATTGCCTCTGGAACCAAGCGTATACCAAGTATTTAAGGCTCTTTATCACCAGCCCTTGCTGCCTTTTCAGTTTCCTTATACATAATTCTTTCCAGACACTACAGTCCGGCCCTCCTGACATGATGGCTGTTCCTCACACACAATCCTTCATTTCTTACCTCTTGGCTTTGTAGCCAAAGGCAGACTGGAACAAAAGTCATCTCTAATGAGGGTGTACCCCCTATGGGCAAACATTTTGCTCTACTTTAAGGCAGCCTCAACAGCCAGTGTGGTTTAGACAGCATTCAGAGAAGCAGCGCAAGGGGGATGCCATGCCTTTCCCAGAGCAGGTCAGGATGAATCCATTTAGAAAGAGGAAGAAAGGTTGGATGATTCAAGTCTTAGAGGCTAGGCTCCATGGAAACTGGTTAAAGGAACTGGGGAGTCCTGGTCGGGAACGTCCTCCATTTCTGAGATTCTGTGAATCTTGCAAAGTCAATGGATTTATGTAGGGAGAGGAACTGTCCTTTCCCAGCTGGAGTGGGCGGAAACCTCAGGAGCCCTGGACTTTGTGAGGGATGTCCGAGAGTCCTCATCCATCCCCAGCCCTCCCTCTCTGAGTCAGTCCAAGACCCTTGGATTGCGGAGAGTGAAGAAGTCTGTTAATGACACCAATTAATGAGTGTGAAACGCCATTTACACCAGGGGAGCAGCTGCAGACAGCTGGAGATGGCTCCAAACCTTGGCACCAGTGTAGACAGATGTTACCTTTTCTCCCTCCTCCCCTAAGTGATTCCTCCTTTTTAAATTAACGGCTTCAAAGGTCTAATTAAAAAGGATACAAAGTAGTGATTTTGGAGAAAGGCTTTTGTGCCTGGTGTTAATTATGTTAGAGCAAACAGGAGAGAAATCTGATTTCCAGTTACCTTCCTCATGCTATTCAAGGGGAAAGGTGTATGCTGTTTGAAACCTCTTGATTTGATGAAAACCGACAAGCTTTGTCACCTCCGTGGTGCATAAGCATCTGTGAATGCATGGGAATGGTCATGGAAGGAAATGTTCTGTGGCCTGGGCCATATCCCATGAATACTACAGAGCTGAAGGTTCCTATACAGGCAGCTCATTTGGGTTTTATTGGACTTAACTGAAGGGTCATAAACTCAGGGTGGGGAGGGACCTTAAAACAGAATGTCAGAACCACAAGGAAGCTTAGAACAGAGAATGTTAGGACTGGGAGGGGCTTTAGAACAGGAGATGTCAGTGCTGGAAAGGATATGGAGTCAGGGAACATAGCTAAGGAGGGCCTTGTTTACTTCATTTTGAGATGAGAAGATCAAGACTTTTAGCTGGGAAGACATCTGCCAAAGGTCATGTGATATCCCCTGAAAACCAAGATGTATGGATGGCCTCAGGGGAACCAAAAGATCCAAGATAGATTCCCAGCTCTGACATATATCCGTTATGTGATTGATTCTGAGTCACTAAATCCCTTCGATTTCATCTCATTCATCCATCTGTCAATCAGTCAATAAACATGAAGTGCCTCCTATGTGCCAGGCACTCTGCTAAGTGTGTATTCATAAAATAAAGGTAATCACATTCCCTGGTGCTGCCCACCTCCCGAGTTCTTAGAAGCCACAAGCTTTTGAAACCTTGGAGCCCCATGGCAATGGAAGCTCCCGGTTCAGTTCCACAGTCAAGGGCCCATCACAACTGAGGCCTCGCTCTGCCCCTTCCTACATAGGTGACTTTGGATTAGTCCCTTCTACTCCTCAGCCTCAACATCTTCATCTGTGAAATGAAGAACTGAGGTGAAGGTAATTCCAAGTTCCTTTCTACTCTGTCAGTTGTGTTCTTCCTAGAGGGTCAGAGCCGATGGATGGACCACTCTCCCAGGTGCTCTTGGGTTGAGCGCTCTCCAAGGTGCTGTGTTATGAGGAACTCTCCCATGTGCTGCTGGACAGGACTTAGCTCTCCAATATGCTGCTTTATAGGGAGCTCTCCAATGTGCTGCTGGACATAGCGCTCTCCAAGGTACTGCTTCATGGGTAGGTCTCCGAGGTGCTGCTGGGCAAAGCGCTCTCCAATATGCTACTTTATGGGGGGCTCCAGGGTACTACTTCATGGGGAGGTCTCCAAGGTGCTGCTAGACAGGGCACTCTCCAAAGTACTGCTTCATGAGTAGTTCTCCGAGGTGCTGCTGGACATAGCGCTCTCCAAGGTACTGCTTCATGGGTAGGTCTCCGAGGTGCTGCTGGGCAAAGTGCTCTCCAATATGCTACTTTATGGGGGGCTCCAGGGTACTACTTCATGGGGAGGTCTCCAAGGTGCTGCTAGACAGGGCACTCTCCAAGGTACTGCTTCATGGGTAGTTCTCCGAGGTGCTGCTGGACATAGTGCTCTTCAAGGTACTGCTTCATGGGTAGGTCTCTGAGGTGCTGCTAGACAGGGCACTCTCCAAGGTACTCCTGAATGGGGATTTCATCTTCTGCAGCTCCTTTCTGCTCCTGCCTTTCTTCTACTTTGATAAAGTTCCCTGGAGGTGCTGCAAGCAAGCTATACTTAAAGACCTCAGAAGAGAAGCACATTCGATTAGTCCATCATCTCTGAGTAGAGCCAAAACAGACACTTTCTTGGACATTTCTCCTGTAAGGAATCCCAGAAGAGTGATGGGAGGGAAATATTATAGTGTGCCTTTGAAGGTCACATTCCTAACAGCACTATAGGATCTAGAAGATAGAGCCTGATTTGAAATTTACATGTGAGGAAATAAGGCCTGAGTAAGGGAACCATCTGTGGTGCTGGACACATCACTGGGCACTGGAATGAGTTCCATTTAGTTACTCAGTAACTAGCTGTGTGACCCTCTCTCAGAACTTCGTCACTTCCTTCCTGAGTCCTGGTTTGTGTTTCTATAAAATGAGGAAATGACATTTTTAATGACTTAATTGTGGGGCTACTGAGAAGCCCACTGAATGAATGGATGGGAAATTGCTTTGTAAATTGGAAAGATTACATTGGGTTCTACATAGGTTTATTAGTGAGAGGCAGGCTTCATGGAGGAGAGGGGTCTTAAGTTGGGTCTTCAAGAAGAGGTGGTTTCCAGATTACAAAGGCCCAGGAAACATTACTTCTAACATTGTTTTTTATCCCCCATAATCCTATGCGCAGAGTAGTTGCCTAGAAGAAATTTGATGGTGGAGGAATGAGCAGCAGCAGGTTCACCTCTGCTCCTGGTTGTAGGAAGTGAATCTGCGAGGAAGAATCGAAACTCACTGCAGGAGTGCAGTTCTGGCTGGACCTGCCAATCCACAAGAGCATGAAGTCCAATGGACTTGGAGGGAGAGCATCCCAGTGAGTGGGAGCCCAGAGGTGGGGGGGCCTTTGCCACCATAGTAGGGAGGATGAAACAGAGTCTGGAAGAGCAAGAGAAAGAGGAAACTGAGACAAACAGGTGAAGTTACTGTCCCAAAGGCATAGCTAGTAAGTGTTTGAGGCTGGATTGGAATTAATAAGTGGAGTCTTTCTGAATCCAGGCCCAATGCTGTATTCACTGTATCACATAGCTGCCCTGCTCAGCATAGAAGCTGGAACATAGTGATTTTAATTTATTTAGTGTTTTTATTCATTTTAAATGAGCTCTCTCTCTGTATATCTCTCTAGGTTTCTGTGTCTCAGTTTCTCTGTCTCTGTGTCTCTGTCTTTCTCTGTGTCTCTGTAACTATGTTTATCTCCCTCTGTTATTGTCTCCTCTTTCTCTGTTTCTCTCTGTGTCTCTGTCTTTTTCTGTCTGTGATTGTTTGTTTGTATGTCTATCTGTCTCCCTCTATCTCTGCTTCTCTCTGTTTCTATACCTTTGTTTCTTTTTTCTTTTATTCTTTTTCTATGTATTTTTCTTTTTTTATTGTAGCTTTTTATTTATCAGATATACGCATGGGTAATTTTTCAGTAGTGACAATTGCCAAACCTTTTGTCCCAACTTTTCCCCTTTTTCCCCCCACCCCTGCCCCCCGATGGCAGGTTGACCAATACATGTTACATATGTTAAACTATAAGTTAAATACAATATATGTATACAAATCCAAACAGTTGTTTTGCTGTACAAAAAAGAATCAGACTTTGAAATAGTGTACAATTAGCCTGTGACGGAAATCCAAAATGCAGGCGGAAAAAATTAGAGGGATTGGGAATTCTATGTAGTGGTTCATTCTTTCGCTGGGTGTAGCTGATTCAGTTCATGACTGCTCTATTGGAACTGATTTGTATACCTTTGTGTCTTTCTATCTCTCTGTCTGTGATTGTATAGCTATTTATCTTTTTCTCTGTCTTCTCTTTGTCTCTCTGCCTCTCTTTTTCTCTGTCAGTCTGTCTCTGTGACTACATGTCTGTCTCTCTGTCTTTCTGCTTTGTCTTTTTTGTCTCTCTGTATCCCTTCCTCTGACTTTTGTCTCAGATACCTCTTTGCTTCTCTTTATTTATCTCTGTGTGTATCTCTCTGTCTCTGTCTCTCTTTTTCTGTTTCTCTTCTTAATTGATAACATCACAGCTTCACTGACATACCCAATAAATATCTATCATTTTTTTTGCCAAAACAGTTTCTGATCTGTGGGCAGAGATCATAACCACGAGCTGCTTGCTGAAAGGGAGGCCCTGCTTGAGGCACCAAACCTTTTATTTTAATTCCATTAAATAAAATTATTTTCTGCTGTGAATACCATTCTTTTCACCTTATGAAGGGACTTTAGCCTTTTCTGGGTGATTGTGTGTCCTCAGATGCATCAGTTTCTGTCCTGGGCTAGGTTTCTTTGAGATTCTAAGGGGCTCGACACTGAGTAACTTCATATTGTTGGCCACCTTGAGTCCTTGTGTCTGTGTTTCTTTGTTTATATTTTTGCCCCTTGTAGTTGGGCTGTCTTAAACATCTCCTGCCCCAACTTCTAGCTGACTGCTTGGGATCTTCTGTGATTTTGGGAAGCAGAAAGTTAGACTTGTTAGAACTGTGCACAAAAGCAGAGTCGGCAGTTTCTGATTAACATGCCGAGGGGCTTGTGTGTGAGGAAACTGCACGATCTTGAATGTCTACACTGTGATGTCTAGTCTCGGGTACCTTTTTTTGCTGCTTTTTCTGAGTTGGGTTAGCTACTCTTGTGTAAGTGAGAAGAAACTGGACCTTTTTCCCATGGAGATTGAGCTGACAGCTGTGATATCTCTAGGGAACCAATATGGCGTCTCCTCTAAAGCCATGACTGAGTTTCCTTCATATTATCCCAGCTCTTCAATCATCCTTAAGACCAAAACTGAAATCCAGAGGCCCTCCTTGCTGTGAGCTCCTAAAAGCCAAATCCTCCTGCCCAGTCTGTACTCTGGAGCCTTGGCTCTGAGGACAGCTCCAAAGCTGTCATTTTCTTCTCTGTGCCTCAGTTTCCTTATCTGTAAAATAGGAATAATTTTTACCTCACAAGGTTACAAAGCTCCAAATAGTGGGAATTTCTATGCTTCTTTAAAATTGGAAGTTCTTCATCTGCTCTAGAAGATATTACTCTCTGGCCTTTCCACCTCCCAGTAGCTCAGAGCTGGGGCAGCCAGTGGGGCCTGGCTGATGGCTATCTCAAGTTTGATTTTTTTTCTGTATTATTTCTGTTTCTTACCCACAAAGATAGCCAAGAAAGCCCAGTCCTAGAGAGCCAGAATTCAGAAAGCGAGGCCAGGGATCAGGGTTTACCATCTCTGCCCATTCATGTAACTCTGTGTATCTTGCCATAATCGAATCTCCTCTTGGGCCAGACTGGGGGTTGGCAGGTGTGACTGATGGTGATGGACTTCCAGAGGTGGTTGTAGGAGTCCATTTACTCCCCAGCTTTCAGCCTCAGGAAAGGGAACAATGAATGCATCTGGGCTCTCTGTCCCATCCAGGACTGCAGGAAGGAATTCAGGCCTGATATGCTGATGAAAAAAGAGGTAAGTCAAATCATCGGATTAGCAGGGGTCGAGCCACTGTTCCCATGGGAAGGGTCCTTGATAAGGACAAAGGCTCCAGCTCAGAAAGGATTCTCTCCCCCCAACTTGGCAATGTCACCCTGGAGAAAGGTGTCATGTGGGGATCCTGAGGTGCCTGGGTGGAGGAGAGAGACCCGCAGTCTCTGAAGGGCCCTGGAGACATCCACAGGAGATGAACATTGGCCCTGAGCATGAGGATTGACTGAAGAAAGGAGAAGAGATGATTCAGGGGGGCTGAGAGAGTGGGCGTGATTCAGTCTCCAAGCTTGTGAAAAAGAAGGCACAAGTCCCTGCCCTCCCTTCTTCCTGTTCTTTCAGGATTCAGAGGCTCTAAGACCTCAAGTTACATCATAGTTAGGAAGGTGCTTCCTGGGGTAGCAGAAGGGCCTCCGGGTGTGCATGGGTGGAGGTAGAGGAGGTGCTATAAACCTGGGAACTTGGAAAGGACCAGCCCACCCTCCCCCCTTCTCGGGCTCGTCTTCTGGAGAGTCCAAAATAAATTATTACATTATTACATTTTAAGTTGACAAGTAAATCTTATTATAAAAGTATAACGACACTATAAAAGATATTTTATTCATTCATTTTGTCCTCTCATTTGCTTTGACACTTCATTATAGTTCCTGCTCCATGAACGTCTAAAGCTCACATTTGGCAAATCGACGGAAACTTCCAGCAAATGCAGACCCCTCCAATCTGCTCCCGAGAGATGACCCCCTTCAGAATCAGCTGTCACAGCATCTGAACGGACTTAGAAGGCTCTTTGTCTGGCCTCCACCTGGTCAAAAACTCCCTCTGCCCCACCTGTGACAAGTGGTTTTTCTGAAGACATCCAGTGGATGGGGAACTCACTCCTCCCATCATGCTTATCTCACAGGGGAGGACAGCTCTGCTTGTAATGAAGTTCTTCCTTTACTGAACCAAGACTAGCCTCCCTGTAACTCTCACTCCCACACACAGGCCCACATGCATGTGCACACAGCATCCTTCCCCCAAATACAAAGAGATCCATTCAGATTATTGCTCTGTAAGAAACGACCGGCAGGATGGCTTTGGAGAGCCCCGGAGAGACCTACATGAGCTGTTGCTGAGTGAAGAAGCGGGGCCAGGAGATCATTGTACACGGCAGCAACAAGATTATATGAAGGTCAAGAGCCATCTGCACCCAGAGAGAGGGCTGTGGGAACTGGGTGTGGACCACAACATAGCAGTTCCACTCTTTTTGTTGTTGTTTGCTTGCTTTTTGTTTTCTTTGTCAGTTTTTCCTTCTTGATCTGATTTTTCTTGTGCAGCATGATATTTGTGGAAATATATGTGGAAGAACTGCTCACGTTTAACATATATTGGATGACTTGCTGTCTGGGGAGAGGGGAGGGGAAAGAGAGAGAAAAAATTGGAACATAAGATTTTGCAAGGGTGAGTGTTGAAAATGATCCATGAATATAGTTTGAAAATAAAAAAAGGTTTAATTAAAAAAAATCCATTCAAGATCAGGTCACCTCCACCAGGAATTACAGCCACATGATCAGTGCAGATTGTTATGATTTTTTAAAAGGGAAGAAATGATGTAACACATTTATTAACCTAAAATGAAGCACCTACTATGTGTTTAGAACTGTCTTGGGTCCTGAAGAGCTAGAACAACAACAAAAAAAGATAGAAAAAGTCCTTACTTTGGAGAAGCTTCTGCCCTCTCAAGGAGACACGCCTGCAGAACAAAGACTGACCAATTCTAGACCGTTATAGACAAGGGTATGGGAGGGCGGAGACCTGAGCCCTCAGAAGGAGCACCTCTCCCTAGTGGGACGTGGGCTGTTCTGCCCCCTCCTCATAGAACTTTGCACACATCAGAGCAAGCAGCGTCTCCATCCCTTTGGAGCAAGGACTGGGTTCCAATAAGAACAGTAGTAGGAACAGCAGCATTTATACAGCACTTTAAGGCTGGTGAAGAGCTTCACAAATATGATCTCATTTGAGCCTCACCACAACCTTGGGAGGGACATGCTGTTATTAATCCCATTTTACAAATGGGGAAGTCGAGGAAGTTAGAGGTAAAATGACTTTTTTAGGCTCCTACAGCCTCTGAATGTGTGAGGCTGGATTTGAATTCAGTTCCAGGCCCAGGCTCTGTGCACTGCGGCATCCACGTGTCTTTTAGTAGCTCATCGGTCCAAGAGGGGGTCAGTCTCATTAAGACCCGTGTTATGGCTGTTTCAGGATGCTTTTCGGAGATAGAAACATCCTGCCTCTTTCCATGTAGGTGGATTTCCCCTCCACTTCCTCTGCCTCCTCTAGGCCTGAAAACCTTGGGTCTGCAAAATTAAATACCTGAAAAGTCTCCTGAACCGTCTACCGGTTACTATGGTAACGGGAGAATAATGCCCATTTCCCTGTAAAGCACAGCAGACAATCCCATTTCCCCCCTTGCATTAAAGCCGGCCAATTATTGCTAATCGTTGGTGGGTGAGAAGCCGGGCTCTCCCAGGCAGACCTCCTCCTCCTCCTCCCTGTTAGCAGCGGCAGGCGACAGTGCCCGGCTGGGTAGGCCGGGCTGCGGGATGTGGATTATCTGAGAGTTCATTATCAGAGCCCAGGCTGGATTGATTATCAATAACCGGCCTTTCACTTACTTACCATCCTGCGGCGGGGTGGCTGATTTAATATCCTGGCGGTCCCTCAGCTGATCTAATCAGCCCAGCTCCTTCCATCTGGAAGCTTTTGGGAGGCGGTAAACTCCCCAGGCCCGCCACATCCTCATCCCTGCCCACTCAGGGCTGTTCCCCACCTCCTCTGGGGTCTGGGATGGGAGGTTGCCCCATCCCTCCCCTCATCACGGCCTGGTCACTAGTATGGAATAGTAGAAAGAGGCTTTAGAGTCAAAACCCGAGTTGAAATTCAGCTCTGCCATGTGCTAGCTGTGGCTCTTGGTTTCCCAGTCAGATGAGAAAATATCCAAGACCCAAGCCAATGATCCCCAGCTAAGATTCTGTTTTCCTCTCTACTAAACTATCGAGTTATTGCAAGAAACACATAAGGTCCTGCAGAGATGGAAGTGATCTGTGTGGACGAGCATGGGAGAGGCCCCAAAGACCCCAGCATTTGCAGGAGGAGGCTCGGCCCCATCAAGCTCCGCCATGGCTCAGAGTCCAGGTACAGTTTCTGATTGGATGAGCAAGGTGACTCGGGTTGAAGGTTCTCGGTGATGGGCTATTGGTGCTCCCTTCTCCAGAAAGTCCTCCCTCCTCTCTGGCTCTCCATCACTGCAGAACGGACATATTGGTTACTCTCCTTTCCTCATCCCTGGCCCCTGGGCTCACGTGGGTCCCCTCCCCAGGATGTAAGCTCCTCAAGGGCAGAGATTACTTGTTTTTTGTCTTTGTTAGCAGAAGGTGGCCTATCTGGCATGCAATAGTCACTTAATAAACACTTGTTGAGTTGTTTTGAATTACTAAATTGTACCACCTAGAATATCCGGTAAGTTCTTTATGAGCCTGGGGGTCCCCCATGTTTAGCTGAACTGAAAAACCCAGGACGCCTCCTCTGCTAGACCACAGGATTAACCCAGGGACCCTGACCGAAGGGAGCATGGGCACTTTCTGCCTCCCTGCAGCAGAGAATGAACAGAAGCAGGTTTTGAGGGGCCCGTGGGGCTGGGTTAGGAGGAGGACCAGTGTCTGCAGGGCCAGCAGGGAAATCTCAAAGGATTATCCATCCATTACCTTGGCTCCTGAGGGACAACGCAGAAAAAATAATATAGACTTGTACAATTGGAAGCGTTCTTCTTGGGGCCTTGGTGTCTGCCAGGGATCACTGCAACCCTTTGCAAATATCCCCTGACTGACTCCCCCTCCTGGAATAAAAGTCTCTAGACTCTCCAGGCATTAAAACCAAACTCACCGGCCTGGAGTTGGCAGGCCACCCTCTCTTCCCTTTGTGATTGCCGCCTCTCCCTGGTATTGGGCGGGTGCCTCAGCCATCCCACCTGCCAGGACTCTCCGGACCCACGAAGGTGCACACAGGCCACTGGGTTTGAGTTCACCGAGACTGGTCTGAAGTCCCCGAACCCAGCTCTTTGCTAACACTCGGAGCTGCTTTCCAAGCAGGGAAGAGGGAAGTGCTTGTGGCCCAGAGGCCTCTCGTGCCAGATATGGGCTCAGAGGATGGGTGAGGAGAATTAGAGCCAGTGACTTCTGAGCGTGATGAGTGGTCACTGAAGAGTGTAATGGGGAAAGGTTGCAGAAAGGCAAACTGAGGTTCAGTGCTAAGGGAAAGAAAGACTTCCTCACAATCAGAGCAGCCACGATTGGAGTGGGTCATGTGGGGAGGTATTGGTGGGGAAAAAAAATCCCGGACTTTGAGTTACCAAAGCTCTGGATTTGAATCCTGTTTCTGCCCCTAGATCTGAAGGAAGGGTGGAATTATGGGGGAAGTCCTTGGCAAACCTTGGAGCACCATAAACATTATTATATTAAGTGGGTTGTTTTTTTTTTTTAACATCAGCCTGTGATGCTTGGAGCTTTAAATACTAGCCAGTGGTGATACTCGGACTGATCAGTTCCAAGCTGGAAGATAAACGAGCCTCGGTTCTTGAGGGTATCAATGACTCCATTTTATGGAAAAGGAAACTGAGTCCCTTAGAAATGTGATAGAGCTGGAGCCCTGGGAGTCTGTCTGTTCAGCCTCTTCGAGGCTATGACCCACAACAGTCAATAAGCCCCTCCAAGAGCCCAATGTAATGAGCTCTGCAAAAGTTTCCTTCATTTTTACATGCCCTCCATCCTAGGAAATGAGAACAGGGCAGGATGTCTGGGAAGACAAAAGGTAAACGTGGGAGGGAAAGTGAGTATAGCTTTCTATATCCTGAGGAGGATGCCTTTGTTGCCTCCGTCCAGGAGCCTCCTCTACCTCCCCCAGGCATCTGCTCCACTTGGGCCCAGCTCTCACTGTAAGGGCATTTTATACACTCCAAGCCTCTCAGGCCCTTCCTCCCCTGGGCCCTGGTTCTGCTCTTTGACATCAAAGGTCTAAGTCCTTCCCTTGATGTGGATTCCACGCTCTTTCCTATCCCGGCTAGCTCCTTCCCCTGAATTCCTCCTGGCGGCGCTCTGTCCTTCCTAAACTCTGGCACCAGCGCAGAGGACAGGGAGGTGGTCCTACCCTTGTCCTGGGTGTCGGGCCTCTTAATGCAGCCCAAAATCACGTTAGGTTCTTTGTTGTTGTTTGTAGCCCCTACGTCATCAACTTGAGTGACACCCCCTCCCATCTATTTTGTTCCTTACTAATCCTGCCTCCTCAGTAGATATAGGTCCCATCCTTTGCCACCAAGGAGGGCAAACCTGTACATAACTATGACATGAGGGAGAATGAGTTAAGTGTAAAAAGGCTGTGAGAAACTTACCGATGGAGAGATTGAGTTTGCCAGAGGGTGAGGATGGGGAATGGAGAGGGAAGGCTTCTTGGCACTGGGAATCTGGAAGGAATGGAGGGAGAGAGGGAGGGGCTCTCCTCATGGTAGAGATAATGGGGAGGGCAGAGGCCTGAGAAAAGGTGACAATAGAATGATAAGTCTGGCTGGATAGCAGCAAAGCCAGGCTGGGCAAAAGCTAACTCAGTTTTCTTATAGCACCAATCTAAAATCATCTGAACCACTGGTG
The DNA here is from genome assembly GCF_048593235.1 of Sminthopsis crassicaudata. Classification (NCBI taxonomy): domain Eukaryota; kingdom Metazoa; phylum Chordata; class Mammalia; order Dasyuromorphia; family Dasyuridae; genus Sminthopsis; species Sminthopsis crassicaudata. Next base: position 310,678,746 of record NC_133621.1, on the reverse strand, counting down.
AAACAATTCTATTTACAGGGCACTGACCTTTAGAGATATTTGTTTCTAAGGACCTAACCAGATTCCAGAATTGATGGGGACTCGATTTACCTCTTCTTCCCCCAACATTGTTTAAATTCAACAGAGATCACGCTGGAAAATGGGCCAAAATGGGTAGATTGTCTGAATGTGGTGGGGCCGGAGAGAGCCTTCGTGCTGAAAAAAAAAGAGGAATTTGGTTTAGAAGAGTGATCGATGGTGGTCAGTGAGAAGGTCACGAGTCAAGAATTGCTGGAGGCAAACAATGCCGCATGAAGAGCAGCGCTGAGCACCAGACCAAGGTGGGGAGATAACCCCAACTTCCCTAGGCCAGCGCTCTACAGAGGGCCGTCACAGATTAGAGACTGTGCAGGTCTCTGGGACGGGCTGCTTCCTGGGCAGGGGTGAAATTTATTTTCTATGGATACAGGTATGACTTTTTTTTAACAAGTAAATACAATTAATTCCACCTGCCTTGAGCTTTGTGGATCAGTGTGTTTGGAATGGAAGCCAATGTTTTATCTTTGGGGAAGTGTCCGATTGTGAATAGCCCAAATCATTAATGGTGGGACAATGAGCCAGAAAGGCGAGAAGTCCCCAGAATTTATGTACGTTAGAAGGGAGCCTCTGGTAAAAAAGTAACATCTCAAAACACTCTTCTTTGCGTGCTCCTTGATATAGTTAATGACATTAATCTACCTACGTTCTAGACACAAGAGAAAAGTGATCAACTTTATGTCCTTCAGGCTACAGCAGGGAGTTGCCTGCAAACCAGTTCAGAAATCCCCTCTATAGAATCCCTGAGGGATGGACCTCCCTTCTTTGTTTGAGATCTCCTAGGGACAGGTAGCTCCCTGTCACGAGGCAGCCCACTTCCTTGTGGGACAGCTCTGACTGCTAAGACACTTCTCATTTCCAGAGGATGAGATCAGTCTGCTCATCTGCAGCCGCCCCTCATTACTTCTAGCTCTTTCTGCCACGGCCAGACAGACTCTGGTTTATCCTATTCCATGATCCAACACTCATGTCTTCCTGTCCCACTGAGTTTTCTCTCTTTCAGGATAAATGTTCCCACTTCCTTCAGACCTTCCCTATTAACCTTCACACACTGAACTGCCCCTGGGAGTGGCGTAGTGAGCACCAGCCTGGATCTCCATTTTAGGCATTTCTCCAAAGGTCATGAGTCTCAGTTCATCAGTTGATAGGAAGGGGAAAAGCCCAAGATCCATTAACTCTCTGTGTGATTTTAATGCAATCCTGTCCATCTTCGTGCCTCAGTTTCCCTAACTACCAGAGAGACTGGACTTGATAATCTTTTAGGTCTAATCCTGTTTTGTGAATCTGAGATGTTGGAAACATTTCTCATCCTTGCTTGGAGGCGGTAGACAGGCGTATTGATCTGTGGAAGAAATATTAGCCACACCAGCCCAGTGATCAATGAGCCACTCTGATATTCAGAGGTTGAGGAGCTTTCAGAAGAGCTGATCAGGAAGGGGGTTTTGTTCAGTGGATAGTCCCTGAATTCATTCTCTTTGTACGCCAGCTCATATTTTGTGACAGAGGCACACTATTCCCTTTGAGCTAGAAAAATAAAACCAGACCCAAACCACATCTGGAGTCTAGGAATAGCTGAAAGGGATGGCAAACCCATAGACGGTGGGGTGGGTCCTCTGAAAGGCCCTTGAGCCCCAGGCTTATTATCGGGAAGAGCCCTGGGCTTTGGGTCATGTCCCAGCCTTGCTGCTTGGCCCTGTGACCTTGGGCAAGCCGCCTTCTTTCTCCCAACTTGAGACTCTCTGTCTGTGTCACCGACTCTACTCATCTCCCAGGGCTCTTTCGAGGCTTGAGGGATGGAGAAGGATGTGGGAGTCGTAGAAAGGAGCCTTCTTTTTAAGCAGTCTTCATCTTTGTTAGCCTTTGGTGACAATGGGGTTTGCTGTAGAGCTGTGGGCATTAGACCGTGGCAGCACCAGCTGGTGGGACCACCTTCTCTTCCCCTGCCCTGTCTCTGCTTGAATTAATCCTCCTCCTCCGAGGCCCTTCCTCAAGAGTGAGGGCACTGGTCTGCCTCCGGCCACTATTGGCTTTGAACTATAGCATAGTGCTTTAGTCATCCTGGAAGCCTGGGACATAGAATCATGGGTAATGTTCTTCTCCCGACTCCTTGACACCCTCTCCTGGTCTATTTTCCCATGTTTCTTAGGACCAGCAGCACTGACACTGCTACATTATATTCCCATAAATGATTCTGTCCCCAACTAACCAAGAATGCCATGGTTGTTTTCCCAATGAGCCTAAGCATCATTAAATCTCAGAAAACCAGAAATCCAAGGGACCGTGGAGTACACTGAGTCCAATCCCCAACCTAGGGCAAACCTCCTCATCCTCATTAATTAATTAATTAATTAATTCATTCACAAATCTACCCATCTGTCCATTCCTCCATATTTATTTAACCAATCGTTCACTCCTCCGTCTGTTCAATTATTCACTCATTTATTCAAAACAGATGTTAATATTTATTACGCATAGGAAGGGCCTAAATGATACAAAGATAACTTTGACATAGGCTCTGGTCTCAAGCATCTTATACTTCTATATGTATACATAACATGAGGTGAACTGTGAGGGAGTGGAGGAGGGAGGTAGAGACACACACAGAGGGAGACAGTGAGAAGAGAGAAAAATTGAGATATACACGATACACAAAGACAGAGACAGAGGGAGACAGCAAGACGAGGGAAAGATAGAGAGATACACAGAGAGAGAGAGAGACAGAGACACACGGAGAGATAGGGCAGGGAGAGACCTCTTGGTAATCAGTTGGGGATAGCCCCTGATCATTAGGAAGTTCTCCATATCTAGCACTTTGACTCATGGATCCAAGACCTGCAAGTCCCTCTTTTCCACAGGAGACAACGTGACACAGAGCCTTGCTTTGGAGGCAGGTGATCTAGGTCATTTTCTCCAAACTTTGTCCCTTGCCAACCTCCACCCTGAGGTTCCTGAGGCAAAGGAGGGGGTCAGACAGCCTTGTGCTCTCTCTTACTGGGGAGGAAGTTGTCAGGGGCCTTGGCTGATTTAAAGAGCTATGATCTACAGATCAGAAAGCTCCCTGTGCCAGTGGGCAGGGAGGAGCTTGTGAGCAAGGACTGAAGGCCTGACACTGGCCAGAAGTCAGTTTGGCCCAGCTGTTCCCTACCTGCTGGAATTACCATGAGCCACACTGACGGGCCACCGATTCCCCACCCTGGTTTAGCACAATGGAGCACCCAGTCCACCCTAGAGCTGACTCAGAATCTCCCCCTCCTGCAGCACATTGTCGCTGAAAGATCTGTAGTGATCGCCAGTAATCACATTACACTGAACCAGTTCAGGCTTCCTTATCCAACCTCCCCAGGAAGCCCACGCGTACTTGGGAGAGCTTTACTTAGGGAATGCTAAGTTCTTCTTTTATCAGTTCATTCATATGTCTCCTCGTGAGTCTCTATTCTTCATGCTCATCTTTTCTTCCATCATGGTTATATTTCCTTACCTTCATGGGATCACTATTTATCCATTCCTCAATCCATGCTCATTTCCTTTGTTTCCAGTATCTAGAACTATAAATGAGAGATGGTGCGATCTGCCTTGGGGAAAGGAGTTTCCCGTAAAAGAACAAAATCAGGGCAAGCTGCAGACCTTCTCACACCATCTTATCCCCTTGCCACCTCTCCCTCCCCTGGTTTCCTCCAGGCTCACAGTCAGAGCCATTTCCTTGGCCCTCAGGTTGGCTGCCTTGCCTTGCTATTGCCGGAACCCCTTACTTGGTCCTTAGGGTTGGTTGCCCTATATTGCTATTGTTTTCGAAGCCTCTGACTGGCCGCTTCCTGCTCACAAAATGCCAACTACTGTCGAGAACTATGGCTACCTTTGGGGTACAAAGCAACAAGTTCTCTTACTCCAGTTCCCGGGAGGTTAAATGTGGACCCATTAGCTACTAATAGTATCAAAGTCATTGAACCCTGGGTTGACATCTTGGTAGCAGCAGAGAGGGTTTACTCTCATCAGCTCTAGCCAACACAACCAGTCTCAGAAAAGGGGACCTCAATGGGCTGTGTGAGCAGATTTTTACCGTAAATGGTAGAATCTGACAAAAAATTTTCTCACTCTACAAAAAAAGGGTCGGCTCTCCTAGCACGGACGTGAGCTCTGGCCTGAGTCTCGTGATGTAGAAGGTGGAGTTTGACCTTCAACCCAAGTATCAGGTGTTGGAGATGCTAGTGGGGGAGCTTGTTGCCTTTGTCTGCTTTTCTTTATACATGACCCGTCCAGGCTGGACACGGTGAGAAGGCTCGAGGGAAGATGCATGGAGGAGCTCGGTGAGCTCTGGCTCTGGCTCCCTGCCAGGCCAGATGGAGCATCTTGCCTGCTGAACACTCTTGTTTCTGTCTTTATTTGCCATCTGGGTGACTTGGAAATTCTGGACTGGGCTTACGGCTCTGGGGTTTGCGTATGAGAAAATGCAGCAAAACTTGTCATGGGAGTGCATGGGTATGGCATTGTTGGAATTAGTGCTGAAAATTATCTTCTCAGTTTGTAGAAGTTAATTTAAATAGAATCACATGCTTACATGGGGCTGTAAAATTTCCCTAAAGCCCATGAACTTGTTCATTCTCATTAAATACTGTCCCTCTTTGCCCCCATATCTCTCAGTCCCTCTCTTTTCCCTCTCCTTTTCCCTCTCCCTTTCCTTCCATGCCTCCCTCCTCACCTTCTGTCTCTCATGTTCTCTCTTTCTTATGTCTATAGCAAGTCATCTTGGCTAGAGGCAGCTAGGTCATCTAGGCCTAGAGTTAGGAAGATCTTACCAGCTCTGTGACTCTGCACAAAGCATTGAAGTTCTTTTTGCCTAAATTTCTTCAACTGTAAAATGGGGGAAATAATAGCATCTACCCTCCATGGATGCAATGAGGAGCAAATGATATAATCCTTTTATAAAGCACTTAGTGCAGTGACTGGTATAGAAAAGATGCTTAATAAATGCTCCTTCCTTCCTTCCTTCCTTCCCTTCTCCCCTTCTTTCCTCCTTCCTTCCTCCCTTCCTCCTCCTTACCTCCCTCTACTCTTTCTTTCTTTCTTTCTTTCTTTCTTTCTTTCTTTCTTTCTTTCTTTCTTTCTTTCTTTCTTTCTTTCTTTCTTTCTTTCTTTCTTCCTTCCTTCCTTCCTTCCTTCCTTCCTTCCTTCCTTCCCTTCCTTCTTCCTTCCTTCCTTCCTTCCTTCCTCCTTCCTTCCTTCCTTCCTTTCTTTCTTTCTTTCTTTCTTTCTTTCTTTCTTTCTTTCTTTCTTTCTTTCTTTCTTTCTTTCTTTCTTCTTTCTTTCTTTCTTTCTTTCTTTCTTTCTTCCTTCCTTCCTTCCTTCCTTCCTTCCTTCCTTTTCTTTCTCTCTCTCTTTCTTTTTTCCTCTTTCTTCCTTCCTTTCTTTCCTCTCTCTTTTTTCTTTTTCTTTTCCTCTCTCTTTCTTTCTTTCTTTCCTTCTTTCCATCTTTCTTTCTTTCTTTCCTTCTTTCCATCTTTCTTTCCCTCCCTTCCTTTCTTCCTTCCTTCCTTCCTTCCTTCTTTCCTTCCTTCCCCTTCCTTCCTTCCTTCCTTCCTTCCTTCCCCTTCCTTCCTTCCTTCCTTCCTTCCTTCCTTCCTTCCTTCCTTCCTTCCTTCCTTCCTTCCTTCCTTCCTTCCTTCCTTTCTTTCTTTCTTTCTTTCTTTCTTTCTTTCTTTCTTTCTTTCTTTCTTTCTTTCTTTCTTTCTTTCTTTCTTTCTTTCTTTCTTTTTCTTTCTTTTTCCTTCTTCATTCCTTCCTTTCTATCTCTCTCTCTTTCTTTCTTCCTTCCTTCCTTCCTTCAGAGATACTGTTGATGTTTGTATTGAGGAAGCATACATTTCATACAGAGTGTGTGTGTGTGTGTGTGTGTGTGTGTGTGTCTGTGTGTGTGTGTGTGTGTGAGAGAGAGAGAGAGAGAGAGAGAGAGAGAGAGAGAGCGAGAGAGAGAGAGAGAGAGAGAGAGAGAGAGAGAGAGAGAGAGCGAGAGAGAGAGCCCATCAGTCTTACCCATCAGTCTTAGAAGTAGAGATTAGTCTAGTGAGACACAGCCTGATGAAATGAATTCCTAGCCCGTAGCAAAGGGCAGGCAGAGCGCCTGGGCCAGATGCTATTGATTCTTTCCGATGGTGTCGATGGTGTGTAGCTGAGAGAAGGACTTTCATTTAACCACTTTGGCATTGTGGTAATTAAATGAACTCTGGGACAGTTTCCAGGCCCACTCACTTGATTCCTTAAACAAATAATAGCAGAGAATGTCAGAAACTCAGTCTGGCTTTCCTGAGGCTGGGGGCTGGGGGCTGGGCAGTACAGATATGGTCTAGTGGCAAAGAAGGACTTGTGTTCTCGGCTCTTCCATGGTTTCAAGTTAACTCTCCCCAAACCCACCCCTTCCTCCAACTCCCCTTTACCCCATCCCTGTAGGTAGGGTAAGGAGTGCAGATGGGACACTTGGCAGCCTCATTTTAAAGATAAGGGAATTGAGGACATCCATAGTCTTGTGGCTGGGTCTTGAGCTGGGGCGTTCTTCTCTAGGCCCAAAGTTCCTCCTCTGAATCATCTCTGACCAAATCCTCTAAATATTAGAACCTGGGAGCTTGAGGCGGCTCAATTCCGTGTGCTAAGCATTTCCTCAGTTCCTACCATGTACCAGGCACTGTGGGTGATCCCAGGGGGACCAAAATTGAAATCAGACACTCCCTTTGCTTGAAGAACTGACTTCATAGTATTCAGGTGGCCAGTGATAGAGGCAAAGGAGAGGGCCAGATAAAGTCTCTGGGGACATTTGAAAGGGAGAGAGCCCACAACATTTTGGAGCCCCTTTTCTAACGAGAGGAGGTACAGACTGGGAAATGAAGCACATTGAAACAGAGAGACAAGAGGCAGGATTGCACCATGGCCAGCTTTAGAAGGCCTGGATTTCAGCCTTTATCTGACAGACCTGACTTTGAGCAAATCACCTGACTAGTCTCTCAGCGCTCCACAGGCTGGGTGTTCACCATGAGTAATTATCAATGAATATGTTATTAGTGTAACCACCATTTGCACATGGCAGTTCTTATTAATATTGCATGATATTCTATTAATACTGACTGACATTTATACATTGGGGTCTGATATTTAAGATATATGATCATCTAACAGAAACATATGATTAGTAGTCATAATATATTCTTGGATAATATGGAGTAAGTAATGAGATAAATGGATTTGGAGTTAGTTGAATGGTGCCTCCAAAGAATACTTTAATAACATTGTGGTATCAATTTGGAGGGAAGTCTCTAATGGGGTGCCCTAGGGATCCATCCTTGGTATTACACCATCCCATATTTTTCTGAATGACTTAGAGATGAGCCAGCTTGGAGGGAGATGGAAATCCTGGATAGCTGATCTTGTGCGCTTCTGCCCATTCTCCTGTGTTACTGCTCCCTATTGGACCTGATATTCCAGGCTGTGCTCTTTGGATTGGTGAAAGCTGAGTCTCGCTGCCCCCAGACCAATCACGCTTCTTCCTGAGCCCAGTTATTCCCTACCCTCCCACCACTATTCTGTCACTTGTGTGTGTCGGGTTACAAGAAGCATATTCAGCTTAGTTTAAGCAAGAGTAGAATGGACTATCTTGAGAAATCATTGGGTTCCCCCTTCCTAGAAGTCTTTAGGCAGAAACTGAGAGTATAGCAGAGAGAGGGGAATTCTGGGTCAGGTACAGAACGGAACAAGGGAGGCACCTTTGAGATATTTCCCAATTCTGAGGTTCCAATAATCTCTGAAGCTTCTTTGGGTCAGTTTTTCCCCCCATAAATTGGGGGCTGGTTCTAGAATTCCCCTGAGGTCTGACATTCTCTGCTTCAGTCCGTGACATTTTTGTGTTTTGTTTTAACTCTTCCATTCAGCCTTTGCCAGCTATTGACTTATTTGTCACTGCCCACCTCACCTGCGACAAGTTGACAGGCAGTAGAGAGCAAGAAGAGCAAGGTAGTACTGGGGAGGAAAGACTTGATGGGCGGGGAGGTGGGGGGCTTTCTCAGAGATAAGCTCACCCACTTCACAGTCGGAAGACTAGAGCTTCTCACTTTATGGACAAAGAAACAGAACCAAGGATTTGTTCAAGGTCATTAAGTGTTGGAGGCTAGAACTCTGGGTCCAGCTCCTTTGCCATCAAATGGATCCTAATACAAGCTCTCATTTCAATTGAGAAAACTAACGTTGACCAAGGTTAAATAAGTAACCTTAAACATATTGATACTGGCTTGGGAAGAGCGTCTGAGTGTTTCTAGTAAGGTAGAGATTCTAGAGAAGAGATTAGTAAAAGAAGAGGCCTGAGGAGGATGAGATCACTTCTGATCATCCTGCAGACCCAATACAGCTAGAGCCTCTCTTCTAAGCCCACATTGGAGCCAGAAATGTTGGCTGTGAAGGAGAATGTGGCCAAAATCTTTCTAAAAATAGAGAGCTTTGTAAAAAGGTACTGGTAGCATTCAAGCACTGGTCATCTTGGATGTTGTCCAGCCCATCCAGGAAGACCTCCAGTGATGGAGAGCCCGAACTCCCTGAAGATTTCTGGGAAAGGCCTCAGACAGGAGGAATTGGGTCTTGAAGGATGGATTGAACAAGTGCAGAGGAGTACACAAGGCTTTGAAGTCTAGTTTGTGGGGAAGACGTTGCCCCTCCTAGAAGGAGGTCTCTGCCTCCCCTTTCTGGAGGCTGCTGCTTTGGAAGGAAGGGATTTGTTGACTCCCTGCTAAAGTTGGGATGCTCAAGCAGTCCCTTGACTCTCTCTGTCAGACAGAGAGTCTTTCTGTTAACAGTTCTGACCTTGAGGCAAGAAGATTGCAATAAATCCCCAAATTTCCTCAACATCCCCAGAGTTCTCATTCACCTCAGAGAACCTGCAGGCAGAGAAATCTCACAATCTGCTGTGAGTCTCTCTCCTGGGAGGCTGTGAGAGGCTGGCAACTTTCTCCTCTGAACTGAAACAAGCTAAGTGGCTTCACTTCACCAATTGAAATTAGGGCCTACTATGTGCAAAGCCAGCACCATCTTTTTAGGAAGGTCATTTTCTGCCCTTAGTTACCTAGCTGTCTTTTAAAGGGTTGTCTCGTGTCTCTCCTGCTCATGAAGCATCAGTGGCTCCCTATTATACAAACTCCTTTATCTGGCATTGGAAGCCCTTCTTCCAGGCTATCTTTTCAGGCTGATTACTGACTTCTCCCTCTCTCCTTGTGCTCCTCCTTTATATAGAGGTCAGTTTTTGTTTTGTTTTGTTTTGTTTTTTGTTTTTGTTTGTTTGTTTTTTAACAAGGTTGAGTCTGATGGGAAGTCCCAGGTGACATTCTGGAGTAATGATGGCTCTGGTCCTTAGGCTCTCCTGGTGGATTTGAGAGCACTGAGTGCTCCAGGCCCCGTTAATCCGGGCCTCCAGGATTCTACAATCCTATAAAGTTCTATGATTTCCCAGCTCTCTAGAGCAGTGGGCCAGGGACTGCCATTTTGTTTCCTCGCGTCTTCTTCCTGATCTGCTACAGATGAGGAGACCGTGACATCACCTGTCAATTTTCCCCATCACTAATCCGTCTTTAAGAAGGAGCCAGGACCTCTGGTTCTGAATATCCCTTGAAGCATTTTCTAGTATGATGGAGGCTTAACAAATGTTCTTTACACAGTAATTGAAATGTACCTAATGCTAAATTATTATAATAACATAAAATGACAATGGAACAGCAATTTGCCTCTTTTTCAAAGGCTCCTTATTTGATGGCTCTGTAATGCTTGAGAATTATATTGCTTGTGAGTTGAAAGTTGGTGACAATCCATGTTTTACATAGAAAAATTGCTTTTAAAGAAATATACATTGAGTTTTATAAAATTGCACATGTACAATCCATATCTGAGTGCTTACTGTCTTGGGAGGATGGAATGAGGGAGGGAGGGAGGGAGAGAGAGGATTTGGAACTCAAACTTTAAATAAAAATGTTTTAAAAATTGAGGAAAAAAGACATATATTTTAAATTGACCCCTAAGTGTGAAAATAAGCTTGAAGTGCTCATTAGAATCAGAGCCTAAATCAGAGGGCTATTTACTCACAAGGCAGCAATCACCACTCGGGTGCCAAGGCTGATTTTGAGTGGGCGCATCAGCGGGACTGCTTACTGAGCCTCTGCAAGGTGATAAATCTAATTGGGGCTGTTCCAGGCAAGGGAAGTGGAGAGTAGATCCAGAACAGCCCCTTGGATGAGAGCAGTGGAGCATCAGTGCAGGGAGGTTCCTGGATATGAAAAAAATAGATGCTCACAGACAGGGAGAATCTTGCCAAGGTCACACTGGGAAGTGATGGACAAGGGGGGCTGCCATGAGATGGGTCCCTGCCTCCCGGCTTAGAGATCTTTGCTTAGTACTTCATGACTTCTCTTTCCTGGATCTATCACCTTGTAGACAGCCCAGGACATGAAGAAAGACTGTATCTTTACTATCATCAGAATGGTTAGCAACATCTTCATCACTTTTGCTGTCACCCTCAGTTTCACCATCATTTTTCTGATCATGAGTGTGAAGATGGCCATCGTATCCTCTTGAGGAAGTTAATCTATTGTTTTGTCATCATCATGAATAACACCACCGCCTTCATCTTCATTCCTGCCACCATCACCGTTATAAGGAATAATGTTACCATCACCATCATTCTCATCTTTACCACCATCATCATCATCTTCACTCTTGTGACCATCACCATCATCTTCATCTTTACCACATCATTATCTTCACTCTTGGTATAATCACTATCATCTTTATCTTTACCACCATCATCATCTTTATTCTTGTGACCATCACCATCGTTAAGAATAGTGTCACTACCACCATCATCTTCACCTTTACCACCATCATCACAGAGGACCATTATCTTCATCTGTCTCCATGACTACAAGTCCTGACTCTATTATTAAAAATGATGAAAGTCATTCTTTGTTGTTATCAATGACTATTACCATAACCAATCATCAAATCCATCATTTTGCATACTTACCTCTTATTATGATCAATAATCAATTATCCCCACCATTGTCATTCCTAATATTAACATTTTCAGGAAGAAATGATTTTCTGATCACCTGGAATGCTATGGCAACTTGGGAAAGAAGGATGCTCCTTCATCTCCTGGTCCTACCCTGGACAATCTTCCCATGGTGAGTACGGAACTCCTAGAAGTGAGACAGCTGAGGAACCAGCAAAAAAGATTGAGGAATGGTGAAACAGGCAGAAACACAACCAAGAAGCAGGACGAGAGTCATAAATCCAAGCAGAAATTAGACTATTTAGGAGGAAGAAGCGGTTGACAGTGTCAGAAGCCACACACTAGTCATGAAAGAGAAGGCTGGCTTCTCTTTAGCAATAAAGAGATCACAGTGACTCTGGAGGGAGCAATTTCAATTAAGCTGTGGGATCTCAGGCCAGATTGCCAAATAATGAAAAGTGAGTAGGGGGTAAAGAAGTGGAAGTGATACCAAGTGACAGTGAACTATGGGAGGAAAATTCCCTGTCCAAGAGTATCCACATTAATGTCACCTTGTAGACAGCACTAGCCTTAGGTGGGCCATTCCTGGCTGTCCTTATCATCAGACAGTTACCTCCTGCATGGTCTCATGTCCTCTAATTGAAGAAATTCAATTCCCTTTGGCTGAGAACACTGTCCTGGGCAGTGTAGACCTGTGGGGAATAAAAAATGAATAGGACACAGAAGCTACAGAAGTGCAATTCAGTGCAGCGCAGCTCTAGTGTAATGGAAAGAAGATTGGATTTGGAACTAAAAATCCTCAATTCAGTTGGGCTCTTAGCTCTGAAAATTGCCAGCTTCTTGACCAGAAAGTTTTGATTTTTCCATTTGTAATTTGGGGCTCATAATGCTAGGTTTGTCTGTCATAACAAAAATATGAATTGTAAAGCAGTATGGAGATGCTGAGGATTACTATTATGATTATCTTGATAGGTTCTGGCAGGTGATGCCCATCTGTCATATGATCTGGGAGGCTCCAACATGCCATCAAGGGTTGGTGGGGCCCGATGATTGATGAATGGACTATCTGTCAGATTGTAAACTCACTGAGGGAAGGAATTGTTTGGTTTATATCTTTGCACCCCTAGAACCTGACATGGTGGATTGATTGTCCATTGGTTAGTATAGATAGGCCCATCACAAGAGGATTGACTCACAGGAGATCCATTCTTTGTGACAAGAGAGATGAGTGGTGATTGTAAAGGGCATGGAGATGATGATGATAATAATGATGATGATGATGATAATGATGATGATGATGATGGTGATGGTGATTAGGGTGATTAGGGTGAGAGTGGGGGTGGTGATGGGGATGGGGAATGAGGATAGTGCCGATGACTTTTACGGTATCTAAGCCTGAAGCTCTCCACTCGGCTCTTTGCTTCTTGTTCTCATCCTAATTTGGTCTTTAACAATTTTCTGCCAGATGTTCCCCTAGCAAACTAAGAGATTTATAACTCAGCACATGGTGACTGGTCATTGGTAGTGACCTTCAATCACTTGCTTCTTGAGGAGCTTATGTTTAATGCAGAGCTTCTTTCTGAAGGATGACCCAACCACCTGAATTCCTATTCTAGCATCACTGTTTGAAGAGGGAATGCTTTGGTAAACTGAATGCTCATTATGCTAATGGTTCCTTGGAAATGTGTCATTATCAACTGTGCTTAATGCTTATCTATTGTGTGTAACTTCCTCTCATAGAATAGAGAAAAAAAGAAATGCTGGGGATGCTTGGGGTGGAGCTGTTTGAGGACTCGTGCTGACTGGAGGCAGCTGACTTGGGCACACCTCCCTATGCTGCCCCTTGATCACTATCTAAAGGATTTTTCTGTAAATGGATGTTTTTTCTTTAACATTTTTTACACAGTTTTTTCTTTTTAAATTCTAAGTTCCAGATTCTCTCACCCCTCCAACTCATCCACCACTCACTGAGAAGACAAACAATATGATATCAATTATGCATGTGAAATCATGAAAAACATATTTCCATATTAGTCATATTGCAAAATAAATAAATAAATAAATGAAGTGAGAAAATTATACTTCAATTTGCACTGTTAATTAGTTCTCTCTGGAAATGGATAGCATTTTTTCATCTCGAATTGAATTTGTCTTTGGAATCATTTTGCATCAATATATTGATCTGAGTAGCCAAGTCTTTCACAATTGATCATCATTGCATAGCTGTTACTGTGAACAATGATCTCTTGGTTCTTCTCATTTGATTTTGAATCAGTTCGTTTAGGTCTTTCCTTGTTTTTTTTTTTTTTTTTTTTCTTTTTCCAGAAACTACCCCATTGTCACTTCTTATTGCACGATTATATTCCATTCTAATTATATATCATCATTTATCCAGGCATTCTCTAATTTCTAATTCTTTGCCACTGCAAAAAAAGAACTGCTAGAAATATTTTTGTGCAAATTGGTCTCTTCTTTTTCTTTGATCTCTTTTGGATGCAGACCTAGTAGGGTATTGCTGGGTCAAAGGGTATGCAGAGTTTTATAGCCCTTTGAGTATATTTCCAGAATGGTTAGACCAGTTCACTACCCCAATCAACAATTCATTAATCTAGCTAATTTTTTTATTCTCCTCAGCGTTTATTATTTCTGATTGGTGTGAGATGGTACCTCAGAGTTCATTATAACTTTATACTTATAAATTTGAGTTTTATGAATTTAAGTTTATAAATTTGTTTTATAAAATTGAATTTTATAAATTTTAGTTCCCTATCTATTTAAGAAAAGAGGCCTTTATCAGAGAAATATGCTGTAAAATGTTTTTGATATTACTTCATCGTCTATGGTACTTTTTAGCAAAATATAGAACGGCTTAGTGTGTTATGGCCCATGAGGTGATGATGAGTTAGAGATGGCTGAACAACAACAACAATAAAAGTTTCCCTTATCATCTCTTTCAATTATGCTTGATCTTGTTTTTGCTTTGTTAGACATCATGATCGCCACCTCTGCCTTTTTCACTTCCACTGAAGCATAATAGACTTTGTTCTAATTCTTTATTTCAATCCTTCATGTGTCTTTATGTCCCAAATTGTTAACACAAGTTGGATTCTGGTTTTTAATCCATTCTCTTATCTGCTTCTGTTCTATGGGTTAGCTCATCCCATTCATATTCATAGTTATAATCACTAACTGTGCTTTTCCTCCAGTCCCATTTTCTTCTGTTTATCCCTATCTCTTTTTATCCTGACACGTAGTAGATGTTTAATTCTTATATATGTAAATTAATTGACCAATGTTGCTAGTACAGATATGCCCACCACAAGAGGATTTCTCAGGGGATCAATTTTTGTTGATGTCAGAGATGAGCCTATCTTACTCCTAACCCCTGCTTCTTCCAATCATCCTGTCCCTTTACATCTCCCCCACTCATATTTCTTATCCCCTCCACCTCCTATATTCCTATTTGGTAAGATAAATTTCTCTATGCAAGTGAAAGTATAAATAATATACAGATTTAAATATATTAAATTAATAGTTATTATAGAATGTAATTCATGTGTACATAAAATTTTCTTTCCTCTTTGAACCATTTCTTTTGAGAGTGAGTGAGGTTCAAACATAACTGGCCACCTTCACATTTCTCTTGTGTTACATTATTATTGTATATTGTATATAGTGTTATATTATTATTGTGTACCACTTTTATGTGAAAACATTTTTCACTCTTCTACCTCTCCTTCCCCCCTTCTTGCAGCACATCCCTCTTTCTCGAATTGTTTTTAGATCATCCCAATATAATTGACTCACACTCATGTCCTCTGTCTATGCAGGATCCTTCTAACTGTCCTGATAGGGGTTGAGGTCCCTTTAAGATTCCTTTCTGATTTCCCAACCCCCATGGCTGACCTTCATTCACAAATCCTGGTCAGAAAGCACCCTTTTGAATTCCAATGATATCCAGGCTTTCCCCAGCCCCCACTGGATCTGAGCTAACTAAAAAGTCCGCCAGAACTTGGCACCGCTTACAAGCTCCTTTTAGGTATAAAAGAGCCAAGCTGGAACTCTCTCTTTGCAGGAGCCCTTCCCCCAAACATGGTATCCTTCCGGCCATGTAAGGGTTCCTCCCCGCCCAGAGGTCATTTTTGGCCCTGGCGTCTTTCTACAATAAACCTTTTATTTATCAATGTAGGTTTTCGGGCTTGTAAATTCATTTACAGGGGACGCTGCGCCAAACAATGGGGTTCCCCCTTTCCTATCTCTATCAGTCCTAATAATGACAAAGTTCTTAGGAGTTACATATATCCTCTTCCCATATAAGAATTAAGCAGTTCACTCTATTGAGGCCCTCACTCTTTCATCTTTAGCTTTTTAAATACTTTTTTGAGTCTTATGTATGAATGTCAGATTTTCTATTCAGTTCTGGTCTTTTCATCAGGAGTGCTTGAAAATCCTGTATTTCATTAGATGTCCATCCCCCCCCCCCCGCCCTTGAATGATTATACTCAGTTTTGCTTGTAATCTTAGCTCCTTTTCCCTCAAGAATATTATATTCCAAACTCTCTGATCCCTTAATGTAGTCACTGCTAAAATGTGTCTTATCCCGACAGTAGTTCTGAAATATTAAAATAGATGCTTTTTTGGCTGCTTGCAGTATTTTCTCTTTGATCTGAGAGATCTGGAATTTGGCTATAATATTTCTGGGATTTTTCATGTTGGCTTTTCTTCCAGGAGGTGATAAGTGGAAATCTATTTATCCTTTGGATCTAAGATATTAGGACAATTTTCCTTAATGATTTCTTGAAAGATGATGTCTAGGCCCTTTTTTTGATCATGACTTTTAGGTAGTCTAATAAGTCTTAAGTTATCTCATCTCAATCTATTTTCCAGGTCAGTTGTTTTTACAATAAGATAATTCACATTTTCTTCTTTTTTCATTCTTTTGATTTTGTTTTATATTTCTTGAAATCTTATGGAGTCATTATCTTCCACTTATTTAATTCTAACTTTTAAGGAATTATTTTCTTCAGTGAGCATTTGTATTTCTTTTTTCATTTGGCCAATTCTGCTTTTAAGGAATGCTTTTCTTTTTTTTTTTTCTTTTTTTTTTTTTTTTTTGCTGAGACAATTGGGGTTAAGTGGCTTGCCCAGGGTCACACAACTAGGAAGTGTTAAGTGTCTGAGGCAGATTTGAATTCACATCCTTCTGACTTCAGGGCTGATACTCTATCCACTGTGCCACCTAGCTACCCCAAGGAATTCTTAAGAGAATTTTTGTACTTTATTTTACATTTAGCCTATTATACTTTTAAAATTCTTTTCTTCAGTGAGTTTTTATGCTTCTTTTGTCATGAAGACAATTATTTTTAAATATCCTTTGTGCCCCTTTTACCAATCTATTAATTCTCTTAATATAGTTTTTGATATGTCTCACATTTCTTTCCCCAATTTTTCCTCTACCACTCATCTCTTTCTTTAACTCATGAAGGAATTCTTGCTGATCTGGGCTCCAATTAGCAATTTTCTTTGAAGCTTTTTTTGCAGCTATTTCCACATTGCTGTCCTCTTCTGGGTTCATGTCTTGATTGTTCTTGCCACTATAGTACCCTTTCATGGTGAAATTCTTTTTTGTTGTTTACTCATTTTCCCAGACTATTTCTTCACTATGAACTTTATATATTAAAGTTGTCTTCTGCTCATCTTGGGGTGGGTAGATATTGTCCCAAGCTTTACTTTTTCACGCTGCTTTTTTCAGAACAAGTTCTGAGGATCTCCAAGTTTTCAGTGCTTTCAACTAGATGCAATCCTGGGAGAAGTGTGGTTACTGCTTTCCTGGTCTTTGCTCTAGCTTTTACCAAGCAAGGGTCCTGGTCTCCTACAGCCATAAATATTAGCTTTCCTCTTGGTCCTGGAACTGTGACTTCTTACTAGTCCCTAATATCCTCTTTTCTCTGGAACTGCAACCCAGAACTGTTCACAGGCAACAGAGTTGGCAATCTGCACCAGCTATATCCAGTGCCAGCAAAGGATCTCCTGTAATCTCTTTCTGACCAGTTGTCCTATCGCCGTATTACCTCTGGGTTGAGAGCTCCTGAAGCCGCTGCTGCTGCTCTGACCGCTGTTGCAGTTACCTCCAAGGCCAGCCAGTGATGTTGCCAAGATCTAGGTCTACACGCACTATAATATTATAGACCTCTCTTGCAGACCTCCTAAATTGTTTCAGGTTGGAAAACATTTCCCTCTGCCATTGATTTGTTTTATTTTAAAGTTGTTTAGATGGGAATTTTGAGAGTTCAGCTGTATGTTGGTCTATATTCTGCCCTTAGCTCTGCCTTCCAGTCATTTTATACATTCATTCATACAGTGTATAGTGTATAGTGTTTTTTATTGAAATGCTCTCAATGGCTGCGACATTCGCTAAGGCGCTTTTATATAAAAAAGAAGCAGAGCTTTAATTAATTTCATGGTGACAGCCACTATGACCTAAGTTCAGAGCTTTTAGATATAATATAGCTTTATCTATTTTATGGTCTGTGGAGTAACTGATTTTTAAAAGTTCACCCAAGTTTTCATTTATATCATCTTACTTGACTCTCACAATGTCTCTTTGAGATCAGCAAGGCAGGGTTGTTACCACCATGTTGCAGCTAGGAGGAAGCCGGCTGGGAAAGATCACAATTTATCCATGATTGTAGCCAGTAGGAGTCAGAATGGCGATTTTAACCCATATCTCTTGGCTTCAGGTCTTTTGTGAGACTTATCAGGCTGCTCTGGGGTAAAACTGCTGTGAGGAAATGGTAGTGAGGGAAGAAGGGACATTGTTTTCAGGATTTCTAAATGACCTTACATCTGTCTCTGATCCTAACATCCAGCACAGTCCTATGCTGAATCCTAGCTGCAGCCCAGCTGAATGCTCATTTCCCTAATGCACGTTGGATAATCCAGCTCATAAGACTGGAGTATTAGAGCTGGGAGGGGGTTGGAGCAGGTGAGGAAACTGAGTCTTAGAGAGAGGAAGTCTCTTGCTTAAAAGTCACACAGTAACAGAGTCAAAATTATCTGGCAGATTATCAGATGGCAAACTTTTAATAGCTACACTGTCATTTAGAACATACACATACAATTGACTCATTTCTACGGAACTTTTGGAGGATTTTTCCTATAATAATCCCATGAGGATTCCAGTATTATTATAGGACCTATTTTATAGATGTGGAAGGAGGTTCAGAGAGATTCATGTGCTATTTCAAGGTCACACAGCTAGTCAGTATCAAAGACAGGACTCGAACTTAGGTCTCTTCTGGCTCCTGGGCCATTGATTTTTCTAAATGAAATTTCAACCGAATCATCATTGTCAGAGGGTGTGTCTAGAAGTTGGGAATACTTGAATTATTCCCTCAAATCTCAGTAACAGAGCCCAAGAATGTGGCACTTTCTCCTGGGAGCCATCTTTATATTCTCCTTAATTATAATATTATTATACGTATAGCATACGAATTCTATATAATAGTAATAAAATAATAGAATAGGATATAATAAGACTTGAGACCTCATGGGATTGTCATGGGAAAAATTCTCTAGCTTTTAAAGTATCATTGCAATGGAAATCACTTGAGTCTACATGTATATTCCAAATTATGCTGTAACTCCTGAGAATTTGTCCTCCCATCAGCCAGTTAATCTTGACATCAGAGAAGTCATCCATGTCTCTTCTCCAATTCCCCTTTTCTGAAGCTCTTCTGCCTCGTGTTCTCTCCTCAACCACATATAGATTGTATTCCCTCCTGTCTAAGAGTATAAGCTTCTTGAAGGTAGCGTCAGAGGATCAGATATTTAGATGTGAATTTAGAGACTTTCCAGTCCCTGAATTTTGGAGAAGGGGAATCTGAGGATTCCCTTGGGTTTAAGTGAACAGCTTTATTTACTGGGAACTCACTACCTTCCAAGGCAGCCATTTCACTTTGGAATTGTTAGGAAATTTTCCCTTACTAGAATTCTGACCCTCTTCAATTCTCCTCCCTCCCTACTCCCTTCTGAGATAAATTTGTCCCAATTTGACTGGCTAGAATCAATGTTGCTTCTTTAGTTAGTCCTGAAGCAGAGCTGTATTTTCTTATCTCCTTTCCCTCATTGCCTGGCATGGGGCCATGCACACAGTGTGACTTCAAGAACATTTGCTGAATGGAACTGAGCAGAATGGGGCAACTAGATGACTAGATGGTGTACCAGCCTGAGTCAGGAGGATCTGAGTTATACCTGAGACACTTAACACTGACTAGCTGTGTGTCCCTGGACTAGTCACATAACCCCAATTGCCTCTTCCCCCCAAAATGATCAGAATGAATACTGTGGAAATAAAGTCTAGTTTTCTCCCCAGAAATAGTGGCGCCCAGATCTGGCAGGTGTGATCAGCCTTTCCAAATGATTCCAGAATTAAACTTGGATGAGCGATCTTGCATCAGAACAAGGATGGAGAGAAAGGCTGTGCACTGAAATGCTGGAATGTTTGAAACTGCCATGAAATATTCCTGAGAGAGTTTGCTGGTGGACAGATGGGGAGAGGGTAGAGACACACACGTAAACACACTTCCTCTCCCACACACATATATATCCAATATACGTACACAGTATACCCCCCATACATACCCATGTATCCTCCACTCACACATACACACACACATACACACTCACACACACACCCCACACACTTTGGCCAGAACCATTCCAAAAGCTGCTCTCACGTCATCTCTTGTTGGACTCTACATAGCCCCATTTCCCTGATGTCTGCTACATGATGCTGACTCTTGCCTGATCAGGGCTGTCCACCAACAGAGCATGTGGCCATGGCGGTCATGAGCTGTTCAGATAACTCCAGGGAGCAACTTCCTGCGGCGTCTCTGGTAGCCGTGGCTTGGAAGCCATCTCCCCAGTCTGGCTGCTCTCCTGGTGTGCTAATCCACTCAATTTTGGTGCAGATTTGATGGCAGATGACAGATCTGAGAGGAAACTGAGATATCACCGAGGGCAGTGCCCTCAGTTTGCCAAGAATAGAACTGAGACCTGGAGAAGAAATCCAAAGCCAGTTCCTGTGTCTAAATCCAGTGCTCTCCCCATTATCCCCATTTCCTAGCTGGCCTCCCCCCCCACCTCATTTATTTAATGGCTTCTCTTTAAGCCCAACCCTTTGTATGAGAATTCATCAGGCATCTGGCCAGTTGTTTAAGGACTTGTCTATGAGCGTCAGGCTTGCTTGTGGATATTGTTTCTTCCTGAAAGTCTAGCTGAGCATCAAGCTGTCCATCCACACTCCCTGAGCTCTCTGATGGTCATACCTGGTAACTGCCCCCCAGAGGGGCCAGGAAGGTCATTATGGTAGGAAGGAGGAAGACTCAGGTACTGGAAATTGTGCTGGGTTTGGAGAGACCTCTGGCATGATCTGCCCAACCTTGACAAGTCACTGGGACACGGCAACCAATCTGTAAAATGAGTAGATTGAGCTAGACAGATCCCAGATCCCTTGCAGATGTACCTATAATAGGGGGATTAGTTCCTCATATGAGGGAGATTGGATAGCCTGATTCCAGAAGGGCAGGGAAGTACCCTGCTCCTCAAATGGAAGCACATGAAGACATTCTATAATTGCTTCTGGTCATCCCTCTGCTGATAGAACCTCAATGATTCCTCAGCTTCATAGCTAGAACTGGGGCATGTTCCAAAAGATACCAGTTGGCTGGGGCTTATCTGGTCTTTGGGTCTTTCCAATGAGGCCCTCCGTGGGAAGAGAGGCCTTAAACCTTCATCTCTCCACAGGCCATCCCAATATGGCGTGGCTGTTGCTCCTGTCCATCCTGTATCTCTGAGGCTGGCCAGCCCAATCCAGCAGAGTAACAAGATGGGAACTCACCCAAACATCAGCTGTGTGTTGTCGGGAAGTGAACTGTGCTAATGTGAGCCCACTCTCCTCAGGGACCAGGTGGGCTAGTATGCCCTTAAATGTTGGAGAAATGTGTGAACTGCTCTTCTTCTTATGTATTCTCAGCCAATATCCCTTTGTAAAAGCCAACTGATGTTAAATAGTTAAATGGACAGGGAAGGGGCAGCTAGGGGGCACAGAGGACAGAGCACCCGTTCTAGAGGCAGGAAGACCTGACTTGAATCCAATATCAGACGCTTCCTAGCTGTATGACTTGCCCTGTTTACCTCAGTCTCCCCATCTTGTAAAATGGGGTGGAGAAGAAAATGGCAAGCTCCTCCAGGGTCTTTGCCAAGAAAACCCTAGAGGAGGTCATGAAGAGCTGGACGCCACTGATGTGACTGAATGACCACAATCAAATAAAGGTGCCTGACCAAGGGGGATGTCCCCAGAGCAGGGGCTTGAGCTTGAAGGACACCCCAGCCTCTCAAGGAACCCTCCTAGAACCCAAAGGAGGAAACATCACTGGTCTCACTCTGGACCAGGAGTCCAGAGTCACAGGAGCCAGTGTTAGTCCTCCTAATCTTTCTAAATCTTCCCAGAGCATAACTGATGAGCTCCCTTCTTCTGAAGACACTTTTGTGGTTTGAAACTCCTTTTCTCCTGGAATTAAACTCAGGTACACAAGGATACTCTTGTCTGTCAATGTCCCCAATCAGCCTCCTTTCATTCCTAGTTTTCCCTGGCTGACAAGCTCAGGGTTTCCCATTGGAGCATCTTTTCTGGCTTCTCTCTCCAAATCTCCATTTCCAAAAAAGGCTTTAAGAAAGGGGCTTCTGGGAACAAGTGGAGGACACAGAAATGTTCTGTTAGAATCTGTACTCTTTAAGGGTGCCCAATGTGGGGGCTCTCCCCTGCTCAGGAGGTCTCTAAGACTATTCTAATTCTAGACAGATTTCGCATCTTAAAGACGGAATCTTTTCCGAGACACACACCCTAAGCGTGCTATTTCTAAGTCAATTCCTGTGCCAGGAGCTCACCTTTACCTCATTCCCTCCCTCCTCCTTCGCTCTGTCTCATTCCTTTCTCTATTTTCAATTTCGTTTCTTCCCAGCAATTTCCCCTGAAGTAGAGGGACTTATTACAAGAAGATGAAGACTTGTGCCGTGGTTTGGAGGGAATGTGTTCTGGGCGGGGAGGGAAGCCCTGTGCTGACAACAGCATTGATTGTTGAGGTCCATGTCTATAGAACCAAGGAGGAAGAAGAGGAAATACCCAGTCTTTTTTCACTGCTTCTTTTCTTTTGAAAAAAATTTTTTTATTTGGAATCACAATAGCAAAAAGCATTTAAATACACAACAGAACATTAAACATTGAATTCTATATTAAATTATTTAAGGCCACTTGCTTTTTTTTTGAAAGAAAAATAATATATTCTTCCAAAGTTGTCCTGCTTGTCAGTGCTTCTTTTTGATTTTCTCTTCTTTGCATTTTTTTTGTTGTTGCAATAATGACCCTCTTCATCAGTGTTCTTGACCCTTCTTCATTTCAGCTTCCTCCTCCACATTTAAGCGGTATAAAGAAAGAAAAGGGAAAATTCTCCCAAACTTTTGAACTTTGCCATTGTCCACAAGTGCCCTTTGGGTCCATCACCTCTCTGTCAGAAGATGGGAAACAGGATCTATTATCAACCCCATTGAGACATGGTTGGTCATTGCTTGGGTCAGAGTTTTGAAGTCTTTCAAAATGCAATGTTTTCTTTTCATGGACAAATTATCTTTCTGTTCTCTTTACTTGTCATCAGTTCACATTATTCAGTATTGTCTGCAATTTTAACAATAATTTCAAATGCATAAAGAATTCTATTACAGTTATAAGCCATCACATTACATTGTTCAGTCTTTCCTTGATTATCTATGAGGCAATCTAAGACAGTGACTTAAATCTTGGTTCTTCACCCCACTGTCCTTTTTAATCCTTCCCTCTTCAAGATGAGGACTTCTATTTTGCTTTCAATTATTCTCACTCTGGTGTTATCCTTCTTCTTAACCCTTTCTTCCTCACCTCCCCACTTGTTTCCCTATTGAATTTTATTTAATTCTACACCAAAGTGTACACGTCTAATACTCATTTGTTCATTTCCAATAGCATTCAGTTTCATTTGGTGCCTATTCTTCCACTCGTTCTTCTATGTATGCATGTTTTCATGCACCCCAATTATGAAAAATCAAAGGTTGTTGCTCTTTTCAGAGTTATTGTATTTCTTCTGACTCTCCCTTTCAGAACCCTTTTTGTATTTTTCTTATCTGGCTCCTGCAACACTCTTTGATGACATTAAGGCTCTGAAGGGATATTTGTTTCTTCTCTCTCATGAGAAAATTAGAATTTCATCAATATAGGGCTTCTTCTAATTACTTAAATAAATTTGCTTTTCTAGGTTTCTTTGGATTCTCATATTTGTATTTCAGAGTTCCTTCACATTTCTGGGATTTTCATTATAAATGCTTTCTTGGGTCCTTTCTTACATTAAAAGTTTATCCCTTACTACCACCCTCTATAGGGTTAGATTTAGCTTTGTATAAGGTATTCTCAATTGTGAACTTGCATCTTTTGTCTTTTTGGTATAGGGTGTTACAAGATCTCCTTTTATTTCAAATAGAAACTTCAGGTCTTTTGCAACTCCAGTGTAGTTTCTTGGTACTTGAACTAATAGCTTCTTTCTGGATGTTTGGCAGTATTTTTTCATTTGACCTGGGAACCCTGGATTTTTGGCTATGACATTTCTGAGACTTTTCCTTAGGAAATTTCTTTCAGAGGGTAATCAGTGAATGCGTACTGTTCTTCTTTTCTGATCTCTTGTTTTAATATATCTGGGAAGTTCTTAAATTTATAATTTCTTGAGATGTTTCTAGGCTTTAATAAAAATCATGTTATTCTAGGAGTCCAGTGTTTTTCATAAATTATCTTTCCATAATCATTTCCCAGGCTAATTGTTTTGATATTAGCTAGATTTAATTTTCTTTTACTTTTTCAGTCTTGATTTTGTTCTTATAGTCACTGTCAAGAGTCAGACTCTTAAAGTCATTGATCTTCATTTGATTTATTCTGGTTTTCAGGCAATGAACTTCTTGGCTTAAGTGTATCATTTTTTCTTCTAAGCTATCTATTCTCATTGCAATTATTTTTAAAAAGTTGTTATATAATTTTAAATTATTTTTTTCCATTTCTTCTAGTTATTTACATAGTTCTGATGGAAAAAACCTATATATTTTCCCCTTTGAATCTTTTTGGTTTATTGCTATTATAATTTGTTGTTTATTTTGGGGTATCTCTAGAATTTGCAAATTTTAAAATTCTGGTTGGTGGTTTAAAAAAAAAAGTTACTAATTTCTCCACTTTCTGTTCCCAAACTGGGGCTTTGTATCAGAACCAGGCTTTGGTCCCTGTTGTAATTTTATAAGAAATAGTCTGTTCTGTTTAGCCTCACTCTGGTCTGATTTTTGCATTGACTTTCATCTCTGAGGTTTCATTCCCCTCTCTGTCTCTGAGGTTCAGAGCACTAGCTCTTTAGGGTCCTTGCTAGCATTTCAAGACAAAACTTTAGGGACTTCAGAGCCCCTGGACTTGGACTGTTCCAGTTTGAGTAATGAACTACCACTAGTCCCTGGTTGCTTTCCTGTTACCACTCGAAGAGGTTTTCAGAGTCTCTACTTGGAGATTGTCTTATAACCTTGAAGGTTCTACTATGTGCAAGGTCATGCTATGCTGCCAAAGATACAAATAAAACCCCCCAAACATTCTCTGACTTCAGTGTGCTTCCATTATTTTGGGGATATTTAGAGAGAGCATAGTATGATGGATCTAGAGTAGATCACTGGACATTCCCAAACTCCTCATTTTACAGATGAGGAAGTTAATGACCAAAGAAGCCTTGTAGATAGTGACAAGGCTGGGATGTGAACTCTGGTCCTTTTACACTAAATCTTTCCCCTGAATCACTTTGACTTTAATAATGGTCATGGCAGAGGTTGGAGATAAGCCTGAAGTTCCACGCAATTCTTAGGGATTGATTCACAACTCCTGTCCTCAGCTGTCAGCTAGGTTTGGATCTTGTACTCCTTCTACATGGTGAGCACCCTGAGGGCAGAGCCTGGGTCTATTTCCTCTCTCTGGCACCAAATATTGAGTCTTGCCCATGGTCGGTGCTCATTCATGGCTTGCTAAGTCAGGTTGCAGAGGCAGAGCCAAGATTGTGCAGCAAAGACTGGAATTTGCCTTTGGGATTTCCAGATCCCTCCAAATACCTTTAAGGAGCAACTCTAAGCAATTACAGAGAGGAAGAATCCACCAAAATATAGAATGAAACAATTTTCCAGTCCAAAACAACTTAGCGAGTCAGCAGGAAAAATCTGTTACAGTCGAGCATGTTCCCACAGACTCTAAGGGTGAGTGGGATCAAAGTTATAGAATAGATGTGGTAAAGAGATGACTGATAGCCCTGCTTTCTGACAGTCCTGTGCACTTCTTTGTTCTTCTTACACACGTCCTAGATCTTTGCCAGATTCTGCCTAGAAGCTCAAAGGCATCTTTCCTCAGTGTCCAGTTTGTCCTTGGCTATAATGAATCTTACTTCACAAGACTGTTGTACAGAAAACGCCAGTAAACCTCAAGGTACCATAGTACGAGGATCCATTACGATGGTCGTTATTGTGATTATTTATAAGCTGAAGGACAGTTGGGATTTCCAGGATACCTGCTAATGATCTATAGCTATACAATATAGATATATAGGTAGAACGTAGAGTTGTGAATTGAATGTGATGGTATGATTATCTAAAAAAGTAAAATTAAGGGATGAGAAAGAAGAATGTACTAGGAGAAGTGAAAAGGGATAGAATGATATAAATTATCTGACATAAAAGAGGCTCTAAAGAAATTTGACAGTGGAGAAAGAAATGAGGAAAATGAAGAAGTAAGTACATGAACCTTGTCATCAGAATTATTTCAATTGGGTATAGGAATCTATCTTATCATACTTGAAATAGGAAAAAAGGGGAGGGAAAGGTGGTAAAAAGAGGAACAGTTTAGGGGAGGTAAAAATCAGAAGCAAAACACTTTTGAGAATGGACAAGGTAAAAGGAGAGAGAGAGTAGGATAAATGGGGAAAATAAGTTGGAGGGGAATACACAGTTAATAATCACTACTGAAAAAAAAATTACAGTGAATTTCTCTTATAAAGATTTCACTTCTTAAACATAGAGAAAACTTAGTCATTTTTTAAAAAAGAAACCCTCAACTGATGAATGGCCAAAGGATATGAGTAGGCAGTTTTCAGAAAAAAAGTGATTAAAGCTATCTATAATCAGATTTTTTAAATGCCTTAAATCATCATTAATGAGAAAAATACAAATTGAAACAACTCTGAGCTACTAGTACTTTACACCTGGCAGATCTGCTAATATGACAGGAAAGGAAAATGATAACTGTTGGAGAGAATGTGGGAAAATTAAAACACAAAGGTACTATTGGTGACCTATATTGATTCAACCATTCTGGAGAGCATTCTGGAACTATGCCCAAAGAGGTATAAACCATGCATATCTTCTGACAAACAAAATCACTGTTCGGTATGTATCCCAAAGAGATGGAAAACCAAAAGGAAAGGGACCTATGTGTACAAAAATTTTTAATTGTTGGCAAGTAATTGGAAATTGAAGGGATGTCCATCAATTGGGGAATGACTGAACAAGTTGTATATGATTATGATGGAATCAATGATGAGCATGATGTTCTTAGAAAAACATGGAAAAACTCTTATGAACTGATGCAAAGTGAAATGAGCAGTACTAGAAGAACATTGTGCACAGTTACAGGACTATTAAAAGGTGATCTCCTGTGAGTACTTAGCAATACAATGATCTAAGACTATTTCTTGGGACTTAAGATGAAGGTTGTGTCCATCTCCAGAGAAAGAACTGGGAGAGCCTGAATGTAGATTAAGAATTTTTTTTCTTTATTTTCTTAGGGGTTTTTGTCTATTCTCCCTCCCACAGAGTGACTTACATGAAAATCAGTTTTGCATGACTACACGTGTAACCTATGTCAGATTGCTTGCCTTTCCATTGAGCAGGGAAGGGAGAGAATGAGGAAAATGAAAAAAAAAATTAAGATTTTTTTTTATATAGAATTGGAGAAAATAAAATAAATCCAATTGCACTGGACCTGTCTAGAGACTGGAATGAGTGCAAGGGCAGCTTTCCCCTCATCTTCCAGTTTCAGAGCTACAAGAGACGCTCAGGATCATCTCGAACCCCACCCCTACCCCGAGTACTAAAGCAACATGTGACAATGATATGACAGCCTGATAATAAACCAAAAGATCATAACTGTCAGTTTGTCTAAGAGATAAAAGGCAATACGCTCTCCCCAGAGGAGTCATCCCAACTGTTGTGTATAACATATGCTCGGAGCGGGATGGCAGACTAGCAGGACCGCTCTGGAGAAGGATCTGCTGCTGAGGATTGTTTTAGTATTAATGGTAATCTGTTTCTGGTGGGTACTCTGTCTTAGAAGCTGGGAGTCCTGGCGTTTGTCTGGGGCTGTGATTTGTTCTCGGTGATTTAGTGCATGTATCCACTGTGCTTTTAAAATACTGCTGCTCGCTACTTGTTACCATTTTTTTTTTTCCGTACTCCACCCCTCCACTTCCCATGGTATTAACCAGAACGGGACCTACTCCTCTATCTTCTCTTTTCTGAGTTAGAGACTTTGCTATCACTGAAGTGCATCAAACACACCCCCACAGCCTTTTCTTCCCCTATGCCTTTGCTCATGTAGTTCCCTACACCAAGAATGGATGTATTCGTTTCAAGGAAGATGAGCTAAAGACCCTAGTGCAAGGGGCACATTTGGTTATGGGTATTCCCCAGGTTTGGTAGAATGGACTTCAAACTGGAGTACGGCTCTGAATAGGTATAAACAGGACAGTTAAAAGGAGATGGAGAAGCAAAATATTACCATGCTTTAAGAATAAATACCCACACACATGTAAGTTTCGGGGCTATGTTCCCCAACATCTACATACATTAGATTTTTGAGTTCAAAATGGGCCATGGATATATCTCCTCCACCCAGGACTTGAGAGAATTAATTCTGAAAGGTTGGGAAGTAGACACCTTATCCAAGGAGCCCCCCAACGGCATGCTTCCCTCTTTGATTATCAGTTGATATCTCTTAGACAGGCAGACTAAGATTTTAGAAAGAGTTATTTACTGAAAAGTCAATACCGAGCACCCCCTCCGGAATCTGTGTGATAGCATGTTCCCACCGGTGCCTCCCACAGACTCTAAGGGTGAGTGGGATCAAAGTCATAGAATAGATGTGGTAAAGAAATGACTGATAGTCTGACAGTCCTGTGCGCTTCTTTGTTCTTCTTACAACATCCTAGATCTTTGCCAGATTCTGTCTAGAAGCTTGAAGCCGTCTTTCCTCAGTGTCTAGTTTGTCCTTGGCTATAATGAATCTTACTTCGCAAGATTGTTGTACAGAAAACGCCGTAAACCTCAAGGTACCATAGTAAAGGATCCATTATGATGGTCATTATTGTGATTATTTATAAGCCGAAGGACAGTTGGAATTTCCAGGCTATCTGGCCAATACTCTCTGTAGATTTTTCATTATGAATAAATACATTGGAGGAATACTGGCAGAATGGTGATCTTTCCGTGCTTCTCTTGCATTCCCCCACCAAGGCTCTTTTTCACTTTATAGAACAATAAATATTTCACTGGGAGGGATCTGAGACCATAACTCTTTATGATGAATTTAAATTGTTGGAACCTTTAAACAGGTTAGATGTTGTATAATGAATAAGTGTCAACTTGGCCAAAATAGAAGCCATGAGGAGTGGTGGGAAAAACACAATGTTGGAAGTAGTGACAGTTCTGTGACACAAATACTGTGATACCTATGTTCCTAATTGCTCATCAGAATCCTTTCCTGGATTTTCATCCATATCAGACTCACTAACAGAGGGTGTTTCCTAAAGTTTTCCTTTGATCCTGATTTTTAATCTGTTATCTCATGTAGGGATCACATTAGCTCCCTGGGATCAGTGGGATCAATGATCCTCTCTAAACAGATGATTTCCAAAGCTACGTATCTAGTTCTACTCTTTCTCATGAACTTTAGTCATACATCATCAATTACCTTTTGGGTTTTGTAACCAGATGTCTTCAGGTGTCTAAAATTCAACATATCCAAAAAAGAACTCTTTACTAATTACGCTCCCACTCCTAATCCATCTTCCTTCAAAACTTCTCTGTAGTTATCAAGGGTCCCATCATCATCCCAGTCACCACGGATCACAATTTTGTAGTCATCGCAATTTCCCCCTTCCATGCATCCCACATGTCTATCTTCTCGCCAAATCTTGTCATTTTAAACTTTGCAACATTTCTCACGTACACTCCCATTGTCAACCTATTTCAGACTCCCACTCTGTCCAACTTGAACTATTTCAGTCACTTTCTAATTGTTCTCTTTGCTTCAAGTCTTTCCCCCCCCTTGAATCCATCTTCCACTCAGTTGCCAAAGTCATTTTTCTGCAACGTGTGGATTTGCTCCTACCACTGTCCATTCAACAAAGTCCAGCGGCTCCATCTTAGCACCAAGGTCCAATAGACCTTTCTTTTTGGTATTTGAAGCTTAACATAAACTGGTATCTTCTGACCTTATTATTCTTAGGCTTTGTCCTTCACACACACTCTAGCACGCTGGACTATTTACTGGTCCTTGAACTCAGTTCTCCACCTCCAGTCTCCGTGATTTTGCATTGGCTGGGTCACATGGCTAGAAAGTTCTACCGCCTCACTTTTGTATCCTAGTTTTCTGATTTCCTTTAAGATTCAGCTTCAATCTTACACTCTAAAGAGTCCTTTTCATTCCACCAGACTGTTGGTCTCTTCCTTTCTGACATCACTTTACTTGTAACCTATATATTTCTTATCCATATATAAGTTATTCACGCATTATTTCTCCATTAGATATTAGCGCCTTGAAGGCATGGACTGTTTTTTTCCCTTTTTTTTTTTTTTGTCTTCTCAGCAGTTAAACATAATGGCAACACATATTAAGGACTGAATAAATGCTGAATGCCTGACTAAATTAGTAATGAATACCTGCTCGTTTGTTTTTTCCTTTTTCATGCTTCCCCCCTTTTTGCTCTGATTTTTCTTGCACAATATGACAAATATGGAAATTTGTTCTAAAGTATTGCACATATTTAACCTATATCAGCTTGCTTGCAGTCTTGAGGAGGGGGAAGGTAAGAGAAGGAGAAAACAAAGAATACAAAGTTTTACAAAAATGAATGTTAAAAACTATCCTTATATGTATTTGGAAAAATAAGATACTACTGAAAAAATAAAGAAGTAGTGGATAAATGGATAGATCCATAATGAAATAATAATAGCTTTTAAGAAGTGTTTTACCTTGGCAAAATGTTTCTCAGCCAGTCTTTTGTTTGTTCCACATCAAAGTGGCAAGGCAATCTGGGCAAGTATCTTCACATCTAAATCACAGAGAAGGAAACTGAGGCTCAAGGAATAAATGAACTTGTGAATCATATAACTCACCAATGGAAAAGCTGGTTGTTGAACTAGCTAACTCCAAATCCTGAAGATGGGGCAAACTCAGCAGGCCATGTAAGCTGCATTGCCTCTCACAAGACTGGAACAGTCATTCATCTGAGCCCCCTGCCTTAGAGAGGGTGACAGATGCTCCATCTTCCTGATGAAGGAGGCAAAGAGACATCTGGTGTCATACATATGGGGTCTTCCCTCCATTTTGGGGCCTCTGACTAATGGCACTCGATTTACTCTTTCTTTGGAAATGGAAAACAGTTTTTGGTGCTAGGAAGCTCCTTTGTAGGGAATGAGGAGTTGGAGTAGAGGCAGTGCTCTGAGGCCTTTATAAGATCATAGAGCACAAAAATTAGACCTAGACCAATTCTTACCCTCCACTTCCTCACCTCTTTTCCTAACTTCCTCATTTCTATGGATGACTGAACTTGTCCTGGGCATCCAGGCTCAAAACCTAAGTTGCCACTTTCAAATGAAAGAATCTCATTCATTCTTCATCAAACATTAATTGAGCCTCCTCCTCAGATGAAACATCCCTCACAGATTTGGAGAGGAAAGGAAAGTTAGACCTTATCAAAAACAACTTTTTACCAGGGCAGAGATTCCATCAATAGAATTGTTTATAGAGGATTATTAGTCTGTTTTAATATATCTTGTTGAAAAAGAACTGTTCTACTGTAGATTAGTTATAATTGTTTGAAAATTTATGCTTCTGAGCCATAATTGACTTTCATTGGGCAACACAATTTAGCTCCCATTCTTGGAAGTAAATGAGGCAAAAACTGCTGTAAACCTCCAGGTAGGGAGAGGTAGTAGCCATGATTTCCTGCTGCCAGCTGTCTGTGTATCTGCCTTGCTCATGGCCAGGAAAATGATGCCTCTGGTTAGCTCTATCACACTTTTAGGGTGTTTCTGACAGAAGGATAAGACTATGACTTTGTGCAGCCTCATAAAAGTACCACAATGACAACTTCTATCAGACTTTGCTGCTTGTGAACAACCTGTGGGAATCAGCTAGCTGTGAATCAGAGAGGCAGCTAAAAGGCTGTCTTCCAGAGGGACCTTGCTCATAGATTATGCAGCAGTCAGAAGAAAACTTGTTGGGGCATATGCTTTGTGGCAAATACTCTAAGTTTGAACTCACTCTCCCTCGGGGCTGAAGTGGTATAGGAGAGAATGTGCCCCTAGTTCAACAGGGATGTATTTGTCCTTCTGTTCTTGCTGTATATTTTTAGTAAATATTCCTTCAAAAAAGATCTCTCTCCCTCTCTCTCTCTCTTCCTCCCTCTTTTCCTTCCTTCCTTCCTTCCTTCCTTCCTTCCTTCCTTCCTTCCTTCCTTCCTTCCTTCCTTCCTTCCTTCCTTCCTTCCTTCCTTCCTTCCTTCCTTCCTCCCTCCCTCTCTTCCTCCCTCCCTCTCTTCCTCCCTCCCTCCCTCCCTTCCTTCCTTCCTTCCTTCCTTCCTCCCTCCCTCCCTCCCTCCTTCCCTCCCTTCCTTCCTTCCTTCCTTCCTTCCTTCCTTCCTTCCTCCCTCCCTCCCTCCCTCCCTCCCTCCCTCCCTCCCTCCCTTCCTTCCTTCCTTCCTTCCTTCCTTCCTTCCTTCCTTCCTTCCTTCCTTCCTTCCTTCCTTCCTTCCTTCCTTCCTTCCTTCCTTCCTTCCTTCCTTCCTTCCTTCTCTCTCTCTCTCTCTCTCTCTCTCTCTCTCTCTCTCTCTCTCTCTCTCTCTCTCTCTCTCTCTCTTTCTCACACACACACACACACACACACACACACACACACACACACACACACACACTAACAATGAGTTCAAACCTACCTCTCTGCAATTTACTTCTTGTTCTATTCATGAGAGACCAAAATGAATGAGTCTGGTTCCTCCTCCTTGAGACCTTGATTGCATACGATTTAACACTTTTAGGATCCAAAGATATGGTTTTGAATATTGTTTTCAAAGCTTTACTATCTATGTGATCAAGTGGGATGTCATCTAAATTCTATGGATCTATGTTTCTTCATCTATAAAGTGGGGGAAATAATCCATGTATCCCATTCATCCACGATACTACTTTAAGCACCTCCCCTCCTTTTCTATCTCTCTATTGTCATTATTTTGTCCTGCCTGACAATTTCTGTGTTAGAAGGTAGTTGGGGTTGAGATGGCAGGGAGATTACTTTGGATGGAGTAGGTGGTCCTGAATTCATTTTCCCTTTATATACAGCATACTCAGGGCTTCATCTTTTCCCCTAATGTACTAGTGCTGACTCATTTCCTTCTGGCAGATAATGAGCAGAATTTGCATGAGAGGCAGGGGTACCAGGTTGGGCCAAGGAGCATTAATTGCAGTTGAAAGCAGACCTCACCTTGCCTGCAGCTCCCTGGCGCCTGTAGCATCCAATCCCTGAAACCTAGATGGTCTTTATAAAACAGAACGATCTGCTAATTGCTCCTATTCAGCAGGTGATTAGCAAGCAAACATTCTCAATGGAATAAAGACCAGATTTTCTAGTATAGAATCCCACAGCTATGCCAAGGAAATAAACTTGGAGAAATGGCAGCTCTTCTAGCTCTGCCCCCACATCTCAGCTGCAATTTGATGGTTTCTGTAAGCAAAACTCATTCTTGGGATACCCTGTTACAAAGCTCTAAGTGGGAGTTCTTACAGCTGTGCAAGTACAATGGGAAGAGATGAGGCCATGGTAGGGCTTCGAAGGACAGTCCAGTCTGACCTTGGGTATGGAGAGAGTCTGGAAGAAGACGGAACTGGGAGAGGAGTCCAGTGTTATTAAGAATAATGAGCTTGGGTCACATAACAGTGTGGCTAATAGGGTAGAGCACAAGTTTTGTCAAGGAGCAAGCATGACTTTCCCCCACATTGGTAGCTTAGGACAATGGTCTGATTGCCCGGCACTAGTCACAGACCAACTTGTTTAGTGTATACATCGACTTTAGGCAGGGCTGCTATTGGTAAGGTCTGTCTTAGAGAACTCGACCACATATAGACTACCCAGAGGCTATGGAGGTTTGTAAGGACAGTAGAGAGATCTTCAAATGAAGAGATTTTCACTGAAAAATTCACCTGTATTCATAGTTCAGTAGATGCAGCAAAGTAGATTCTTCTTGTTTGAACCCAGTCTTTTTTTTTTCTTTATAATTTTTTTCACAGTATATATGCATGAGTAATTTTTTAATAATATTATCCCTTGTAATCATTTTTCCAAATTATCCCCTCCCTCCCTCTATTCCCTCCCCTTGATGACAGGTAATCCCATACATTTTACATGTGTTACAGTATAACCTAGATACAATATATGTGTGTAAATCCCATTTTCTTGTTGCACATTAATTATTAGCTTCCGAAGGTATAAGTAACCTGCATAGATAGACAGTAGTGCTAACAGTTTACATTCACTTCCCAGTGTTCCTTCTCTGGGTGTAGTTGTTTCTGTCCATCATTGATCAACTGGAAGTGAGTTGGATCTTCTTTATGTTGAAGATTTCCACTTCTATCAGAATATATCTTCATATAGTCTCATTGTTGAAGTGTACAACGATCTTCTGGTTCTGCTCGTTTCACTCAGCATCAGTTGATGTAAGTCTCTCCAAGCCTCTCTGTATTCCTCCTGCTGGTCATTTCTTGAACCCAGTCTTTTTAAACATCTGGTGCCATGCCCCTGATTCCTGAACCACAGAAGTCACCTGCTTTTCTCCACTTGGGGTTGTTTGAACCTCCGAGTGGAACACAGCCCCTTCTGTGGAAAGCACTCCCAGCTCTGAACTTTTGAGCAATGTTCAATAACATTGACCATAAATATCATCTTCTAGCCAGAGACTGCCATTGTCTCTGGGTCCTGCAATTCTAAGCCTAGATCCCTCCCATCCTTTACATCAACTCGGATCTTGGGATTTTTTATTTATGACTAAAAGAGACTGGGAAGTCATTTGATCCAACTCATTCATTTTACAAATAGAGAAGTCAAGTCCAGAGAGGAAAATGGCTTGCTCAAAGTCATGCAACTAAGAAATAGTAAATCCATAATTCAATTGAGCATCCCTGATTCCAAATCCAGCACTCTTTCCACTGTATTGCTCTTCTTCATGCCAAGGTTCTTCCAAGCCTGTGCTGTGATGCCATGCCTGATCCCAATAAAGAAAAGCTTCAGAAAGCCCCACAGATCCTGAACAACTCACTACCTCACGTACCATACTACATGCCCTCCCTTCCATTGGATAGTTTCACATAGTCCATTTTTGGCTTCCCATCTAGATACAAAGAAATCATTGACCTTCTTTTCTATTCCCATTTCTTCTGGACCATCTTTGCCTCCAAATTTTGCTATGTCCTACTTAGAAGGATATTAATTTCTTCCTAACTTCCTCCTTCCTCCTCATCTTCCTAGTTGGGAATCATTGATTGGGGTCTACTCCTCCTGCTCTATAATTGATACTACCTGATTTTAATTTCAGCATCTGTCTTCACATGATTGTTTTAGTTGAAGGAATATGGTGTGGTGGTACTGAAGACAGAAAACCTGGGCTCCATTTTGGTTCCATTACTGACTAGTCAAATGACTGTGGGCAATATACTCTCCTTCATAGGATGGTAGAAGCTAGAAGAGATCATAAGGAAGACCACTTAAGGAGACTTAGACTAAGACTTAAGGAGAGGAAGATCTTTTTAAGTTCATGCCAGGTCTAGATAGGATGATAAATATGGACGGAGTCAACTTCAAAAGAAAAGAAACTGCTCAATGAGGTTGGCAGCAGGATGGTTTAAATGTGGCATTGGGATGCATGAAGTATCCCTATTCCTCTTCCTAGTATGATCTGGGGTGTGTGTGTGTGTGTGTGTGTGTGTGTGTGTGTGTGTGTGTGTGTAACATGAAAGAAGAACAATCAATGCTGGATTCCCATCTGTGAAATGGAGATGGAAATAATAGTCGTACTCTCTTTTTGAGGGGTTGTTGTGAGAAAAGTGCTTTACAAGCTCCACAATGCTTTCTGAACATGAGCTGTTGAAGTTGTTGTCTTCACTTTAGTTGGGCCTTAAAGGATGAACAGAATGTAAACAAGCAGGAATGACCAGGAACTCTACTTTGGTAAACAAATAAGATTGACTGGGGAGGACTTTTGGAAATCCCATGATGGAAACTGCTATGCAAATATTTGACATTTTTATTCCTGTATCTATGGAGCCTTTCAAAAGACCCATAATTCTTGTCTTTGTGACGGGGGTATATATGGATGTGTCTCATTAATTAATATTGGTATGTAATAAAGGTCTTTCTAAATGCCCCTTCACTGCTAGATGTGCCATTATTTCAGGGATGACTGGTAATGAAGTAGTCATTTTCATGAGGGAGGGAAAGATCAAAAGAAGCCAGGTTCATTCTGGACATTAGGGAAGTTGGACAGATTAGGACAAATGGCCCCAATACCAAGAAGGAAGGCATAGGGAATGAAAGAGTCTTGCATGTGCACTGAGATAGAGCAGGAAATAGTATGTCCTGACCAAAAAGAAAGAAGATTGGGGTGAAGGGTGGGGTAGAGATTGACCAGTGGAAAGGGACAAGGATTTTACCTATTCAAATTAGACATTCCATTGGTCCTGGGTGTCTACTGTATGCTCAGTCATTTACTAGGTGTGCAAGTTTATCAGTGTGTAGAAGTGGAAGAACTAAAGTAGTGGAAAGAGAGAGACAGACAGACAGAGAAACAGGAGACAAAGAGATACACAGAGAGAATGACATAGTGGGCAGAATATTGAACTTGGACTTGGGATCATGAAAATCCAAGTTTGAATTCTGCCTTTGATACTTACTAGTTGTGTGACCATGAACAAGACACATCATCACTTTAAGAAATGATTATTTATTTGAACATTCATTTAACATTTTTTGAGTTCTTAATTTTCATACCCTTCCCTACCCACTGAGAAGGCAAGGAACAAATGATCAATTATGCATGTAAAATTATACAAAACATATATCACATTAGCCATGTTGCAAAGAAAAAGCAAGAAAAATAACAGAAGGGAAAAATTATGTTTCAATCTGCATTCAGACTCCATCAGTTCTTTCTCTCAAAGTGGATAACATTTTTAAGACAAGTCCTTCAGAGTTGTATTGGATCAATGTATTGTTGAGAAAACTAAGTCAGTCCCAGCTGAACCTTATACAATACTGATGTTACTGTGTACATTGCTGTCCTGGTTTTGCTGCCTTCACTTTGTTTCAACTCAAAAAGTCTTCCCACATTTTGTCTCAAACTATCCTGCTCATCATTTCTAATAGTGCAATGAATGCATCACCCTCTTATACCAAAACTTGTTCAGTCACTCCTCAATTGATGGGCATTCTTTCAATTTCCAATTCTTTGCCACCACAAAAGAGTTGGTACAAATATTTTTCCGCATATAGTATAGATCCTTTTTCTTTTTATTTCATATCTTTGAAATACAGAACTAATAATGTCATTGCAGGGTTAAAGGATATACACAGTTTTACATCCTTTTAGATATAGTTCCAAATTGTCCTCCAAAATGGTTGGAACAATTCACAATTCTATCAACAATTAGCATTAGTGTCCTGATTATTTTACACCTCTTTCTACATTCGTCATTTCCCTTTTCTGTTGTGTTACCTAATCTGATAGTTCTAAGAGTTCCAGAGTTATTTTGATTCACATTTCAATAATCAATAGTGATATAGAGCATATAAATATATGTATATATACATATATATGTATATATATGTGTATATATGTGTATATATATATATATACATATATATATATATTTCTTTTTCTGAAACTATCCATTTGTATCCTTTGACAATCATCTGGGGAATAACTTAGTCTTTTTTAATTAAAACCTTTTGTTTTCAAAACATATTCATGGATTATTTTTTAACATTGACCCTTGTAAAATCTTGTCTTCCAAATCTCCCCCATTTCCCCCACCTCCTCTCCTAGACGGCAAGTAATCCAATATATGAATAACTTATATCTTATAAATTATATCAAAGTTTCTTAAATTGTGGGTCATGATTGATGCGGAGTGAAATGAGCAGGAACAAAAGATCATTATATACGTCAACAACAATACTATATGATGATCAATTGTGATGGACGTGGCCCTCTTCAACAATGAGATCATCCAAATCAGTTCCAATACAACAGTAATGAACTGAACCAGCTACACCCAGTGAAAAAACTCTGGGAGATGACTATGAACCACTACATAGAATTCCCAATCCCTCCATTTTTGTCTGCCTGCATTTTTTATTTTCTTCACAAGCTAATTGTACACTATTTCAAAGTTCGATTCTTCTTGTACAGCAAAATAAGTGTATGGACAAGTATATGTGTATTGTATTTAACTTATACTTTAACATATTTAACATGTATTGGTCAACCTGCCATCGGGGAGGGGGGAAGAGGGAAAAAGTTGGAACAAAAGGTTTGCAACTGTCAATGCTGAAAAATTACCCATGCATATATCTTGTAAATAAAAAAGCTATAATAAGAAAAAATGTGAGTCATGATCCCATATGGGGTTTCATAATGAATATGGGGGTAATGAAATTAAGATTTAAGAGTAAATGTTTGATTTGTATCACATATATATATATTCATGCATATATATATGCATTATATATATGTATAGATACACACACACACATATATATATATACATATATATATATATATATATATATATATATATATATATATATATATATATATATATATATATATATATATATATATATATATACACATCTCCAAAGTCATGTAAAAATGTCTTGGATGAAAAAGGGTTATGAGTGAGAAAAGTTTAAGAAGTCCTGTTTTATATATTTGAATAATAAGGCCTTTATTAGAGAAACTTGTTAAAACATTTTTTCCAGTTTTCTGCTTTCCTTCTAATTTTGGCTGCATTTGTTTTATTTGTGCAAAATCTTTTTACTATAACAACAATTATTCATTTTACTTTCCATGATCCTCTTTATCTCTTGATTGATATATTTTTTTTCTTATCCACAGATGTGACAGATACAAATTTCCATGATCCCCTAATTGCTTCTGATAGCCCCTTTAATTTCTAAAGGATTTAACCTCTTTGATCTTATCTTGGTATTTAGTGTGAGGCATACTTCATTTTATTGCATTTTGCTTTATTGTATTTTGCAAATATCTTGGTTTGTTTGTTTCAACAAATTCAAGGTTTGTGACAATCTTGCATTGGGCAAATCTATTGATACCATTTTCCCAACAGCTCATATTGCATCACAATTTTGATAATTTAATGACACTGTGTCACATTTTGCTAATTCTTGCAACATTTCAGAAATTTTCATTATTATCATATCTGCTATGGTGATCTGTGATCAGTAACTTTAATGTTACTATTGTATTGTAGGCAAGGCATGAATTGTACCCATATAAAATGGCAAGCTTTATTGTGTTGTGTGTCCTGACTGTTCCATCAACTGACTATTCCCCATCTCTCTCCTTTTTAAACTTCCCTGTTTCCTATGCCATAACAATATTAAAATTAGGCCAATTAATAATCCTAAATAGACCTTTAAGTGTTCAAGTGAGAGAAGAATTAATCAATGCAGCAGACTTCATTGTTGTCTTATTTTAAGAAATTATCAGATTTCCTCGCCTTCAGGAACCTCCATCCTGAACAGTCAGCAGGCTTCATCATGGAAGCATGACTCTCTATCAGCAAAAAGATTTCAGCTCATTGAAGGCTTAGATAATGATTAGTATTCTTTAGCAATAAAGTATTTTAAATTAAAATATTACATTTTTAAAATTCACACACTTAATAGACTACAGTAGGGTATAAACATAATTTTTATATGCATTGGGAAACCAAAAACTTCATGTAATTTGTTAAATTACATTTAATTATATAGACACATAAATTACATATAAATTAAATAAAATACATGTTTTATGTTGTCTGCAGTTATTTTAAATGGACTTCCGCTTTCTTTTTTTCTTTTTTCTTTTCTACTGGACTTTGTTGGCAATATACAGAAGTACTGATGATTTATGTGGGATCCTTTAAATCCTGAAACTTTGCTAAAATTGTTAATTGTTTCAATTGATTTTTTAGTTGATTCTCTAGGATCCTCCAAACATATCATCATATCATCTGCGAAGAGTGATAGTGATTTCCTTATTGTCCATTCCAATTCCTTCAAATTTTTTTTCTCTTATTAGCATAACTAACATCTCTAGAACAGTATTCAATAATAGTGATGATAACAGGCAAACTTGTTTAACCTCTGATCTCACCGGTAAGACTTCAAGATTATCCTCATTACAGATAATATTTGCTGGTGGTTTTTGATGGAGACTACTTATCATTTGAAAGAAAATTCCATTTATCCTTATGTTTTTTTTTTTTTAATATGAATGTGTTGTATTTCGTCAAAAGCTTTTTCTTAATCTATTGAGTTAATCATATGATTTTGGTTGTTTTTGTGATTGACATGGTCAGTTTTGTTTTAAATTTTCCTAATATTGAACTAGCTCTGCATTCCTCTTATAAATTCCACCTGGTCATAGTATATGATCTTTGTGACATATTGCTTCAATCTCCTTGCTAGTATTTTCTTTTATTTTTGCATCAATATTCATTAGGGACATTGATCTATAGTTTTCTTTATTTTCATTCTTTCTGGTTTAGGTATCAGCATGGTACCTAAATATCTATGTCATAACAGGAATTTAGAAGGACTAGTTTGCCTAATTTTCCACATAGTATATATACTATTGCATTTAATTGTTCTTTAAATGTTTGGTAGAACTCACTTGTGAACCCATCTGGTCCTGAGAGATTTTTCTTAGGGAACATATTGATTGCTTGTTTAATTTCTTTTTTTTTTTCTCCAGAGACAGGGTTATTTAAGTATTCTACTATCTTTTCTATTAATTTGGGCAATTTACATGTTAGGAAATATTCATCCATTTCATATAGATTTTCAGATTTATTGGCATATAATTGGGTAAAATGGTTCCTGGTATTTCCTTTAATTTCATCTTGGCACAGTCATTTTTAATTTTTGACAATTTTATATTTTTTTCATTTTTCTTTTTTTAAATCAAATTAACCAATATTTTATCTATTTTATTAGGGTTCCCCCATAAAACCAATTCCTAGTTATATTTGTTAATTCAATGTTGTTCTTGTTTTCTTAACTTTCGATTTTATTGAAATCTCTTCTTTGATTTTTAGGATTTCCAATTTGGTGTTTCATTGAAGTTTTTTTTTTTAAGTTTTTTTTAATTGCATACCAAATTAATTGATTTTTAATTGCTCTATTTTCACTTAGTCACTTAGAAATTCAGTTTCCTCACTTAAAGAACTGGGATCAAAATACTGTCAGTATTTGCTCACAGGGTTTTTGTGAAAATCATTTGAGATCATATGTGAAATATTGTGCCAAAGTTAAAGCACCATATAAATGTTAACTGTTGTTTCCACTTCCCCCTGGGATTCAAATGGATTTGTTGGTGACTTCATTGCCTTTTGTCTGAATGAATATTTTGGTGAAGTCCTTGGTGCTGAAATTGTTTGAGGAAGACAACAACAGTGGTGCACAATTCTGAAAGCTCCCATAGCCTTGGGCTCTTGTGGGACCTAAAGGGTCAACTAACTCTATTTGGATCAGCAGAGAAAATTCCACCTAATCTTAATGGAAATCATTGTAAGACATTTTTAGAGT
Source organism: Sminthopsis crassicaudata (assembly GCF_048593235.1). NCBI lineage: Eukaryota > Metazoa > Chordata > Mammalia > Dasyuromorphia > Dasyuridae > Sminthopsis > Sminthopsis crassicaudata. Next base: position 310,637,353 of record NC_133621.1, on the reverse strand, counting down.
ACGGCCTAATGAATATTGATGGAACTTTTCTTAACATTTTCACGGAAGAATGATAGGTTGAACCTAACAAGATAAAACATAACCAGTGATAAATATTAAGATCCACATGTAGATTAAAATTCAGCTTTTAAATATACAACTTTAAAATATATCGTGTAAGTAGGATGTGGGAAGACATGACAAGGTACAATTCAGACACCAATGATATGGTCTTTAGAAAATTTGTGCTTGGTACATGGAGAGTGCTTGATAAAGGGAAACTTGGTGCCTGTGTTTTCTCATTTATAAGATGGAAATCATAATAGCCTTTACCTCACAGAGCTGTTATGAAATGATGGATTTAAAGCACTTTGCAAGCCTTGAACTATGATATAAATGCAGCTGCTATTGTTATTATTTGTTGATAGGTTGAATGTATTATAATATATGCAACATAATTTAAACTTATATTCCATGTTTCATATCTCAGAACTTTTAAACATTTATCAAGTTAAAAGCACTCTTACAAAATTATTTTTAAAAGAAAGAATATATCACAATCTTATTTCGATTGAAAAAATAAATTAGCTTAGAAACTTTGATTTAAACTTTAAATTCTGATTCATAATAATTTCTCTTTCTATTGCCTCATATATACACACTTATTAAATTTAGACTCCATTATTAAAGAATGAAAAACTGGTTTTCCCATGGACACTCTCACTTTTTCTGTCTCACTCTATCTCTTTCTATTTGTCTCTGTCTCTATCTGCTCTCTGTCTCGTTCTCAGTTTTTCTTTTGTTTGTGTCTATCTCTGTTTCTGTTTTTCTCCCTCTCCATCCATCTCTCTATGTGTCTCTGTCTTTGTGTCACACACAAACATACACACATACACACACACACACACACTAGCTATCATGATTCTCACATGTCTAAATAGTCAGGTGATTTAATTCATTCTATCCAAGAAGTCATCAATCCAGGGTCATGGCACTGAACTAGTACCTAGACTACTTTCCTTGTGAGTGCATTATACCCATAAGACAATTGGATTCAGAGTGCACAGACTCACAGATTATTTGGTGACATCTCATTTTTGGGGAAACTGAGGCCTAGAGATTACAAATACTTGTTCCCAGTTCACACAGGCAGCAAGTGACAGAGCTGAGACTTCAGCCCAGATTTTTGGATTGCCAATTAGCCATCTTCCCACTGCAAAAGACATTTATTATATTGTATGGTAACTATCATTTGTTATTCAGTCATTTTTCATTTGTATCTGATTCTTTGTAACCCCATTTGGGTTTTCTTGGCAAAGATATCAGAATGGTTTGTCATTTCCTTTTCCAGTTCATTTTGCAGATAAGAAACTTAGGCAAACAGGGTGATGTGACTTGGCCAGCATTAAACGGCTTTGTAAGAGTCTGAGGCCAGATTTGAACTCCTGAAGATGAATCTTCTTGACTCCAGGTCTGGACTGTACCACATAGCTACCTGTAGATGCCACTAGGGCACCAGTGCTCTTATGATCTTAAATTTCAGCATGAGAAATAGCCCAGACTCAAGCTTGACCATGTCTGGCATTGCCTCAGAGCTGCTTCCTGACCCCCACCCCATGTTAGGTGTCTTCTGAGGTCTTTTCAGTGTACTCTTGAAATAACCTTCCCACCAGTCCTTCTGCCGAGAAAGATGATTCGCTCACCTTTCCAGTTCTCTTGGCACTGAGCCCCTTCTCATCTGCACAGAATGGGGATTCTGGGTGTAGACAGTGAGTGAGCACCTAACCTAACTGAAGCTTCCCGGGAATCCTGACCCAAGTCTTTTGGCTGGTCTCCCCCTTCCTGTCTTGCACTCTGAGTTTGAGCTCGCTTATAAGGCTCCAATTTTTTAATTTATGAAAGCACTTTTCCCCAAACATTTAGTGTTTAGATGCCAGTAGGATGAAGAAAGGGGCAGGAGTCAAGATAGGGAAAGTGTAAGCCAATGATGAGCACTGATCTGTTTAAGCCCAGGTTTAGAGGCTTATTCTCACTCAAATTCCCACCACTGGAAGGGCTTGCAGTTTGAAGTCAAGGGAACAGCTCTTCTCTGTTCCTTCCCCTCACAGGATCATTGAAGTATCCAAATAAGGCATGACATGTGAAGTCATTTTAGAATTACCAAGCACTCCAGAGACAACGTAGTCATTGCTGAAAAGAAACTGATCTGTCCCCTTCAATTCAATTCCTCAATCATTTATGAAATTCCTGCCATGAGAGAGGTAGTGTTGGGACTGGGATACAAAGATGAAAAAGGATAGTCCTGCCCTCCAGAGGCTTACATTCTACTAGTCAGAGTTTGGATTCGATGTTCATTGGTTATGTCTGCTCTGTCCCAAGTGCTGGGGGCTACAGAGATAAAAATAAAGCACCCCTGGCTCCAGAAGCTTACATTTTAGCATTCAGACCTTTGTTGAGTTGCCCACTTTATTGGCACGAGTCTGGCTGCATAGGGAGGTATTGAAACCTTGCTATTTCCCACCCATCTAGATAGACTCTTGAATATTGATGGATTTTCCCAATGGTCCTCACAGACATGCACTGGGGGTGCATACACGCAGGACCTTGTGCTGAGTGGTACCTGAAGGCATCAACATCTTTCTGCAGCTCTTTCACTGGACAAAGAGTTTCCCACTCAGTGTACCAGTCTAAGTATCTCATTTTTTCAGATGAGGAAACCGAGACATAGATTATTTAAATGAATCTTTGTATTACTTTTTTTTGCAACTTTGAAAATTTTTTAAATTTTTTGAAATTTGAAAAATTGAAAAAAATTTGAAATGAAATCAAAGACACACAAGTACTGAGTGACAGAGCCTGGACTCAATCTAAGGTCACTTTGTATTAAAACAATTATCTAGATTTATTGTCCACTTTTTGGCGTTCTGTTTCTTCCTCTCTCAGGTGGGAAGCATCAACACCGCTTAGCTTGCTCCATGGGATTGCCTCTAAAATTCTATTCTTGTCTTCCTCCTTCCTCACCCTTCTGCCATGAAATCTGGAGTCTGGCTCTTGAAGGAGAGCCTTTCAGGAAGGGGTTCATGGCATCAGAACCCTGGTTAGATGGAGAAATTGGTTTCAGTTGAAATGAGAACTTGAATCAGAGGTCAGCAAGCTCCTGGTGACATCAGCCTTCTGTGATCGTTTTGGGAGAAGGAAAGGAGAAGGAAAACATTCACGAAATGAAGCTAGCTTGGGAGCTGGGCTTAAACCATTGAAGACTCCAGAAAGAAGAAAAAAATGAACAGTTGTGTCTCCTGTCCCTCCCTCCCCTCTTGGGGGCACTTACAGACTATCCTGTTGCAGCACGTGGATCATGGCTGCAGTCAATGGGTGGGCAAGAGCATAGGGAGAGGGCCTGGAGGGCCGGTGGCTATCTCCACGGACGCTTCCACTGATCCTTGTCCCAGTCTGTCACATGTCCGATCTGCCAGTTGTTGTGATGGGAGAATGCGGGCTGGTTCATTTCCTCATCAGAGGTTTGGCGCTGGTGAGTAGACAGGCTTGACTGTAGCACCTGCCAGTCCCAGCCGAGGACAGGGAAACACCGAGTGATTTTAGCTGACAAGTGGGAGGTTGGTAATAACAATAGCTGACATTTCTACTGTCCTGTTCTGTTTGCGAAGCCCATTACCGAGATAATTTATTTGATCCTCACCATAACCACATGAGATAGATGCTCTTATCTCTGTTTTACAACTGAGGAAACTGAGGCAAAAGTTAAAGTGACTTGCCAAAGCTTGCACAAGCTAGGAAGTGTCAGAGATGGGATTTAAACCTTGGTTCCTCTTGATGATAAGTCCAGAAAATGTACCCACTGCCCATGGATCCATAGCTACATGGAGATACTCTACTTGGCTGGGAGTCAGACCATCAAAGGAACTAACTGAAAGGGCATGGGCTAGTTCCCAGACCTTCTGAAGAAGATTCTTGATGTATTTGGGCTTTAAAAAATTAGCTACATGAATGATATCTGTGAAAACATGTCTAGAAGAATTGCATAAGTTTAATATATATTGGATCCCTTGCCCACTGGGGGAAAAGGGAAGGGAGGGGGAAATTTAGAACGCAGGGTTTTTATAGGGGTGGATATCGATAATTATCCATGTATATATTTTGAAAATAAAAAGCTGTAATTTAAAAAAAATTAGCTGCACAAGGAGAAGGTAAGTGAAGGATCATAGGGAGCATGGAAAGACAGAAAAAGCCCAGAGACTGGAACTGCCCATGAGCTCAACTTGTCATCTGTTTTTTTAAAACTAAGGTGATCTTCAGCCCTGTTGAGAGTCATAGCGTCCAGTATAACAGATGGGGGTCCTGCAGTCCTTGCCCCGGTCACGCCTGAAGCCCCAGTACTCTGTCCAAGGGAGGAGACAATGGTCCCGTAGCTGGCTCATCTTGGACACCTCTTAGAGCTGCTTAATTAAAATCCTTCTAGGAGATGCCTATTTGGCCTGGCAGAGGGGCTTGTGCCCAAATGTGTGAGCCTTTGGGGAGGTCTGCTGGACAGTCTGAGCTCTGGCCTTGCCTCAAGCTTCCCCTCTTCTGGGACTGGCTTTGACCCACCAATGAAGCATGGAGGGAAGGAAGGGCAGGCTCCTGCTTCTGGCAGGCAACATCCCCCTTGCTGTTGTCTAGTTCACCTTGGCTGATGTGCTGCCGGGCAGCCGCACAAAGCTCCGTCCTGGTTCCTCAGGCCTGGCAGCCTCATCCAGAAGGGACCTTCTGATCCTGAATCTCTTGTAATCTCGGCAGATGCCGGGAAGGGATCTCAGGGAAGGTGTCCCCCGTGCGCGTGGGGATTGCACACAAAGACCTGAGGGGAAGAAATGATACCAGATACCATCAGAAGGAGTGTAGGGAATGGGTAGAAAAGAGTCCCATAACCGGGGAGATCCACATCCTAATGTGGACCCCAACATGGACTTTTACATGATAATTTCCCCTCTTTGGGCCTTAGTTTCTTGAGGGAAAGACCACATGGTCTGGAAGGTCTGACATCCCAAAGTTCAATTCTGACATCCCCTATCTAAGGCCAGTTCAATTTAATGATGTGCTTGACATTTAGCCTGAGTCTGAATATACAGGGATGAAGGTGAAACACTCCGGGGTCAACAAATACCCAGAGCAACGAAGGCGAAGGAATTTGAACAGGGAGAGAGTGGCTGGGGAACATGGGCATCTGCCAGAAGGAGAAAGCGTCCTGGGCCCGGTATTCGGAAAATATCCCTCCCTGCTACCCCCCATTTCCCCTCCCAGGTGAAGCAATGCTCTCCCAAGTGAGGGCACTCTGAGGTCTGGGCAAGGAGGCCGGGTAGCCCCTGAAGTTGCCCCTGGCCAGCCGTGGGCAGGAGGCAGGAGCCACGCAGGAGCTTTGCCTGGGTGTGTTTTAATAACTCACTGGAGGGCTGCTCAATCTCTATGGACACACGGGGTCTGTTGTTTTCTCTCTCTCCTCAAAGGATCCCGCAGACGGAGCTGGGCCCGAGGGCGCCTGGGACTTGCTATGAGCTCCACACATCATCAGGAGGAGTAGCATCCTGTGAGTTGTGGTGACAAAACAAAAATGGTCTTGGTTATTTTATTTGCAAAGAGCGTTTGCATACAGCATCGATCACCGCAGAATCTTTCCCTCCTGTTTTATGTTCATAATTAATGGGCAATAATATTTTCTCCCAAAGAAGATCATAACTCGATGATATTAAAGCTATGACATAAATGGATTTTTAAAATCCCATGTTATTCTGTCCCTCTTTCAGGCAGGGCGGTACAACGGATCGGCTGCTGGCCGGGGGAGGCTGAGCCTCTTGGTGCGGATTCGGGCTCTGGTCTCCTGGGGGCGGTCTCCTCCTGGGGGTCTCCTACTTATTTATCAAGTACCTGATATGCACCAGGCCCTAGACATATAAAGACTTTTTTCACGTGATCATTTGGCTTTTGAACCCTTCCTCTGCTCTTTTCCCTACTGTACCCCCATTCCCTGAGCTTGCTAGCTCCCCACTTCAGCTGTTGAATCCCATCCAAATGCCACTTCCCTTGGGAAGCCTTTCCTGATGTCTCTGGGCAGGTCAGGGAGGTTCAGAGAGAGGAAGCTTTCCAAGTCCTCCCTCCGCCGCCCTCCTTGACTCCCTTGTGGGGCTGGGAAGATCTCAGCTCTCAGGGGTTTCACAACAGTCCTGGAGGGAGCAAACATTTATCTCTCTGTTTCACTCGTGGGGAAGCCAAGACTCAGGGACAGAGTTCTCTCAATTCCGGATCCCCTTCCTAATTCCATCACATTTTTACCTCCTTCTACACAAGGGTCACCCTGATCTCCATCCCCCCCCCCATCTCCTTGCCCACCATCACTTACCTTTCACTTATTGTATCTCTCTTGTATGTGTTGATCTGTGGACATGTTTCCACCTATAGAGTACATGCCCCTCAAGAGCAGGAATCACCTAATTTTTGCTCTTGGCACACAGTAGGCTCTTAATAAAGGTTTTATTCATTTAGACAGTGTAGGTATTTATAGCCTGGGATGATTAAGAGTTCTGGAATATGGGAAAGAGGCTGTAAGGTATAAGAAGTCTGGAAAGATGGGCAAGAGGCAAATGATGAAGGCAGACTATTTGATGCTGAAGATTCTAGGCCAGTGGTCCTCAAACTTTTTAAATAGGGGCCAGTTCCCTGTCCCTCAGACTGTGGGCGGGCCGGACTATAGTAAAAACAAAAGGTCACGCTCTGTCTCCCCCCAGCCCATTTGCCATAACCCCAATGGGCGCATAAAAGTCCTCAGCAGGCCGCATCTGGCCCATGGGCCGTAGTTTGAGAACCCCTGCTCTAAGGGACCACTAAGGCCCCACAGTGAGATCTTCCTTTAGGAAAAGGATTGGGACAATGGAATGGAGGGGAGATTGCTGGGGGGAGACATTTATGGCAGGGAGACCCACCAGCAGCCATTATACTGGGTATGATGTGGTGAGAGCCTCCACCTGAGGCAAAAAATGCTGTTATTTTTAGGTTGCATTTTCTTTGATTTGAAATTGAGGTTCCCTTGTAAATATAAATGGTTTCCTTGAGGATTTTCACCGAGACACATCAATGGAGATTTACATATGTTTTGTTGTTCAGTCACGTCCAACTCTTCATGACCCTTGGAGCGTACTGACCCTGGGATTTTCTTGGCAAGGATACTGGAGCAGTTTGCCATTTTCTTCTTCAGTGGATTAAAACATAGGTTAAGTGACTTATCCAGGGGCATACAGCTAGGAAGTGTCTGAGGCCAGATTTGCATTTGTCCAGTCCAGCATCCTATCCACTGAATGATGGAGCTGTCTCTAGATATAAGATATACTCTGAGGCTCAAGGTGAGAAGAATTTTGAACCTGACTAACCCTTGAGAAACTCCCAAATTTTATGAAACTGATTCTTCCCAAGCACTCTATTTTCTCTCTATTGTCAGAGCCTTATAAATGGCCTTCCTGCCTCACCAATCTGTCTTTCACACACCTGCCAAAGTAATTTCTCAAAGATTGTTTCCTGACACTCAACAGGAGCGTCTCCATCATGGGTCTCCATCCCCTTCTGGGGCCATGTGGGTCAGAGACTCCATGGTGCCCCCTTGCTATTCCTTCTCTGGTCACTGGGGTGAGAGGATATGGAACTTCTGAAGTCCCACAGTCCCTGCCTCTCCAGAGCCATGATGACTACATCCAGGGCATGAGGCTGGACGGGGTGTAGCCTGTGTCTCACCCTGGGACCCGGATTCACTTTTGCTTCTTCTGTGGTTCATCACACTCCAAGACAAGTCTCTCTTTATGACTGTAATTCTTCTGGATCTCTTTCTCCATGGACCTCTGTACTATGGCCGCCCATTCAGTAGGATTAAAAGTGGAGTCTCTCTCTCCCTTTCTCTTGAGTATATCACTGGAGATTCTGCCTTCCCTCCTCTGTATTCCCCTGAAGGAATGGGAACTTCTCCCCTTCCCACCACTCCCCTAGTGTTTGCATGTCCATGTGACTGAGAACACGTGCTTTCTTAGATGAGCTTGAGCCTGGATATCAAGTTCTTGGATATCGCTTCTGATTTGTGTTTCTTTCCCTGAACACGGGTGACAGAACAGTGATTACAAGATCCTAGCCTGTGAATTCAAGAAATCAGGAGTCATTGAATTGGATTCTGTTGCCAAGTGGGAAGTACTCACTGCAGCCCCCTTCTTAGAGAAGAAGATGGCCTCCAAGAGGAAAATGAACTATACGTGATGGTTTGGACCTTGAGTTACTGCTTAGTACAGGTTGGAAGTGAATATAAAAATGTGTTCAGTTGTCTCAGATATGTCTTTGTCGTGTGTGTGTGTGTGTGTGTGTGTGTGTGTGTGTATAAATATGTCATGGACATTGTTTCTATTATAAATATAGCCCAGCACTTGCGTGTAGTAATAAATGTTTGTTGATGGACTGATAAGTCAGTTATGTTTCATTTCTTTTGTGTTGTTAAAAAAACCCCAAATAGTTGGCTTGTATCCAGCATGCCGGGGCATTTCTTGATTTTTCCTGACCCCATCATGATAGCATTGACCCTGACCTTGGCTTACCCCACCCCTTTGCCCCTAGAACAGTCCACTTGTTGTGTCAGCCAAACATTTTTGGGGTGATATCTCGTACTCTGAGTCCTTATTTTTTAGGTATCACAGCCTGCTCCTCCCCTTCTCCCATGCCTTCGTGATACCGATTTTAAATTTTTTGGAAAATGTAGTATTCTATAATTCATAGCTGAACAACAACAATGGTAAATTATTGGTATAAAAAGGTGGACATTTATTTTAGGAAGAAACTTGGGTCTCATACTTTACTGAGAAAATTGAGATCGTTCGATGGGAATGCCTCTTTTCCCCATTGCTACCTTTCCTGACTCTCCGCCTTTCTCTTTCACATCCCTATGTGGCTATGTCCCCCATCTCTTCCTTCCTTTTCCAATTTTATTTTAGATGTTGTCTTCTCTCATTTGAGCAGGGACTACGTTTCTCGGCACTCATATTTGTAATCCAAATTCTTGTTCGCTTGTTGACAGCACATCTAGATCCACAGATATTCTTCCATTTTCGTGCCATGGGCACATTTCTATGCCCTCCTCCTTGCAGCTCTGCGTCTGCTCATACTGCTCACTCCCTCATCATCCGCTGCTTCCATTTCCTTCATATGGCTTTCTTCCATTGCTATTCCATTCCCAGCTTGTTGTGGCTCTCTCCTCTCCCTCTTGCCTCTCCCTCCCCATGTCTAACTCTGACCCTGCAGAATCCATTCTCCTGGGTCTTCCCTTCACTCTGTCCCTCAGCACCAGATCTCTGGTTCTTAGTAGTCTCTGAGGCTTCTCCTCTCACTTTGATTATTTTGATGTTACTCCCATTCTTCCCTTCCTTTCTCCCTCCCTCCCTTTTTTCTTCCTTCTCTCCTTTCCCTCTTTCATATTTTGGAGAACATCACAAAAGTCCTGTTATATGAGGAGCACCTGAGCTGAGCTTTGGAAGGATCCCTTGTAAGAATTCTTCAAGGTAAAAATGATACAGGAGAGGAGAGGATGGAAGATTCAGATCAGATCCTGTGCAAAGATACAGAGTGCTGTGGTTGAGGTGCGATGGAGGAGCTCATAAGTCCCTCCTAGCTCTGGGAGTCTTTGAAGTATTTGTGGGTAAGAAAAAGAGCTCCCCAAGGACTTGCCGAGGGAGACCTGTATTCAAATCCCTGTTCTCCAGCTTATGAGCTTTGTGCCCTGGTGTGTCATTCCAATAATCATTTCAGTTTTCTCACTTGTAAAAGTGAAATAATATGACAGGTGCATATTTTGCAAACATTAAAGCCTTCAGGCTCCCTCTTTTCCAGGAAGGCAGCCTTAAAGTCCTTGGCTTTGAGAGAAATCCTTCCCCACATTTCCCTAAAGCTCTTTCTCTGGGTTCTTCCTGTGCTACTGCCACATTCTGTCTTGTATTCTGTGTCCTTGTGTTGGGATCCTCACTCCCTGATTGGACTGGAACCTTCTACGGGGCAGGATCCACATCATTGTCTGGCTTTTTCTCCCCAATACCCAGCAAAGATCCTCGAACTCAAGAGATGTTTAAATGCTTGTTGAGTCAAAGTCAACCTATGAGGGCTTGTCAATCACTTGTTCAGAGCCACGTATACCTATAGTGGATACTCCAGGCTGCCCTAATTAGACATAAGCTGAGTTTCCAGCCCTGTCCAGTCTCAGAACTGATAATTGGAGGAGACACCCCTCTCCTTTGGTTTAACTTTTACTTTTAAAAAGCTTAAATAACCCTAATTCTATCCTTTATAGCTTGTTTTTTGTTTTCCAAGAAAATCATTATGTATTTGTGGAGTATTAATATGAAAAGATTGAGACAGGAACGGCTTATGAAGGAACATGCATTTCCATTCAAACAAATGACCTGGATTTTCTATTAGAATGACCTGCTCTAATGGACAGTTGGTTCCAGCTCTCTCTGCACAGCCACTTATAATTCCTTTGGTCCTTAAGACCAGGCTGTACCAAGGACTTACTCAGAAGAAAGGTTTGGAAAATCCAGAGTGACTTGAAATCAGGAGACATTTTCCATTAAAGGTGCCCTTATCTAGAAAGGACTCAGGGTACAAAGAAGTCTCCTTCACTGGAGATCCCCAACTAATAAATGAGCATTAGATCAGGGATAGAATTATGGAATAAATAGCATCTTAAAGTTTGCACAATGATTTATACACATTATCTTAACTAATCCCCCTAAGGATCCTGGGAGGTTGCTATGAAATCAAGAGAAGGTGACCTTGCTTGCAGTTAGTGGGAATAGGAAGCTTTCATAAAAGAGGTGCCGTTTGAGGTGAATCTTGAAGGACTGTTAAGATATCAAGAAGAAGAGATGAGGGTGAGCAGAGAAAAAAGAAGGCACGCCTGGCACTTTTTTTGTTATCTGTATTTTGTGTATGAAACATTAGGAGATGGGATCACTTCATTGATTCATTCAGAGTCACTGCTATTACATGTTTGAGACACATTTGAAACTCAGCTTTTCTTTTTTTCTTTTTAAAAATAATAGCTTTTTATTATTTTTCAAAATACATGAAGGTATAGTCTTTAACATTTACCCTTGAAAAATCTTGTATCCCAAATTTTTCTACCCTCCCTCTTTTCTAGAGAGCAAGTAATTCAATATAGGTTAAATGTGTAATTCTTCTAAACATATTTCCACATTTATCATGTTGCACAAGGAAAATCAGATAAAAGGGGGAAAAAGAAAAAGAAAAAAAGACAAGTAAGTAAGCAACAACAATAACAAAAAGATGAAAATACCATGTTATGGTCCACATTCAGTCCCCACAGGGCTCTTTCTGGATGTAGTTGACTCTCTCCATCACAAGATTATTGGAATTGCCCTCAGTCATCTCATTGTTAAAAAGAGCCAAATCCATCACAGTTGATCATCACATCATCTTATTGTTACCGTGTATAATGTTGTCTTGGTTCTGCTGACTTCACTCAGCATCAGTTCATGTAAGTCTCTCCAGGCTTCTCTGAAATCAGCCTGATGATAATTTCTCATAGAACAATAATATTCTATTACATTCATATATCATAATTTATTCAGCCACTTCCCAATTGATTAGCATCCACTCAGTCTCCAGTTCTTTTCCACTACAAAAAAGGGCTGCTACAAACATTTTGCCCTTCCTCCCAAAATCAAGATTTTCTTGATTTATTAGACTGTCTAGATGCCCATGTCTGATGCTGATTCTCTGACTTCAGTTTTCATAGTTCTGAGCTTTATAAGCTGGAATTTCCCTTAAAAACTTCCAAATCATTTTCGAAGAATCCAGGCTTTGCCTCTGGGTGAGCTGTGAGGAGAAAATGAAATGTTCAGGCTAGAACAAGCATGGACTGGTGCTTGCACTAGGGATGTGGGAGATTGATTGTGGAATCACAGCATTTCTGAACTGAAGGGTCCTTACATCTCTACAAAATATTCAATGACTCATCAGCCATCCTTTGAAAGAGGTGCCTAAACTATGCCTTGCTGTCCCTCCAAAAAGGCTGAAAGACTAAGAAAGCAAGAAAACTCCTGGGCCAGAGAGTCAAGTAGGCCACTTTTTCTAGCCATGCTGCAAACTTTTCTCAAGGTTTGCTTCTTGGCAACATGGAGAGCCTTGTTTAAAAAAATATTTTAAGGTTATCCATGTGCATTCATTTTTCACATATTCCATATGTGTCATCTTATGAGAGAAAAATCAGAACAACAGGGAAAAATCACAAGAAAAAAATACAGAAGAAAAAAAAAGGTGAAAATAGTATAGTTCAATCTGCTTTGGTCTCCATATTTCTCTCTGATGGAAATTTCCATTCAAAGTTTATTGGCATTCAGTGATTGACTTTGACTTTGAGAATGACTTTGAGAAAAGTCAAATGTTTTATAGCTGAACATCACACAATCTTACTGTCGTTGTATACAATGTTTTCCTGTTCTTCTTGCTTCACTAAGCATCAATTCTTGTAACTCTTCCCAGGTTTTTCTAAAACCAGCCTGTTCATCATTTCTTATAGAGCAATAATATTCCACCATTTTCATATATTATAACCTATTAAGCCATTCCCCAATTCTTTGCCACCACAAAGAGAGCTGCTACAAGGCACACACGTAGGCCCTTTTCTCTTTTTTTATGATTTCTTTGGGATGTAGACTTAGTAGTGACACTGCTGGATCAAAGGGACAGTTTTATAGCCCTTTGGGTGTAGTTATTAATTGCTCTCCAGAATGATTGGATCAGTTCATAATTTCCTCAACAATGCATTAGTTTTCCCATAAGCCCTTGAACATTCATCATTTTCTTTTCCTGTCATTTTAGTCAAACCAATAGGTGTAGGTGGTATCTCAGAATTATTTTAATTCGCATTTCTTTAATCAATAGTGATTTAGAGCACTTTTTCATATGACTATAGATGACCTTAATTTCTTCACTTGGAAATTGTCTTTATATCTTTTGAGTGTTTATCAACTGGTGAATGATTTGTATCTGCATAAATTTGACTCAATTTTGCATTTTTCATAGAAATGAAGCTTTTTTTTTTTTTTTTTTCAGAAACACTGGCTGTAAAAATTGTTTTCCAGCTTCCTGCTTCACTTCTATTTTTGGCTATGCTTGTTTTGTTTGTGTAAAACCTTTTTAATTTGATATAACCAAAGTTGTCCATTTTGCATTTCATAATGTTCCCTTTCCTTATGGTCATAAATCCCTTCACTTTGGACATTCTATAAATGAGAATAGAGGAAGAAAGGGAAAAAATGTTGGACTGGAGTCTGGACTCATCACATTGCATGGCCTTCCTCTCTCTGGACCTTAGCTTTCTTCCTTATAAAATGAAGCGATTTAACTCAGTGGTTTAAAAGGTTCTTTCAGGCTCTAAAAACCCATGACTCTATGATTTAAGAGCTCCAAATGGGATGGGGTGATAAAGGAAGGACTTTTGGAGGAAGCAGACCTTTCTCAAAGGCTCAGAGGAAAACTTACATCCAAAGAAAGGGTTTGATGACAACTTTGCAATCTAACCTCATCATCCCTGGAGGCAGAACCATCTTCAAACCATTTATTAATTAAAAGCTAAGTGTCTTAAAGGTATGCAGTGTACTGTGGACTGTTCTGGCCATTGACAAAGCATAACACAGTCAACTTCCTTCAATTTATAGTCCTATAGGATTTGTGGTGAGGGTGGGTGTGGGTGGACTAAGACATAATTAAAGTGTGATTAGTACATCCAAGGTATCTATTTCACTATGAAATCAGGAGAAGGTGACATTGCTTCTAGTTAATGTGAATAGGAAAGTTTCATGGAGGAGGTGACATTTGAGGTGGATCTTGAAACACTGTTAATATATCAAGAAGAAGAGAAAAGGGTGAGCAGGGAAAAAAGAAGGCATTCCTGACCACAGGACCTTAGGAGATCAAAATTGGATGGGATCTAAACAGGGAACATAAAATGTCAAAGGTAAGAGGCACTTAGGATAAAGAACATCAGGTCTGGGAGGAGCTTCAGATCAGAGAAATTAAGTCCTGGGAGGGGTCTTAAAACAAGGGTCTGAGCTGAGAGTAACTCAAAGAATTAGAGCTCAAGTCTGAGCTCTAAAAAGCATTAGGGCAGAATTAGACATGAAGGGGGCCTTAAAGATTACCTGATCTGACCTCCTTTTTTTTTAGAGGTCCAGGGAGAAGCAACAAAAAACAATATATAAACCCCTTCAAACCTAGGGCTCTTTCTGTTCTACAAGGCATTTTAGGGCCCTTTCCTGCTCTTCAATGCCACTGAATGGAGAGCTTCAGTCTCCTGGTTGACCATGGAAGCTGGCATTTTGGTTGGAACCCTGACTGAAGTGTTTGAGAGGTAGTTGCCTGCCTCTTATGAAAAGGTGCTTTTTGTGCTGCCCATTACCAGGAAGAGGTGGCTGCCTTTTTTCCTCATTGAGTGCATTTCAATTAGGCTTGGGTCCAAAGGCACATTCAAACAGCCCTTCTCTCTGCTAAATAATGTTTCTAAACATTTCCCAGCCAATGGACTAAGATAATAGAGCTGTGTGAAGAAGGCTTCTTTTTTAATAGGGATACTCAGAGCCTCCACAGCACCCTTGCCCTCTACCCAGAAGGCCATAGGCATTCTCTAGTTCTGACTCAGACCTCTCATTTTTACAGGATTTCTATCACTGTCTGAAATTCAGGAGTAATCAACTTTAGGCCATTGCCTGATATTCAAGTGGCCAAAGAGCATGAGAAATATCGCTGGTGAACATGGAGGTCATTTGGCCAGGAGATTATCTCACAGTTACTCAGACACCTCCAAACATTGAGCTGAAATCTCTTTTCCTGTAACTGCCATCAATGGATCTTTGTTCTGCTCTCTCAGGTCAAACAGAACAAATCTAATCTCTCCTCTATCTGACAGCACTTTAAATACCGAAACCCAGCGATCATAGAGTCTTCTTGAGGCTATTCTATTAATGGATTCTTCAGTTTTCCATTTTCTTCTAACATCTTGGAGTCCTTCATTAAACATCCTCTGATTCATCATGTCCTTAAAATATTTTAAATGGGTTTTTAACAGGACCGTAGACAGAGGGATGCTCACCTCTCCTCAGTACTAGATGTTTCATTTCAGTTAACGACTAAGGCTAAGTTGGGAGCCACTTTCATAGTTGCCATTGCTTACTCCTATTCATTCCATGGCCAGGAGTGTTCAATCCACTTCACACTGTTCCTGGAGTATTAAATTCTGATTTAAGCATCATCTTTTGGGAAAGAACTTGAGAGCATATAGAGGATGGACAACCAGGATGGAGAAGACCCTTGAGTGCCATATGAAGACTGACTGAACAACTGGGAGATTTATGCAAAATAGTCACTGCACTCATGGAGTTCAGTCTCATTTGGGGATGAGACATCTTCATATATTTTCCTCACGTGTATAATGGGAGTAATAAAATATTTTGCCTTCTATATGGGATCATTTAGAGACTTTAATGAGCAAGTATATGGAAACTTTCAAGTGAAATCTTAATAGCAGTTATCATGTTTATTATTGTTGCATAATTGGAACACATAGAATTGGATGATAAGCTCAAAGGTATATGCAAAATTCTATGGAAGTCTAGAGAGAAAGTTGTAAATAATCTTGATTGTCTAGGATGGCTTCCTGGAGGCGGTGGGAAAGGAGCTGGATTCTAAAGGGAGATGGGGATTTCATAGGGTGAAAGAGGTCATTTTAGAGGCTGGGAGACTGGGATTCTTTAAAGGTCAGATTTAGCTGGAATATAATGATCATAGAGGGCAGTGTGATATAGTGGGAAGAGTACTGACTACTTAAAATTACTAAATTGAGGTAGCTTCCTCCTAAGGTCTTTCTATAGTTCTTCACCCACAATAAACCCAAGTCCAAAACGTTCATTGTGATGCTGAATGAATTGAGCAGAACCAAGGGAACATTGTATGTGAATATGTTTAAAAGGATTGTACATGTTTAACCTAAATCAGATTGCTTGCTGTCTTGGGGAGGGGGAGATTAAGGAGGGAAGGAGAAAAGTTTGAAACACAAAATATTATAAAAATGAATGCTGAAAACTATCTTTATGTATATTTGGAAAAATAAAATATTGAGGATGGGGGGAAGTACACTGCCTTAGTGGGAGTTATAGAGCCACAAAAGATTTTTGAACAGAGGTGGAATTCAACCAAATCTATGCAGAAGAAAACTATAGAATGGTCATTATGGCCAAAAGCTTAGAGAAGTTTCGGTCAAATAATTACAAAACCATGTGGTTTGAGAGCATTTACACCTGAGAAGTAGCTTTTATTTATTTATTTATTTTTGATGGTATTAGCAGTGTAACTACAGAAGTGATCAGCACCATGGCCAGCAGACACAGGGGTGGTGGTAGTGGAGAGCAGCATTTAATCAGTTAGGTTATTTTGTGCCATAGTGTTATGTTGTTTGTTCCTCATTAGAACCCTAGGAGATGGGTACTATATTTATTCTTTTTCCATCAGATGCCAGAAGAGAGAGAAGGCAGGTCATTTCCCAAGGTCACACAGTCAACAAGTGCCTGAGGAGGATTTAAATTTGGGTCTTTCTAAATCTAACACTCTCCATTCACTCAACATGTGGTTGCCAATAGTAGCTACTACAAACATGATTATACCCTTTCAATAAAGCATAAAACCATAGGTCTAGAACTCAAAACCCAACCAAGTCACACTCCTCAATTAACAGAAAGTTTCACTGGCTTCCCCATTGTCTTGCAGTAAATATCAGAGGTGAGATTTGAACCTAAGTTTCTCCTGGCTCCAAATCTAGCATTTGCTTACCTGACATGATGCTGCTACCCTACTCTATGTCCCTGACAAGTCCTGACCCTTCTCTGAGCTTCCATTTTCTCAGATATAAAGTGATGAAGTTAGACTCGATAATCTCTTCATTCCCTTTGGCTCTAAAGTTCCAGAATTCTATGGTAACACTTCTCGAAGTCAGGCTCATGCAAATTGGAGTTATCATGGTCTATCATGTCAGGAGCTACCCCCACTATTAATAACTCTCTAATTACATAATTAACGACAGTAGTGGATATAAATGCCTTTGAAAAACTTCCTAATTCCACATTTGCTCAGATGGCCTTCCTTGCTCAGAAAGCGCTCTCGTCAATTGTTCGGTAAGTACATAATTAGAGGAGATCTAAAACATGTAATTTCCAGCTGCCAAAAGCCCCATAAGGTAGCATTAGGGAGTTGAATGAGGCCCACACATGCACAGGCTGCCAGGGAAAAGGAGGAGACCTAGCTCTGCTTCCCAGGCTCTCTCTTTTTCCCATTGGCTGCTCATTTTTGGTCACTGGCTTTGTGGACAATGGCTCTTCCTCCAATGGGAGTAGAAGCTGGAGAGAGAGGGCCAGAGTATTCATGCATTAAGGAATTTGGCTGCCACTGTGTGGCCTTCCTCCTTTCTATATCTATTGATTCAGGTGGGATGGAAGCAGGATAGACTTTGACAGAACCCTGCCTGCTCTTGTCCTGGGCACGGTTCCTCTTGAAAAACAGATTTTTTTGGCTGTCATATCATAATCTTGTCTCATATGGAATTTCCGGTTTAATAACCCCCCCCTCCCCAGATCTTTTTTAGTTGAACTATTTCTAGCTGTATTCCACCATCTTGTATTTCTGAAGTTGATTTTTTTAAATCCAATTGTAGGACTTTCCACATCCCAATTCAATTTCATCTTATTAAATTTAGCCCATATAGAAAAATGTTTAAAGGAATTGCTCATGTTTAACCTATGTCAGTTTGCTTACTGTCTTAGGAAGGGGGAGAGAGGGAGAAAAATTTGCACCACAAGGTTTTTCAAGAGTGAATGTTGATGTATTGGTCAACCTTCCAATCTGGGGTGGGGAAGGAGGGAAAAAATTGGAACAAAAGGCTTGGCAATTGTCAGTGCTATAAAATTACCCATGCATATAGCTTGTAAATAAAAAGCTATAATAAAAAAAAGAGTGAATGTTGAAAACTATCTTTGCATGTATTTGAAAAAATAAAATTTGGGAAAAAATTAGATTTAGCTCATTGTTTCAGTCTGTTAAGAACCTTTTGCATCCTGACTTTGCTATCCCAACCAATTTCCCATCAGCCACAAATTGAACTAGTATGCCATCGGTATCTTTATCTAAGTCACTGACAAAATGTTAAATTGCTCAGGGTCAAATCTGGATTCCTGGGGCATGTTACTAGAGACCTCCTTCCAAGTAGTCATTGATAAGTTAAATGAGTACTTTTTGGATCTGTCCAGTCACTCGGTTCCAAATCCTTCTAAGTGTGTGCACCTCTTGTCCATGATAATAGTAGTTAATGAACATTTTTTTCCCCTGAGGCTGGGGTTAAGTGACTTGCCCAGGGTCACACAGCTAGGAAGTGTTAAGTGTCTGAGACCAGATTTGAACTCGGGTCCTCCTGAATTCAAGGCTGGTGCTCTACTCACTGCGCCACCTAATTTCTAGTTGAGTTTGTGTGTTGAGTTGTGTTTACTCTGGTTCTTTGGTTGTAGATGTTTTAGAGGTATTTTTTCCTGGGTTTGTGTCTTGAGTGTTCTTATTAGCATAATAGCTGCTAATGGTGGGATTCTTTTTATATTTATGCGTTTTTCAAATGTACTTTTTGACTTTGAACTTTGGACTTAACTTAGAGTCCAGATTTGTAAACTTCTGGAAAGAATATCTGGGCTAGTCCAATTGCTGCTTGGTTATGTTATTAAGTGTTATGTTTCTCCAGGATCTCAGGATCAACTTAGGCTGGGGACCTACAAGCTTTTAGTGCTTTCATAGTGGTGTGAGCCAGGGCAAAGTCTGCTCGTGACCTCCTCTTCTTAGGTCCACAAGCTCCGTCACACCCGGGTTTACATGCCTGTTGACTTGCCTCTGGTTTGATATTCCAGTAGACTCCTGCTTGACTCAGTACTATCAGTCAGCTAGAAAGTCCTCCAAGTTCAGAGTCACAGATTCAGAGTCACAGACCCCCCAGACTTCTCTTTGGGCTGATCATCCTATCTTAGTCATAGACTGACTGGAGGCTGGGGGGACCTCCTTCTCCTGTGAACAAAGTCACATAAGCCGCTGTTTGCTTTTGAATTTGCTCCTTGCTGGCTTCAGGCCTATATCCACCCATTACCCTGTAATCTCCCCCTGCCTCAGGCCTCCTTCTTAATCCATCCAGGATCTATGATCTGCAACTGTGTAATGAGCAGCAGAGCAGCCCGGTGGTACCTATCACTGTGCCCATTTGGATTTTTCTGTGCTGATTCTGGGACTTCTTCTTTCATCAGTACACAGTCTCTCCCTGGAAAGCTGGGATACTCTGCGGGACCTAGTTCTGGCAGACCCTGTTCCCATACCCACAATCGACTGAGGAGATTGTGGAAGGTGCAGTCCCAGAACATAGATGTCTCTGCATCTCCTGGGCCTAGGACAGTGTCTGGCACATAGGAAATTTGTATTGATTGGCTGGGGAATTGCTTATCCATCTCAGTTCTTGGTTTCTTCATGGAACTATCTTTTTAATAAACAGTCCTACCCCCACATCTTGTTTCTTTTCCATAAGATATAATCTTCCAAAGTAGTATTCCTGTCTATGTGTGTGTGATGTCTAATCTACCTCTGTTTCTGATATATTTATGTATATCTCTTTCTATCTGTCCATTAGGATTTGCATCTTTATCTATCTTTGTTGCTGCCTCCAGTCCCCATCTCTATGTCTTTAACTGTCCATATACATCTGTGTCCATCCCGTTTACTGCCTCTTCCTTTGTTGCTGTTGAGATCCTAGGTAATATCTATTTCATAGCCTCCTCTGTCTGTCTGTCATCTCTCTCTTTTTTCTCTTTCTTACATCTTTTTGTCTCTCTTCTCTTTTCTCTGTCTTTACTTCCATCTGTCTGCTCTGTCTCTCTGTCTCTCTCTCTCTCACACATCTTTTTGTCTCTTCTCTTTTCTTTGCCTTTACTTCCATCTGTCTCTGTCTCGTTCTTTTTCCTTCCTCTCGCCAACACAGATGCAAACGTAGAATGGATGGGTCTTTGTGTGCAGACAGATGAATCTGTGTGTATGTTTGATAAATCATGCTGGGAAGACAATTTCACATAGAGGCCACGCGCGGGAGGTCAGGCAGGAGGCTGGATGGGAAGACGGACTGAAGATGAAAGTGGGGCTCTCTCTGTTGTTTATCTGTCAGGATGAGTGGTGTGGGCCAGGACAGCCCATTGATCATTCCTCAGCTGTAGCATCTCTGTAATTCTGCCTCCTGATCTGCTTGCTGAAGGTGAGGCCATCTGCCCTGCCCCAGCCTACTTTCTGGGCAACTATAATATCTCCATTCTTTGAATTTTGGATAATTCCTTTTATAACTTGTTTTCATTTACAAAGTGTTTTGCTTATCACTATTTACACCTTATTTCAACTATTCACAGAGGTGGAACAGCTTTTGTCCTCATTTTAGAGATGAGGGAACTGAGTCCAAGAGAAGGGAAGGGTGTTGCCTCGGATCCCGTGGGTGTTGAGTGGCAGAAACAAGATTGGATGTCAGGTTTCCATAGACCAGGGGCCCAAAAGTCCAGGAGACATGCAAGCAACGTGAAGGTCCCCCACACCATCCTAGTACAGTAAGACAGGTGAGAGGATGCCCATGCAAAGAGTTGTAAGGTACACTAATTATTCATGCCTTCGAGAAGGGGTAAATACAGTAGGACATGCTATCTGAGGTGGAAAAGAGCATTACCAACTGGGGACCTAGGTGGGCTTCTTGGAGAAAGAGGCATTTGACTGTGTTTTTAGAATGGGGGAGAAATTCAACAGGCAGAGGACTTGACAGGGAGAGACATGGAGTAAAGGGAGTCACAGGGAAATGCAGATCTTTAAGGGAAGTTGGGGAGGAGTTACTTGTTGGGAGTATAGGGATCATATGGGGCAAGACAGAAAAACTGGGATGGGAGCACATTGTAAAGAAAAGAAAATTGACTCCAAAGTCAGGGGACCTGGATTCAAATCCCACCGTTTCACTCGGTATGACTTTGAAAAAGTCACAATGTCTGGATCTCAGATTCCTCATTTGTAATATGAGGGGGTTGGACCAGATGGATTTTGAGGGCCATTTCTGCCTCAGACTTTTGATCCTGATTTTAAATTGTTAAGCACCTTGAATGTCCCGCTGAAGAGTTTAAAAATTACTTGGAAAGTAAGAGGGAGTTTTTTCAGGGTTTGGGAAAGAGGAGTGATCTGACTAGATTGGTACCTGAAGTTTAGTTTGTTCACATGCAATGGGTTGTGGAGTATGGGGAAGTTTGTCCTTTGTCTGGAAGGAGAATGTGACAACTGGGAGGTGACATGCAAGTGAATTGGATTGATGTGAGGGAGAGCTGTGCAAGGTCACCTGCCTCAGTTTCTCTTCCACAGCCATTGGGGTTCAGGGGCCAGAGATAAATCAGGATGACCAGAGATGGCCCTAGATTCATTGGAAACCTTGGCCTTTTTTTTTTTTTTTTAAGTTTCCCAGGTTTCGTTTATCGGAAGACATGCCTAATCTGTGATAAAAGCTAGGTTAGAAATGAGGCAGAGAATATCCTTTTTAACAGATTTATTTTTAAAAAAAATCTGGGAGGAGTTTCTGGCCAAAACAGAAACAATCAAGATTTATGTTCTATTTGAGCCAAACTGGGACTAAACAATGACCAAGTGAGATGAAAAATAAAAAACAAAATAAAATAAAACAAAACAAAACAAAACAGAAAGGAAGCTCATGGGAAAGGAGCTGTGAGAGTCTATAAGTGGGGAGTGACCTTGAGAGTAGAGAGAAGCTGGTGGGACCCAGGAGTGCTGCTTTTTGGATATTTTCTTTATTGTGCCCAGAGGCAGAGAAAATAGCAGAGATTGTGGTCGGAATCTGGGGCGACCAGGGATGCTGGGGACAACTTAGTCTTTCTCGGTCCTAACATGCCTTCTTGATTGTTTTTGACATCCATCAGAACATGGATGAATCATAAGGAAAACAAAAATGATACATAATGTTTGTTATTTATCAGCCTGGAAAGAATCTAATTAACCAGAGTTAGTGATTACATATAAACAGAATATATATTTGAATGTAATTTTAAAAGCTCTCTCTCTCTATTTACATACATACGTATTTCATGCTCCATGCAAGCACAATTCTGAATAATGGCTTGTAAGCCTGTGCTGTTATTTAAGCATTTCCAAGTATTTCTGACTGAATAGATTTGTTTCTCCAATTTGACAGTATGAAAGCCCACTTTAAATCTATTGTCTTAAAAATGTAACTTTTTAGGAATAAAGTTGCAATTTAAGATATAATTTTATTTTATTATGACTTTGCATTTTATAATTGTAATTATTCTCTAATTACAAAAGTTTAAATGCCTATAGGTATGAAAATATTTCTAGCTATTTTTCTTGGTTTTCAAATAAACAACATTTCATGCCAAAATTATAAAAATTTCACATTTTAGTGAAAAACAAGCAGCAGTTGCTTTTGCAAGTAGTTAATTTTAATTATGTTACATTATAAAAGTGTTGTGATTTTCGAGAAGTCACAATTTGTGAGGTTGCATCTGGGGGTATTTATTGCAATGTGAATTATAATAATGCGATATGTAATATATGATTTTGACTTAAGTTTTTTATATCTTAAACATTTTTATTTTTATATTTTCCTTAGGAATGTTTTCTTCCTTTGTTTCATGTTTAATTTATATATTTATTTCATTTTATATTCATATATATTATATATTTATTTCATTTATATATTAGGCAGGGCATATTGCTGTGTTTGCAAATCAACACAAATCTCTTGTAAAGAATTATAGTCAGAAGAAACTGGAAACTGAATAATCAGTTTGGAGAACGGCTGAACAAGTTAAGGTATACGAATGTTATGAAATATTATTGTTCTATAAGAAATGATCAGCAGGATGATTTCAGAGAGGCCTGGAGAGACCTACATGAACTGATGCTTTGTTAGGATACTTACAAGGTACTTTTGCACTTAGTTCACACCTTTAAAGGAGTTCACACCTTTAAAGGTGTGAACGAAGTGCATAAGTACCTTGTAAAAATCCTAACTACGCTAAGTAAAATGAACAAAACTAGATCATTAAACAAAGCAACAGCAAGATTACCCAATGATCAGTTCTGATGGACCTGGCTCTCATCAACAGTGAGGTGATTCAGACCTGTTCCAATGGGTCTTGTGTTGGAGAAAGCCATTAGCTCCCAAATAGAGAACAGTGGGAACTGAATGTGGACTAGAACGTAGTACTTTCACACTTTTGGATTCATTTTTCACATTTTTTGATCTGATTTTTCTTGTGCAGCATGATACTTGTGGAAATATGTATAGAGATATAGAGGAAGTAAACATGTTTAACATATATTGGATTACTTGTCCACTGGGGCAGGGAGTGGGAAGGAGGGGAAAAAATGAGAACACAAGGTTTTGTAGGAGTGAATGTCAAAAATTATCCATGTATACATTTTGAAAATAAAAGGTTTTAATTTAAAAAAGAATTATAACCAGCCTAAATTGCCCAATACCTGTCCCTGCGCATCTTCCTTTCCCTTTTCCCTCTTTCCTTCTTCCTTTCCTCATCCCCTCCCCCTTCTCTCTAGCCCTCCTGTCTTATCTTTATCTCTTTGGTTTCCCTTCTCCCTCTCCCTACTGTTTCTTGAGCCTCCTTTATCCCTCTTTATCGGCTTTATCGGGCCTGAATATGCTCCAGCAGCCCTAAACTCTGCCAGTGCTGTGAATGAAAGCAATCGTTTGGGTAGAGGAGACATTTTCCATAAGGCGTGGGGCACTGAGACTCCCGCAGAATTCTTTCCCTAAGGTTCCGAAGGGGTTTGAATGAGCCCTGGAGGGAATGCCATTGGGAGATAATATCGCTCTGCAGATTGCAGGCTGCCACTTCCAGAGCAAATGACAATCTGATTATCTTCAGGAAAGTGAGCAGTGGAAAGAATCTGCTCAGGGAAAGCTGGGCCTCTGACCTGAGAACTTCAGGTTGGGGAGGGACTTTAGAACATGGAATGGGAGAAGCAGAAGGGACTCAAGGATGTCAAGTGGCAGAGGCCCAAGGGATCTCCGAAGTGGACATAGAGTTTGAAAACTGAAACAGGAAGCAGCCATCTCCTTTCCAAAAGGAAAGTAGTGACTTTTCTGCTGTTGTTCCCAGTCACAATTGGATCACAGGCCCTGAGACCGTCATTGCAGGGCCCTGTTAATAATAATAACTAATAGCTAACATTTACCTACTATGTGACAGAAAGTGTGCTAACCACTTTACAATTGTGACCTCATTTGATCCTCAAAATAATCGGGGGGATGGGGAGTGGGTAGGTACTATGATTATCTCTATTTTACAGATAAGGAAACTGAGGCAGAAGTTAAATGACTTGCCCAAGATCACATAGTTAGCGAGAGCTGAATCTGGATTTGTCTTCCTGCTTTAGTCTCAGCTCACTGTCACTTATCAACAAACTGCCGCCTTTTCCAAAACACGAGCACCTCTCCCAGATTTACACAAGTGATGGAAAGCAGGGAATGGGTTCATTTTTTTTTAGACAGTTTAATCCAAATTTCTTCTGGCTTGGATAAAACAGCAATCATTTATTGAGCACCTGTTATAAAAAAACAAAAACAAAAACAAAAAAACAAAAAACAAAAAACAAAACATTGCTGAGGATGTGAAGAGAGGTAAAATCAGCTCCTGTTCTCAAGGAGCTCAGTTCAAAAGGGGAAGACGATCTGCAAACAACCAGTAACAAGCAAGCTAGAGACGGGCTAGATTGTGAGGAGGTGCCCACACTAAAGAGGCCCCGGCTAGGCTTTTTGGAGCAGGGGGGTTTTCTGCTGAGATGCCGGGGAAGGCCAGAGGCAGAGATGAGGAGGAGAGGAGGCGTGGGGCACGGCCAGTGCAAAGACGCTGAGGGAGGAAATTAAGTACAGGAGCAGGGATGGAGGCAGGGGCTGTAGGCAGGTTCTAAGGATTGCTCCCGGGTAAGAGAATAAGGACTCAGAAGCAGCGGAAACCTCCAATTCTCTTCTGGTAGCCCACAAGCAAGCTCATTAAGGTTCCAAAGCAGCTGAGCTAGGAGTCAGAGGACCAGGAGTCTCCCTGAGCTCGACAGCCCCTCCCCAAGCTCTGCTCCAGATGCTGCCCTGGGGAGGTACTAAAGGGCCAGTTGGCTCACTCCTCAGGCACTGGAGCCAGGGGCCCCAGGAGCCTCCCTCCCAGGTCTGCTTCTTTTCCAGTTGTTGTCTCTAATGCTTCTGTCAGTGCCCCCCAAAACGCACACCGGCCTCCCTCTTGAGGTCGAGGCTGAAGCAGGGCTTTGTAACCCAGGGAACTTACATTAAAACTATCCGGAGAGCCATCCTGCAACAGAGCAGGTCCTTGATCCTCCTATGCGGTTTATTTTGTGCATTTACAAAAGCTGTTCCAGAAGTGGTCCGGAAGTTTCACCAGTTGGCCAAGAAGGGCCATGATTCCCCAAAAGCTGAGAGACTCTGGCTGGGAAAAAAGCCTCTCTCCTTCCAGCTCGGTGGGAGCGAGCTTCCGAGGGAAAACAAAGTGCAAAGGGACCCAGAGGGTCAGAAGAAAACCTTGCTCTGTGGTAAGAGAATGGGAGGTAGAAGAGGTGGCATAGGGAATGAAGGGGTCTGGGACCCCTAGGCATCTGGAGCAGAAAAGGATGCCCTGGGGTCTTCTCTCTTAAGGATGGAGCTGATCTTTTTCAAAAAGAGGCATATTCTTGTCCCTAGGGCGCAAATTTCAGCTGGAGGCTCTGAAAGTCAGATTAAACTGGAAATAAGTTAGTTACAATAAAAACAAAAATAATGTGCCATTTCATAGTAGAATCAAGGTCAGTCGTCTCCCCTTGCTCCCCTCTCCCAGGTGTCAGCCCCTTTGCCTCCCTCTCTCAGGCTGTGTCCCCTTGCCCCCCTCCATATTTAATACAGACTGGGTACACAATGAAAAATGATGGCCATACACAAATGCATGAATTATGAGCATCAAAGCATACACCAAATTTTAATGCAAGGTAAATTCTAATTTAGATATGGAACATTGTTGCCGTATGATTAGAGAAAGGCATCCCTCTTCTAAGCTAAGGATTCAGATAAAAGGGCGGCTGAACAACATGCGAGGTAACCCTTGAACTAAAGGATGGGCAAACATTTGAATAACTAAAAAATATAAGTGATGTTATACTGAGGGAATAGCATAACCCATTTAGCCAGGTACGGAAAGTGATGATAAATTAGGAAATGTTGTGAATCTGACATGGAGCCGCGATAAAGTAGTTAAAGGGGCTTTGTCCAAATGTGCCCGGCCTTGACTGACAATTTTTCTTCAAGTAGAGGATTCTGTGATTCTGGCCTTGTTTCTGACTAACAAGGAGGGATTTGTTGCTGAAGTAAAAATGATGAAAACCTTGGTGCAGGAAAGTGGCCATTCAGTCTTCGCTTAAGAGGAAATAGTAGTTTGGTTTTCTCTGATATGTCCCTGAAACTTTGAAGGAACAAACTGTGTTTTTGAGATTTCCCAATAAGACGTAGGATTCTGTAGCAAAAGCAGCCCCACCAAGGATGGGAAGTTCCCAAGAACGGAACTCAACAACACTCATTTTTAAGGAGGCGGAAAATGGGGAACTGCCTCAATTGTTGCAGCTGTAGAGGGAACGCTGACCAACCCAACTTTTAGATGGAAGGATGGATGTAAATGATGTACTCCTACAGGCTTGTTAAGTAGTGCTAAATCCCAGAATGCACCCAGAGCTTTGTGAGTTGCATTGAGGTAAGAGAAGCATTCAAGAGAGGATAGGACCCCTGCTCAGGGTGATTAGGATGATGATGATGATGGAGGGAAGGCAGAGCACAAATAGATTACTTTGGGTCCATAAGTAGTATACGATGATAGCTGTCAGAACTGAATTGAGTGAACCCTGTCTGGATTCTAGCCTTGAACAGAAGCAGTGATTGCTGAGCTTTGCCACTGATCCACTGAAGGCTTTTGAGTGGGAAGAGTGATGTGAAAAGGCCTCTGCTCTGGGAACCTGGAGGCAGAGAAATCCTTGGGGAGGCTCTTGCCTCCATGTGAGAGGTGAGGAGAGTCCAAATACTGGAGGAGAAGGGGGGCACGTTGCCAAATATGCCATTTCCCACCTCCCTTCTCTGAGATAAGCTTTTCCATTTGTAGCATCTTCAGGCCGATTTCTCATATTTGCCCTGGTCCTCCATCAGCCCTTGCCTCATTAGCATGAGAAGCCAGCCCCAAGCCCATTTGCCTGATCAGACTCCTTGTTCTTCCTTCTTATTTAATTATTGATTAACACTCCCCCTGACAGCAGAAGGCTCTCTCTGCAGTGCAATTACTCCGCTGTGCCCATGTACGATGGCAGCCTAATGGCTGTCTCCAACATTATCGGCACTGCGAATTTTACTCATAATTAAAAGAATAGGTTAGAGCGGGAGGGGGCCGTGTCAGGAGCACATCCCGGCCTAACTCTTGTAATTGGTGCATAAGATGATGAGCAAGAGACCTGCAGCCTGCACACATCATCCCATCTTTATGGATTCCTCTGAAAGCTCCTCAGGTGAACTCCCAAGTCTCCAGATTTTCCTTTAGAGCCCAATGGCTCAGCTCCAGCAGGCACTCCATAAATGTTTGTTGATGTTCAGTAAATCCACTCAACACAATGGATATCTATTCAGTTCCTACCATATGCAGAGACTTTTGCTGGTGCTGGGGGAAGTTCAGTACTTAAATCGGACATGGGTTTTTCACAGAACTCTAACTAGCAAGGGGAAAGATGAACTGGGTATCTCTGCATACGTCAATAAATGATAAATGCTTAAAGAGAGATTTAAAATGAAAATCCAGTGAGATCCAATAGGGAAAAGGTATTTTTGACAAAAATATTCGATGACTTTCTAGTTGTCAATTTTTTTTTGGAGGGGGGGAGGCAGGAGCCTTGGACGGTGTCAAGTCATGAGTTGAAGGGAAAAATTTGTTGTAGAGAAACCAAATAGATGAGATGATCAGTAGTTAGACTGGATAAGCATCAGTTATTCAACAAATATACATATTGAATACTTAATATATGGGTGATCTTGTACCGGGATGGGAGGCAGAATAACCATTCATTTGTCTTTTTTTTTTCCTGAGGCTGGGGTTAAGTGACTTGCCCAGGGTCACACAGCTAGGAAGTGTTAAGTGTCTGACACCAGATTTGAACTCCTCCTGAATTCAAGGCTGGTGCTCTATCCACTGCGCCACCTAACTGCCCTATAATTATTCATTTGAAAAAAATTAAGTTCTTTTGGTGGCTTAAGTTCAATTGTGAGGCAATAACATATGAGATTCTAAATAGCTTTATATCTTTTGTGTCAGCTGCCCCATTAGGATGCAATGGCTCACTTACACTTTGGGAACCTTCCTTCCTTCACTGGCCATTTGCTTCCACCCCCTTTGATAAGAGCTTTGACAATTGGTCCTTCACTAGGGGATAGATTCCCCACTTACAAACCAGTCTCCCACCAAAACTCAGAGCTTATATCAAAAGGAGTTTCATTGATAAATTAATGGGAACAGAAAGGAGTCCTTCCCAAAGGATAAAACCACTAAGAGAAACTTATATAGCCTCCATGGCCTACTATATACACCTTATATTCTGAGTTTGGCCCTTCTCTGTCTCTCCTTAGCACCTGCCCTCTGCCACTGTCAGTATTACCAGTCATTGCTCTTTATCTCTAACCTCTTCTCTTCCCTGCTGCTGTCTTCTATAACTCTTCTTCCTGAAGCTCTTCTCATCTCCTAGTAGTGGCCATTCTGCCATATGATCTTCCACAGCCCAACTTTCTCTAGCTCCTTTTTTCCTTTCATTTCATTCAACCAATATTCTTTTGAGCCATTATGAGTACAAAGGTCATAGACGTGGGCTAGATACCGAAGGAGATAAAAATAATGTTAATAGATGAATTTTATTTTAATACAATTACTTCCCAATAAATACTACCTCCTTCAGAGCATAAAGCTGAGCAAGATCATTTAACCTAGTGAATGTGATTGTTAACTGGTGCCATTTTCTTTCTTTGAGTTTTTATCACTTTTCAACAGAAAGGAAGGTAGGATTTTCCCCCAACGTCAGGTGTCTGGAGCCAACACTGGCTACTTATCTTGACCTGAATGTGGTTGTCATTTCCTGTTGACTTCATTTATGTTATTGTAGTCACCATGTAGATACTTCTTTTCATTTTTATTTTTTCCTTCCACATCTGTTTGTATAAGCCATGCCATGTTGCCCTAATTTCTTCATGCTTGTTATTTTCTAAGGCATGCTAATATTCCATTACATTCATATGCCACAGTTTTCTAGCATCCATTTCTCAATTGTTAGGCTTAGAGTTTGTTTTTAGCTTTGTATGATTGCAGAGAGCTTTGCTGGGATTACTTTACTACAAATGAGATTTCTTTGTCACTGACTTTTTTCAAGGTAAAAACCCAGCTGTGGACTCACTGAGGAACACGGTATTAATAACTCAGTGCCTTTTCTTGAATGAATGAATGAAAAAGCATTTATCAAGTGCTCTTTTTCAGCTTAAACACTCGCCTAAGGCTATCAATAAAAAAAAAGTGAGAGTTCTTGCCCTCAAGGAACATGCAATCTAAGAAGATAATAATACCTAGAAAAGAATTAAACTAAAAGACAGAGGGAAAGGCCTGACAGTCTGAAGTGTTCTTTGGCAGAGCAAATGATAGGAGTCAGAAGGACGCTGGGACACAGGTACAAGGCAGATGGTCCAACCTGGTGGGGCCTCCATCTTACTGAAAGTCTTTCCAGGTTATCCAAGTGATTTTAGCATGCATATGCCATGGTGGCAATAGGGATTGACATGGGGGCCTGATCTAGCATCACTGGAAACTGATCCTGAGGGACTTCAAGAAGTGGGGATTCTGGTTTTCCTGTCTGAGGGGGTGAGGAGAGGCAGAGAGCAGTATTGACGAAAGGAAATGGAAAAAAGTTTATTGGTGGGAACGTTGGAGGCAAGAAACCCTCTTTTAGAATCTAGGCCCTTGACCTTGACCTTGTGAAATTACAAATTATATTTTAGACCAGATTAATTTTCAGCTCTGTCCCTAGTTGTATGGTTTTCCTCTCATTTAGCTCTCCCAACCCTGATAGTTTCCATGTTTTATCATATTTGATGATTTGATGGATATAAGGAGATATCATTGGTTAGTACAGTATTTTGTGCATAATAGGTGATTAATAAATGTTTATTGATTGACTGCAGGGCTGTGCTTTAATTTTCATTCCTCTTATTAGTGATAGGGAACATTTTTTTTTCAGCCAATCAAAAATCATTGCTGTGCCAGTTGTGGCAAGCACTGTTCTAAGGGCTAGGAATACAATAAAAATTCAACATTCAGTGCCCCAAGGAGCACACATTCTATACAGAGAGATATAGCATGTTCACACATACAAAATAAATTCAAAGTAATTTTGTGAGGGAGACATTAGTGTCAAGAAATGTTTTATGATGTAGGAGGAGGCTGTTGAATTGAGTTGTGAAGGAATCTAAAGACTCTCAGAGCCAGAAGGAAGAAGGAAGTGTATTCTAGGCCTATCCTTGCAAGGGTGAAAAGATGGTAGATGGAATGTTTTGTGAGATGAATGGTGAAAAGGCCAGTCTGGCTAGACTGCAGAATGTCAGAAAGGAAGGCAATATTGGAGAGTTGGAAAAAGAAGTTGGAAACGGGCTTGGAAATGGCTTTAAATGCCCAAGAGGAGAGTTAGTATCGGACCCTAGAGATACTAGGGAAAAACCAGAGCATCCTGAGCAGGGGAACAAGCTGCATTCGTTATGGCTCTGCAAAAGCTTTTATTGAATCTAACCCAATGACTTTATGTAATCTGTTCAGACAGATCACAGATGTGGAATCAGGAAGAGCTGAATTTCAATCCTGCCTCATTACAAATACCAGCTAAGAATCATGAATTATAGAAGTCTTCTAAGAATGCTAGTTACACAATCAGCGGGGGAATGATGACTATGAAGAAACATGAGAGCATTGGAACTTATATAAAGGTAAGTAAACAAAACCAGGAAACCCATCACACAATGCAATAAAAGCAATTATTCCATGTAAATGGAAAGAACCAGAACCATCACCACAAACATGAAATGCTATTATCCAAGGTTGGCTCTAAAGAAAAAAATGGGAGGATGTTTCTACCCCTTCTCTACAGGGGAGTCTTATGGGTGAGATCCCTGCAGGTAAGGTCAGATGAGCCCAATGTGTTGTGTGGTTTTGTTGAGCTGTTTTACCTCCTCCTTTTCATTCTTTGTTATAAAGGAAGGGAAAAAAGGAATGATCTATTGGGAAATGAAGGTGATAAAAACCAAAATATATTGAGAAAAATAAAATTTATTCTCTTTTCCTATTATGTTAATATTTTCAGAGTGAATCATTTTCCTCTGAAGATCATAGGATCCGAGATTTTAGAGCTGGTTGAGGTTTGTAGGTAACTAAATATAGCCCTCTCATTTGATAGACGCAGGAAACTGAGGCACAGGGAATGAAGTAATTTGTTTAGGGTGATACAATTAGTATTTCAGGCAGGATTTAGCTCCAGTGCTTCCTATCTATATTGGCACTCTACACTACACAATCTTTGGATAAAGGCAGCTAGGGAGACAACATAGTGGAAAGAGCTCTGGGCAGGCAGTCTGGATGATCTGAGTTCAAATCCATCTAGTCACATCAACTTGGAGACTCCGAGGGCATCACTTAACCTTTGTGTGCCTCAGTTTCTTCAGCTGTAATTCAGGATGCAGAATGTAATATGTAATGTAAATAGTGGTGGATGATAGTACCCGTTTATCAGGAATGTTATGAAGATCAAATAAGATGTGTAAAATGTTTAGCACATTTCTTGGTAAATGTTTATTTCCTCTCTTTTTTTCTCCATAATGGTTTTACTGAAACCCATAGAGGTTGGTATCTTTTCATAGAATTTTCATTCCCTCTACTATGATTCTTTATTGCTCCTGTGCTTCTGATCTTTGACCATCTTACTATTTAGGGAGTTGTTTCTTAATCTCTATTGGTGGAAATAGCCATACCACAACTTTCATGCAATTTTTGTGACATTAAGTTTTGTAGAGACTTATTTTTGAAACACGTGAATGTTTTTCTCTAAATTTGAATATCAAATACTCTTCTTACCTCTTGTTTCTTCATTAAAAATAAATGAAGTTTATCATTTTGGGGAAAAATTAATAAAAATAAATGGAAACAATGTCTTTTTTGAGAAACAGTGTAATAGTGGATAGAGAATTGATTTTGAATCAATTAATCAATTAAACCTGAGTTTAAACACCACACGTGATACACATTAACTTGGGCAATTCATTCAACTTCAGGTCTCTAAATAACTTCCCAAATTAGATATTGCAGAGCATCTTCTGATTGACTTTGGAATAGGATTTTCCTGTCATAGGAGTTACCTATCCCAGTGAAATGATAGTTATAATCCATGTGTGTGCATGTGCTTGTGCTCTCAGACTCACATCTTTATAAAAAAGAAAAACCATTTAGGACAACTACCCAACCCAGCTCTAAAGCCTTCCATCTGCAGAATTGCACAGTGCAAATCTGAGATCCTGCAAAGAAAGGAAGATTCTGCCTCATCTTACTCCTCTGGGAGCAAGCTCGGTCATTATAAATTCACAACTTCTATTTCAATTGATTTTTTTGAAGGTTGGAGTCATTGTGTATATTGTTTTTTCTTCCATTTCATTTTATATCAGTTCATAAGTCTTCTTATACTTGAACATATTCATACCACTATTCCATTCACGCACCACACCTTGTTAGGTCACTACCCAGTCCATGGGCATCTCCTTTGTTTTCAGTTCTTCTCTGCCAAGGAAAATGCTGCTGTAAATATTTTGGTGCATATAAACTCTTTTCTCTTATCCTCTTTTTGGAGAATATGCCTAACAAAAAAAAGATCCCTGCATTAAGAGAAGTGAGTCTGTCACTTTCTCCCAAAGTTCCAGGGATTCCCTGAAGCCAATAGTGATTGAATGCAAAAATAGTGAAAGCAGAGTCAGAATTGCAAGAGAAGGGAGTTTAGAGAGAGCAGAGCCCTCAATTGCTTTGCAGAGTGATTGGATCAACTCTCCGTTCCACCAACTCTTCATTAATGTATTGACCTTTGCTCAAACCCCTAGAATGTTGACTAATTCCATTCTTTGTCATCTTGGCTAATTTGCTGAGTGTGAGGCAAAACCTCAAGGTTGTTTTGATTTGCATTTTTCTTATTAGTGAATTGGAACCTACTTGCACATGGTTGTTAATACTTTGTAATTTTTTTAAAAATGTAAAACCGGTTGTTTCCTATTCTTTCACAAGCCCTTTGTTGGGGAGGGTTTTTTTGTTTGTTGTCTAAAGAACTTGGCTATCAGACCCTTATCTGCCATATATGACACAAAGGCTGTTCTAATCAGCTGCTTCTTATTCTAGTTGGACTACTTTGCTTCTTACAGAGGGTTTCAATTTCATATCATCAAATCTTTTCTATTTTATAGTTATATTTGTACCTGACTTGGGTTAGAATTCCTTTCAAAGCTGGGAGAGTTACCTGATCTGGTTCTTTCCTAATTTTCTAAAGTAATATCATTAATATTCACATCACAGATCATTTCAGGTTTATGAGGACTAGTTCTCTTGCATCTGGCTTGAGCTAGGAGGAGAATTTCAAAAGATCTCCATTGATTTTTTTTTTGAAGTCTCATTTTGAATGTAATCTTCAGTGACTCAAGTCCCCATATGAGGAGTCCCTCAGGGCTATGGAGTAGTCTTTCCTCATATTTGACAAATAAGCACTGCTTCCCCCTCCTCCTCATTTCTCACCTCATCTAAAGTGAATAAAATTTATCTCATCTTCTCTCCCCTTCTCAATGATGATGCACTTCTCATTGGGTCCAGGGACACAGGGCACTCCTTCCTCCAATCATTTTTAATTGCCCTCCAATTTCTACCTTTCCTGGATCACCTAAATTAAGTTATTATAATTACCTGGGACTTTTTCCTGATTAATTTAGAGAAGTCAAGTGGAATGAAGTTGGCTCCCATTGAGTGGTGTGAAAGTTTCCATGTGTGGGAGGAGAATTCAGAAAGGTGTATAATCATTGTCCTCTGTGATATTCAAGCCAGATCTGCTTTGTGTGTGTGTGTGTGTGTGTGTGTGTGTGTGTGTGTGTGTGTGTGTGTGTGTATGTGTGTGTGTGTGTGTATGTGTGTGTGTAAGATAGAAATTGCAAGGAGCTCGCATGTATTAGCTTATATCTAGGTATTTTAGCTTGATGTAAAACAAAAATTTCCTTTGTCAAAATCAGACTAACAGTAGAATGGTCTGCCTTGGAAGGGAGTGAGGTCTCCAGATCTGAAAGTCTTCAAATTGAGACTGGATGACAATTTTCTGAGGATAGAGAAGGCTCCATCTTGTGTGGTTAGAGCCTATTCTCCTGCTTCCTCCCCCCTATTCCCAATACATAGCACAGTATCTGGAAGATAGTTAAGTCCTTCATAAATTCATGATCATTGGTTGAAATAATAATAATAATAAGATCCCTCTGAATTCTTAGCAAAAAATATCTTAATAAAAGTGGGATAGTTGGTTCTGGGAAATAGTGAATTTCCCTAATCTGAAAGTCATCCAGCTGAGAGCAGATAACAAGTAGTTTGCTAGCTCCGAGGGATGAGATCATGTATATGAAGTGTTAAATGCCAGCTGTTATCATGATCCAGATGTGGTGAATTCAAAGTTGAGTTCTTCCTCAGCTCTCTGAGTCTTATATTCAGGAAGATTTACAGTAGCAAATATTCTTGCTTTTGAACAAATAGATTTGGGTGGAGGCTGGTGTTTGGAAATCTTCTGTAAATATTTTTGTGTTCACTAAAGGAGATAATTTGATTTAGGGAGTGATTTAGTAAGTAAACATTGTTGAGCATGAATGTGTGTGGTAAATAAGTGGCATATATAGGAAGAATTGATATTATTAAGGGGAAAAGAAGAGAGATGAATGAGACTGATTTTACCCTTTGCTGTGGCTGGCAGTTCAGAGAGATTGAGCTGATGGCTGGAGTGGCAGCCATCAGAACTTTTTTGCTTACTTTTTTCAGGACTAAAAGAAGATGTTACATAAGATGTGGCTCCTATCTGTCCAGGGCAGTGGTCACAAGTAGTGAGCTTTCATGGATGAACCAGTATCCTGTTCCAAAGGTCATTGCCATGAAGGATGCTTTATTTTTTTCCCTAGGAATCCATTAATCATTCAGTTGTTTAAATGGACAGGGTCAGCTGAATATACCAGTCCTGAGGATCTGGACACCTTGAATTTCCTAAAGCCCAGTAGTGATTGAATCCAGAAATGGAATCAGAGGAAGTCAAAATTATTAGAGAGCTCATATTCTAAAATGTAAAGTGCTAGGATGGAAAGGGCTGTCAGAGTGGCAGGGCCACAGGGAATGGAAGGACTGAATACCTACTAGGATTATCTTGATAACAAGGAACATGAATTGTTTGTATTTTTTGACTTGCCTCTAAAATAGATCCTAACACTACTGGCTTCTTATTTTTTTAAAATTCCTTTTAGATTCTGAACCTTCAGTTCCTCCAGACTTTATTATTTTTTCTATCTTTATAAAGTAATTCTTTTGCAGTTGGATTTGTTATGGTACCAAATAAGTAAATTAATTATGTTGTATTGTCATTTCTGTTATATGGGCTCAACCAATGAATATTTTACCAGTTATTTAGATCTGTCTTTATTTTGGGGAAGAATGTTTTGTGTGTGTGTGGGTGGGTGTTGACAGGTAGACTCCCAAGTATTTTATGCTAGATGTAGTTATTTTAAATGAAATTTTTCTTTCTATGACTTCTTGCTGGATTTTGCCGATAACAAAGAAATTATTTGTATGGATTTCTGTCACATTCTGCAACTTTACTGGTCAAGAGCTTTAGTTAGCTTTTTAATCAACTCTCTAGCATTCAAGTGAACCATTGTATTATCTGCAAAAAGTGATAATTTAGTTTTCTCTTTGTCAATGCCAAATCCTTCTGTTTCTTTTTCTTATTGGGATAGGCAGCATTTTTAATACTATATTGAATAGTAAGGATGATAATGGGCATTTAAACATTTATTATTATGCTTATTATGCACCAGGCATTGTGCTAAGTACTTTACAACTATTTTCATTTGATCCTCAAAACAACCCTGGGAAGCAGGAACTGATGAAGATAAATGAAAATGATGATTTTTTTTTTCTGATGAGGAAAATAAGGCAGAGAAAACAAGTAAATTTTCCATTTTGGAAGAGTCTGAGAGTATATTTTGAATTTGTTATCTTCCTGATTCCAGACTTTCTCCTTTATCTATTGAGCCACCTGTCTCTTCTCCTTGTTTTACCCTTGCTCTTATTGGAAAGGCTCTAGTGTATCCTTATTACAGATAATGCTGATTGTTGGTTTATGTAGGTATTAGTTATCATATTAAAGAAAGTTCCATCATTCCTGTTTCCTGTGGTTTCTTTTTTTTGACAGGAATAAATGTTGCACCTAATCAAAACCTTTTTCTGCCTTGATTGATGTAGTCATAATTTTTTTTGTTGATATGGTCAATTATGTTTATATTGACATAGGTAATTATGTTTATAATTTTCCTAATATTGAACCATCCCTACATTCCTGGTATTGATCGAGCATGGTTATAGTGTGTAATCTTTGTAATATGTTGTTAATCTCCTTGTTAATATTTACAATTATTACATCAATATTCATTAGGAACTTTAGGCTGTAACTTTCCTTTTCTATTTTGATCTCTGGTAGAGGAAATTTCTTAGAGGAGTTGCCAAGATCAATGAAATCAGAGGTCTGTATTTAAAAAAAGGTCATACTATTGAGTTATATTGAACTTATAGTTCATCCCCCACCTCCATCTTTTCCATATAAATGATTGCTTAGTCACAGATGGCTTCTCCTGTAATTGTTCAGATGCTTTGGATCTATTCTGATGAATTAACCCTAGCTTGTGAAATTTGCTGGGATTTTTGCATTTGAGAAGGCGTTCCATTAGTTTATTTCCAGGGACCAGTGACTCCTCTACCTGAATGTTATGGGTATTATGGGAGAAATCCTGGTTTTGATGTTGGAAGATTTGTGGTCAATTCTCTGTTCTGACAATTACTAGCTTTGTGACTATGGTTTACCTCTGATCCTCCTTTTTCTTCTCCAAAGAATGGGGAAAATAATAGCTATACTGTCTACCTTACAGGGTATTATAGGAAAGTAATCTCTCAACTTCCAGAAAAGCACATTGTCATTGTCAAGGTATTACCACTGTTTCTAGTTCTAGAGTGGAAATGGCTTGATTGACCCTTGGCTAGCAATGCCATTGATGACATTCTTTTTCATATGTTGAAATAATATTTGATAATTAACAAGTAATTTAATAATATATGAAAAAGGGCACATTTAACAATGTTTCTCTGAAAATTTTAAGAACATCAGTTTGTTTACTCCAAATCTGAGAGAATATGAAGCTGAAATAGGAAGGGGATCATTTGTTAGGAATGGGGTTATAGGGGATGGAAAACTGCTGGGCTTGTTGTCCCAGGCTGATGAACAGCACAAGGCAGGCTAGCTGCTTTCGATTTGTGTTCATGTTTCTGCTATTAAATAAGATTTAGTCCATCCCCTCCTATTTCACTCTCTCTTTTCAGCTTAATCCTCTCAAATCACTGAGAGTCGGGCTCAGGAAAAAAGGCACATTGTTAATAATAACAACAGTGCCTGTAACTGTAGCCTGGAAGGTTTACAACAACTTTGAAGTGGAGGAAGTGTTGTCATGATTATACCTGTATGACAGGAGAGAAAACTGTCTTTTCAGACTCAACTTTTAAGATTGCCAGTGATAGGGTAGTTTCTGCAGTGGCTGGATAAAGAGCCTCAAATGTCATTAGCTTCTTGGGCTATTGGAATAACTTCCTTCCAAGGTTCCTTTCCTTGGCTTTTAACCCTCTCCATCCTGCTATAGACTCAGTCACATCCCACTCGGTGATCCCAGAGGATCCATCTTCAGACTTTGACTAGCTGTGTGAATCTGGGCAAGTAACTTAAACTCGGTGTCAGTTTTCTCATCTGTAAAATGGACAGAATAATAGCACCTACTTCTCAGTGTTGCTGTGAGGGTCAAATGAAATAACAATTGTAAAAAGCTTAGCATAGTGCATGGCAAATAGTGAGCACCGTATGAAGGTTATTATTATCTTATATTGGAATATGGACTTATAAGATATAGCAATGATGAACGTAAAAATGTTTCCCTAATGCTTCAGGGATGTATCTTCCCCTATATTATCTTGGTCTTTGAGGGTGGAGGGAGAAGTAGACTCAACTTGGCTCAGTTTCTACATAACATTGGTACCAGTTGCTCAATAAACGACAACAATAAAACAAAACCAAACACTTATTTTAATGCTTGTTTTGTCTTAGGCATTATATTAAGTGCAAATTCATGTCCAAACATAGTACAACAGCTGGATGAATCCTTTTGAACTGTCCTCTTGAAGATAATTCCCAAAGGGCATGTCTTGTTCCCAGGATACTGACTGAGCAACTTTTTGAAATTCCCAAGGCCTGCAAGCCCTAGAGAGAGAATAATTTGGAAGTGGTGGGTGGATTCTGTCCTATCCCCTGGATCAAAGGAAAACTTTGTAAAACTTCAAAAGTTCCGGAAGTCTTGGACTTTTCATCAGAAAGCAGCATCTGCATCAGAAACAGGATAAAATATACATTTGTGGAAAGGCAGGTTCAGGACTTTGTAAAACAAATTCAGCAGCAAAGTGATAGGTATATTCTCCCTCACGAACATATCCACTTACATGCATGTGTTCATGAGGGAGTCCACCAATGCTTCGAGTCACCCCTTTGTGCGTTATTCCCTTTAAGCATGTATGTGCTTTCTCCTGAACTACATCTTTTGAGTGAGTGTGTCCCAGACTTCCCGGGGAAATGTTTTTACATCAGATTTTATTATGGTATCTTAGTAAATAACACTTTGTAAAAACAAATTGATGTTATTTGGTTAGTTGACGTTGGGGAGATGTTAACTGGTTCCCTGATATGGGACCCACACTGGTGGGGGCTTATGAACATTAACATTGGGACTTACAGGACTGCTTCTAGACTTCCTGAGGGGAGAAATATTAGCTGCCCTCTAGGGATCCCGCCTGTTATTAGGGCAAGAAAGAGTTAGGAGAATGAGCCCAGAGGGATGCTATATACCCATCATTCTTCTGATTCTGCTCAGCTCTGCACTAGTTTGTACAAATCTTTCCAGATTTCTTCTCTGAATCCAACCCCTTTGTCATTCTTTATTGCATAATAAAATGCCATTACATTCACATAACATAATTTGTTTAGCCATTCCTTAACTGATGGTCACCAACCTTATTTCTAGTTCTTTGCCATAATAGAATTCCTACCTGTAAGCCTTTTTATTCTTCTTCTTTATTTTTTTTTGACTATCCAAGGTATAAAATTACATGCTTTAGTAACTTTTTAGCTATCATTCCAAATTGCTCTCCAGATTGACCATCGATTTAAGAGTTCATCAGTGTGCCATCGTCCTTCCAATAATTGTAATTTTCACTTTTTTTTGTCATTGCTGCCAGCTTGATGGGTGTGAGGAAGAATCCTAGCCATTAGGGAATATTTGTGGAAGGAAAAAACATTCATAGAGTAACTACTATGCACCGGGCACTGTGCTAAGCACTTTGCAAATATCTCATTTGATTATCACATCAGTGTTTTGAGATGAACTGTTTTACAATGGAGGAAACTGAGACAACAGAGTGACTTGTTTGGGTTATATAGCTAATGAATATTTGAGGCTGAATTTGAACTCTGGTCTTCCTGACTCTAACCCTAGTGCTTTGTAATATTGTTTTGAGTTGCACTTTTTATAATTTTTTTTTTAGTGATTTGGACACTCCCTTCATATAAAAGATCAAGAGATTTGCCCAAAATTACACATGTTAAGTGACCGAGCCAGGACTCACCACGCCCAGGTAGTCTGACTGCAAATCCAGGCTTATTTCTGTTTTGCCTTGTTTTCTCTAGCTCAAATGCTACCTCATCCATGTAAACCCCTCTCACTGCCCACAAACATGGTTTATTATATTTTTATAGATCTCATTCAGTTTCATTTTTCTATAAAGAATCATATAAAGACAAAGCATTAGGATCTCTGTGTGTATTATCTCTGATTATCAGAGCATGTGGAGTGCAGAAAGACCATGTTGTTGTTTCCATAAATAAAATATAGCTAAACCACTGAGAAGAGAGTACAGATTGTTATCATTTATGGACTTTAAAAAATAAAACTTTATTTTTTCTGGTTTTGATACCACTTAAATTTACTTCTCTATCTTTTCTTTCCACCGAACTATTCCTTAAAAAAGAACACTTTTTAAAAGAAAAGGAAAATTTGGAGAAAAAAACCTCATTAAACATTTCCCAACATTTTCAGTGTTCCCAGCCCCTCTGCTTCTGCAGAGGAATCAAGGGAAGGATTTTCTCTGGGAGCAAGTTTATTCTTTCATTTTGCAACATTCAGTTGTGATTCTTTAATGATGATGGGGTTTTTTTTGTTT
This sequence comes from Sminthopsis crassicaudata, assembly GCF_048593235.1. Taxonomy (NCBI): domain Eukaryota; kingdom Metazoa; phylum Chordata; class Mammalia; order Dasyuromorphia; family Dasyuridae; genus Sminthopsis; species Sminthopsis crassicaudata. The sequence goes on along the minus strand of NC_133621.1, from coordinate 310,596,494 downwards.
GTTTGTTTTTTTCATTTTGGCAATCACTGTGTATCTTGTTTGCCTTGCTCTGCTTACTTTTCATATAAGATTTCCCAGGCTTCTCTGTATTCATCCAATCCATCATTTATTACAGCCCAGCAGTATATCATTATATTAATTTGTTTAGCCATTCTCCAATCCATGAACATCTACTTATTTTGTTCCTAATTCTTTCTATTATAAAAGTCTTGCTGGAAATTCTTCCTAACAATGACTTCTTTGGGGTATATTGATGGTAGTGGAATTTTTAAGCAAAAGATTGTGGATTTTCTACGCGCTTTATTAATCCAGTTCCAAATTGGTTTCTTTAATGGTTTTTTACTAATCACAATTCCACCAACAATATCTTAGCGAGCTCATCTTGCTACAAATCTCTTAACAATGACTGCCTTTTGTCTTCTGGGCCAATTTTCTTGGTGTGAAGTGAAAAGTCTGTGTCCTTCTGATTTGAAGTTTTCCTATTAGTGATTCTGAGCATTCTTTCAGTGGTTGTTAATAGCACACAATACTTTGGAGAACTGTTTGTATTTATCCTTTGTCTATCTATTGGAGAATAATTTTGACTATAGATTTGTTAATTTTCTATCTACATCTACAATATCACCACTTCTCCCTACTCCATATTGGCAAACTTTTCTGAGAAATTTGATATAAAGATTTTTTTCTTCAGTGGACTATTTCCTTTCTTATGCTGGAGGCATTACTTTTTGGTTTCTATGTTTTTCAATTTCATATGATCAAATAGAATAACTATATCCTGCCTCTACGGCTTAAAGGCCAGGTGGGTTATAGTTCTCTTCTCCAGGCTTCTCTTGTAACATTAGGGGATTTGAGAGTGACTAATCTCTCTGCCCTTGTCTCCCGTCTCAAGGAATTTGTTCAGAGTTCTCTGTACCCCAGTTTTATTTTCCTTAATCATTTCAATTATGCCCAACTCTCCATATTTCCATTTGGGCTTTTCTTGGTAAAAATACTGGAATGATATGACATTTCCTTCTCCAGTTCTTGGAAGAAATGGAAGCTAATAGGATTATAAATGATTTGCCCAAGTTTACACAGCCATTGTCTAAGACTGGATTTGAATTCGGGTCTTCCTGATTGGAGCCCAGCAATAGATAGAGATCCACTGTACTACCCAGCTGCCTGCCATTCAAAAAATAAAAAGGGCCCATGTTGTGTAATACCAGAAAAACTGAGGGGAGTAGAGATTCATTTTAATGTGGAGTTTAATAAGCTAGCTGACCGAATGGGAATATGCTTCCAAAGCACTCGGTGTAGAGGAACTAAGGTACCGAGTTTATATAGGGTTTTAGCTAACTAGAGTTTGCAAGCAAAATGCAAAAGCAAGAATGCAATTAATCTGCATCTTGCAGCTGTTGTTATCTTTAGGTCAAAGAGAGAGGAGTTAACTTGTATTTACAGCTAGGGGACAGTGGCTCAGGCCCTGTCAGACAAGGAAGGAAGAATGCTCTTGGATAGATAGGGGCTGTAACTTAGGTTTTTAGTCAGGGTAGGAGGTGAGTTAATATAACTTGGGGTCTTTGTCCTTGACAATAATTCTATTCCCAATGTAGTTTTGGACAAGGATGGAGTCAGAGTGGCGGGCACCTGGATATTGTTTTTCTTTTCTATCCTTTGCTGTGTCACAATGGTATATGAAGGGAAATCAGAGCCTCAAGGTTTAAAGTTTTCTTTTTAAACTCAATTTTCCCAAGTTGAATTGCATAAATAAAAAGGGAAGAGATGTATGGCCTACTATCCAGGACCCAAAGAGGAAGAGGGAAGGGTGTGTATGGCCTGCTATTCAGGGCCCAAGAGGGAAGGGGAGGTGTTGGCCTGCTATCCAGGGCCCAACACTTACTCTCTGATATCACTAGAGAAGGGACTGTTCAACTTTGCTTAAATTGCAATCCCACCAGATTCCAAGTTCAAATAGCCCTTGGCTTCTCAGGGATTGCCTCCTACTGTGGCAGCAATATCCAACCTGCCTCCAAAGTCTTTCTGACTCAAGTCAGGGTTCAGAGACTTGTTTCTAGAAACAAAAAGAAAAAAAAAATCCAAAGTCAAAAGATGGGCAAGGTAGATCTTCCCATCCCTCAGCACATACTGCCTTAAATAGGAGATTTGCTGATCCCTGTTTTTTCTCTCCAAGCATGGAAAAAGAGAGAGAAATATCTTTTTCAATCATTTATAAGAATCTTTGACCAATTGCATGTTGACTTGGAAAATCACATGTCCTGTTGTGTTTCTTTATTCTGTTAAATATTTCCCCGTTATATTTTAATCTGGTTCAGTGAGGCCTATGTGTTTGATATTTCTGAGGTAACAGGTATAGTTTTATTTTCTTTGGCTTTAGGCTTTTAATTTCTTTCTCTCATGGCTCCTTCCAGCATTTCTAGAACTCCATCAAATAATAATTGGAAGAATGAACATTCTTCTTTTATTTTTATGTTTATTGGAAAAGCTTCTAACGTTTCTCCATTGTACATGATGCTCGATTTTGGTTTTAGATGGGTATTTCTATGGATTTTTAAAAAATATCCCTCTATGAATATACTTTGTAGAAATGTTTTTTTTTTTTAGGACAAGAATTTTATGTTTTATCAAGGGTTTTTAATGCATCTATTAGATAATAAAAATTAATATATCTATTTTCCTATGTTTGTTTTCCTAATGCTAAAGCATTCCTACATCCCTAGTATAAGTCTAACTTTTTCATAATGAATAGTTTCTTTGATGACTTGCCTGGTCTGACTCCATCTTCCTGAATGAATTTGGTCTTTGGTTTTATTTTTGTGCCTTATACTGCTCTATTTTAGGCATTAGGACTATTCTTATTTGCTAAAAGCAGTCTGGTAATGCTTTGTGACTTTCTCTTTTTATAACATTAGAGCAGAAAATATCAAAGGTAAAAGGGACCTAAGAGACCAGTTGGTCCAACCCCTTTCTTCTGTAGAAAGGAAACTGAGGTAAGAAAAAGAGACTTACCCAAGATTATATAGCCCTCAAGAAGTAATATTTACTGGTATTTACACACATATATTGTATCTAGGTTATATTGTAACACATGTAAAATGTATGGGATTGCCTGTCATCGGGGGGAAGGAGTGGAGGGAGGGGGGATAATTTGGAAAAATGAATACAAGGGACAATATTATAAAAAAAATTCTAAATAAAAAAAGAAGTAATATTTACTAGTAAGCAAGCTAGTAGCAAGAACCCAGGTCTTATTACATAAGAACCACAATCTTCTTACTACTATGCTGCTTTCTCTTAGGTGCCCTTTGAAATTTGAGAGGAGAAGCAAAAAGTGGTTCTGAGAAATCAAATTATGATAGCATGATCATGGGATCACAGAGCTGGAGAAGCACCTTAGAAATGATATAGCCCAACCTTCCTTTTCCCCCCATTTCAAAGAGGAGGTAAACTGAGGCTTAGAGAGATCTAGAGATCTCTCTAAATCTACTTCTGATCTCAAGCACACATAGGTAGTAAAAACAGAGATGGAATTTGAAACTAGCTCTTCTCCCTCTAGCACAAGATTCTTTCCACTGCAATACCAACAACTCTAAGCAAGAAAAACAATTGTAATTAAAATTATTTTCAAATACCGCTTGGCTCTCACTTTGGAAATAGAGGAAAGTGGATCCTGAGCTCTCTAAGCATGATGGCTATTCCTCTGTATGAGTTTCACTTGGTAGAATGGAAGCTCATTGAGGGCAAGATGAGTCAACTTTGTTCTTAGATTCCCAGGATCTATTCTATTGTAGGGCATGTGACTTCATTTGTATGGAAAACTTCCTTCATTAATGCAATTCATGTGAGTTTGAGAAGTGAAATGATTTCCTAAGTTTAAACGGTAGGTAACTAACAGTTTCTGATCTGAAGTGTGAAAGGATATTTAGTGTGTGAATGGGTATTTATTAAGAATCTACTATGTGTCAGGCGCTGTACTAAGAGCTTTCAAAACTTTTTATTTTAGTTTTATAAGTTTTATAAGTCTGGAGGTAAGAGTTATTATCTACATTTTGCAGATGAGGAAACTGAGGAAGATAGCTTGTGCTCAGTCACCCACCTTGGATAAATCTGAGGCTGTGTTTGATGCCATCTGGGCCCAGGGGTCTATTCACTGTGATATCATCTAGCTTCCCAAGTTTTCTTCATTCTGACCCATAATAATGGGAACCCCTGTTCAGTCTGTAGTGGTCAACACCCCTAAATCCCTCAGTCTCCCTACAGTGTGAGACGAGGACTTGCCTTATCTGTCAATGGGCTGAAGATATTTCTTTTTTTTTTCTGTCTTTCCTGCTGTTTTAATTTTATTTTCTTATCTTCTAAATGAAATTGAAACCCATTTAAAGGAGAAATTATTCATGAGGAAAATGTCAGTGTTTGGTTTGGGAGCCACCTGAAGTCAATTAGGGATCAACAGATTTAATTATTCTCTGTGGGCTGAAATCAAGAAGTGGGAACCAACAAAATGGCCCTCCTTATTAACTCAAGGCAGGGAATAAACAGGCTTTTAATAGACTAAGTGGCCTGAGTCCAGAAGTGCCATGCATTGGCTTCATGCTAAACAGTTCAGTGAAATTGGAAATGAATCAATTGAGTTGGTTGGAGAACACGAGGCAGCTTCATTATCAAAGGACCAAGCATCTATTAGTCACCTACTGTGTGCAGAGACCAGCGATGGAAGTCGGATGAGACAAGCTGATTGAATTCCATACATATGCATCTAGTCCTTACTATCTATAATAGATCTGGAATGAGAGGGATACACAATATAGAGGAGATCTGGCCTTTGCCCTCATGGACTTCCTAGCCTTTGATGTAGTCTGGAACATATGGATAATGGTAATAAATGGTATTGCATGACAAGGATATGGTAGAGGTCCTGTTAAGTCTGAGGATGGAGATTCTGTGTGGCCCAAATAGCTAGAAAGAGAACTTGGGGGGATTTATGGGAAAAAAATCAGGGTTTGAGTTTTCTTTGCCAGTTACCACCTCTGTGACACTTTCCTTTACTGAGTCTCTTTCCTTATGTGGAAGGTAAATATATTGTTCCTTGAGGTTCCTTTTAACCTTAAATCACTGATTGTCTTTGAGGGGATTATTTTAGATCTGATGGAATTTAAATTGAACTTTCAAAATGAGGGGGAAGTCCAAAGGCAGATCAATGGGGGTGGGTTACTCCAGGGCTAGGGAATAGTATGAACGAAAGTGCTGAGATGGGGAAAGTTCAGGATGTACACAGAAGACAAATAATCATAGTTTACCTGGAGCATAGAGTATATAAAGGGACTAATAATGTGATAAGACTGAGTAGGTAGAAAGGTGAAGATAATAGTACTAGTAATAACAGCTAGCATTTATGGAGTCCTTAAGCTTTGTAAAATGCATTCCAAGTATCTCATTTGATGCCCACAAAACCTTGTAATATAGATTCTATTTATTACCTCCATTTTATAGATAAGGCTAGTGAGATTGAGAGCTTAGTTCACTTGCCCAGGGCCACATTGGTAAATGTCTGAAGCAGGATTTCAGCTCAGATATTCCTGGATCTGTGACCAGTGCTCTATTCATCATGGAGCTGAAGAATTTGAAAACAGGAATATTGTGGTATTAAAAGTATCGAGCAGGAAGTGGCAAAAAGCTATTTAATCTCTGCTCCTTAGATTCACAATCCAAGTGACCTTGGCTGAATACCTCCCTCCCTTTTCCTCCCTGGGCTTCCTTTTCCTCCTTTGCAAAACAAGAAGAATGATGGAGATGGTCTCTTAGGTCCCTTTTCTCTCCAAGTCTGGTGACCCTTGATTTCTCCTTCATGGACAATGAGGCCATTGAAGGAGTTTGAGGAGATAAGTGGTAAGACCTTATCTATGTCTTTCTATAGAAGAAGGCAGATGATGACCTGGAGAATATATGTGCTATCCCAACGGGAGTGTGTCTCGATTTTTGTTTGTCTCACAATTTCCTTCCAAGGTAACTTCATTTGTGTGCAAAACTTCCTTCATTAATTTGAAGACTTTGCCTGCCCATCTTTTTTTGGGCAGGATTTGGGAAGCCATGTTCTTTAGTTTCAAAAAAATATACCCTCTTTGCTAGATAATAGCACCTGGCAGAGGGCTCAGTTTCAAGTTAGAGGTGGTAAGTCCAAATCCCAAATCAGCCGCTTCATCTCTGAGTTGGGGTGAAGTACTTCAAACAAAACACTGCCATGTTCTCTGTGAAATGAGTGGGTTGGAAGAGATACTTCCTGAGGTTTCTGGTTCTAATTTTGACATTCCCAAAATTATTTCTGGAGGGAATATTACCTATTGAGTCATTACTTTGATATAAGTTAAATTCTACCTTCCATTCCCTCCTGAGTAACTGGGATCTAGGAAGGTATACCACTATGATGTTTACTTTGTTGTTATTGTTCAATTTCAGTCAGGTCCAACTTCCTGGGACCCTGTTTGGGGTTTTCTTGGGATTTGCCATTTCCTTCTCCAAATCATTTTACAGATGAGGAAACTGGGGCAGATAGGGTAAGGTGACTCGTTCAGGGTCACACAGCTGGTAAGTGTCTGAGGCTGTATTTGAACTGCTATCATTCTGATGGTAGCTTTGTCACTCTATCCACAGCATTACTTAGCTACTGTATGACTTAGCCTTTAAGAGACTGCCTGAGAAGATATCTGTGACATGGTACAAAGAGCTGGATTTAGACTGATGGCCAAGTTCAAATCCTGATCGTCACTAACTCCCATGTGACTCTGTGCAGGTCATGTTCTTTCATTTAGCAAATCTATTGATCCTTGTTTACTACCAGAATCCCATTAATAGATGAATAACGGCATTTTCATTATGGACTTTCAGTCTGAAGAGTCACACTTCTATTAGTTGTGGTTAACCAAAAAGAGAGAATCCCATCTATACATTTCACAGAAACTCTTTTTTAATGGCAAAGACCTGGGACCTAAAGGGGTGCCCGGTACCTGGAGACCTGACAAATTATGGCACCCGGCTGCAATGGACCTTGACTGTTATACTAAATGAATAAGCAGGTGGTTTCAGAGAATCTTGGGAAGACTTATATGAACTGATGGAGGGTGAAGTGAGTAGAACCAAGAGAATTATGTACAGTGATTATACCATTGGCAAACCTCCTTGAAAGATAAAGGAACTCTGATCAATACAGGATTCTAAAGGACATGATGAAGTATGATACACACTGACAAAGGTGAAGTCCTGTGCTGATCCTGCCAATGAGGGATTTGTTTTGCACGACTATTCTTATTTTAGTAAATGGTTTTGTTTTTCTTTTCCTTTTATTTATTTTGGGTTGTTGTTGGGAGTATGGGATGGGGGAAATAAAAGCTTGATATTTGGGAAAAAATTAGCATAAAATGGCATTAATATTATTTTTAGAAAAACTACAATTCTTTAATAATTCAAAATATGAGAATATATTAAAGATCCTCTCAAATGGAGGAAATGGCAATCTTAGTGGATAGAGAGCCCTTAGAATATGACTTTCTTGAATTCAAACACCATAACCGTACTCTAGACATAATTCTAAGTCTGTCAGAACTTAGCAGAACTTCTGTTCTGCAGGTATATGTTTCAAAAACCTACAATCACCTCTTTGCCACTGTGAGGCATCAAAGCCTCAAGAACTAAATGAAAATACAATGAAGGAACAAATAGTACCAAAAATAACCAAACGTAGATATTACATAATTTAATCCAAATGTTTGTTGAAAAATAAAGTAAATAGTCTCAAAGAGCAGGTTTTTAGAAAAAATAAACACCTATTTATACTTTGATCCTTTTCTTATAATAGGTTCCAATATATGAAATATTCTATTTTCTTTGCAACTAAGAATACTATCATCACACACATATTCACGTATATATGTGTGTTTATGTGTATATGTATATATACATTTAAATATATATTTAAAATTCTTATTTTTATCTTTGTTTTTCACATCATATTTGTTTCATATTGTATCCTTTTCTGAATTCCATCAGTCATTCCTTATAACAAAAAAAGGAAAGGGGGAGGGAAAGCAGTTCAGCCAAACTAATCAACACATCACCTGTATTGGACAGTGTGTGAATGTATACACAAATATACACCCATACATATAAGAAAGGGAGAGAAGGAAGGTAATGTCAATCCACAACCATAGTCGTTCACCTCTGCAGAGTGAAGGGAATTACATTCTCTAGTACTGCGTTTAATCTTTTCAATTACACATTATTCAGTTTAATTTTTGTTTTTTGTCTTTCCATTCACACAGCTGTAGATATTAGTCATATTATTTCTCTGGTTGTGCTAACTTTGTTCTGCATTTATTCATAAATGTCTCCGAGACTTCTCCATGAATCATCATGTTCATGGTTTCTTCCAATGCAGTGACAATTCTTGTTTGGCCATCCTTTCTCTGACAGACATCTACTCGGCTGCCAGATATAATTTTTTGTTGTGTATATGGGACTTTTCTTCGAGTTATCGGGCAGTGTGATATCTTGGTCAGAGGGGGTGGACATTTTTTAACTTTGTGATTATAGTTCCTAATTGCTTTCCAGAATGGCTGGCCCAATTTGCAGCTTTGTCAAAAGTGTATCATTACGCCTGTCCAGCATTGACTAGATTAGGATGTTGTTTTTTCCTAACACACCTTAAACATTTAAATTTAGTGTACTTATGCTACCGGAGTCTGCTGCCGTTCATACAAAGAGGTTTCTCCTGGGAAGTTCTAAAAGGCATCTGGGAGCTGTCCATAGATGAAACTCGGGTGAACAATTGATAATGAGAAGGTGGAGCAGGCTGCCTGCTGCTGACCATGGTACTTTATTGCTGCCTTAAAATCAGGATCAAATCTGGGAGGAAGTATTCCAAATGTTTTCATCCTGGAGCATATCCTCTTTGCCCTCACCTTAGTTATGGCTTTACTACCATGAAAATGTGTCTGCATGGGAATAAGAAAAGATAACTAAGGGCTGACTCAGAAATATATATTTTGGGAAGAAAAGGAGCAGGTGTCTGAATATTGGGGAATTAATTTACAAGCACTATTTTCCCAACAATTCTGTGCTGTGAGTAGTCTAGGGCATTATTATTTTTCCATATTACAGGAGGGTAAATTGAGTTTATTTGCCCCAGGAATTTGTCTGGGAAGCATCAGAGGCACTGAGCTAGCAGCAGAATGCACTAAAAGGGCCTGAATTTAAAATTTGGCCTTGTAACTTATAGGCTGTGTGATATTAAGTGAGTCACTGCTCTTCTCTGGGTTTCTGGTTTTTTTTTTTTCCTATAAAATGCAGAGGTGGACTCAGTGAGCTTTGAGTTTTCTATTTCTCACTCAATGATCCCATGGTCATGTTCTGCATCCAAGTGAATTGTCCCAGACTCACTAGAGTATTGGGTATAGTCTTTCAATGCAAGCCTCGTGCTGCTTATTTCTTTTCACAAACTCAGCTTTCTTCTCTTTGTAGATCATAGCTTACCATCTGACTTATGGTTCTCATATTGAGAATGACCTAAATAGAGACAATGTGAAATTTTAAATTATTCATTGGGCCATCTCTACTTCTGTAAGAAGCTACTGAATAAGACACTAAATAATGATCTGTATTAGTGACCCTGCAAGGAATATCCTCTCTGTTCCCTAGAATCTCCGAGCTTCTCAAGAGCCATTGAGAGATTCAGAAGAGGAAAGTTCTGAACAGAATGAGGGAAAACAACAAGCCCTCCATGAACTTCTCCTGAGATTGGGCTCTGCCTTCCCTTAAACCGTTGTCTTTTGAACCTTCACTGCGTCTTGAGTTGTCCTTGGCTCAGGCTTTGATTATCCTGGTCTAACAGAAAGGGGGCTGGGTCTAGAGTCAGAGGTGCTGGCTTTGAAGCCTCCTGAGATCTCTGGGCTTCACTGCCCTGCTCTGTAAAAGGAGGCATCTGGACTGTGACCTCCAAGATTCCTTCCAGTTCTGCCTTCTGTGAGCCTGTGGTTGCATGCCAGGTGGCAGCATGATGCTGAGCTTTCTGATTGGCCTTTGTGAGTGTGCTCCTTCCTGCCAATCCTTTCTTTAGAGCTCTTGTTCCTTCTCAAGTCACGCATCTTGGCATCCAACAGTAACAAATTGTCTCTGTCCAGTAGGAGGGGATTGCCACATGGCGGGAGCAGCCATGGGTCTAGTGAGGGGCTTCCTTAATTCCCTGTATCTGTGATTACACAGAAGTGAAGCCAGCCTGTGTTGGACTGGCAGTAGAGAACTGGATCCAGGTCTTGGCTTTGCCTGAACTTCCTGCTGAGAGCATTTTCCATCCAAAGTTTATTGGAAATGCCTTGGATAGCTGAATTGCTTAGAATATTCAAGTTTTTCATAGTTGGTCATAACACAGTCTTGTTGTTACTGTATACAATGTTTTCCCAGTTCTTGCTTTACTAAGCATCAGTTCATATAAATCTTTTCAGGCTTTTCTAAAATTAGCCTATTCATCAATTCTTATAGAACAATAATATTTCATTATTTTCATATATCATAACTTATTCAGCCATTCCCCAATTGATGGACATCTACTCATTTTCCAATTTTTGCTATTAGAAAGGGAGCTGTTACAAACATTTTTGTACATGTGGATCCTTTGCCCTCTTTTATGATTTCTGTGAGGTATAGACCTAGTCGAGACATTGCTAAAACAAGGGTATGCACAATTTTATAGCCCTTTGGACATAGTCACTAATTGTTCTCCAGAATAGTTGGATCAGTTCGCAATTCCATCAACAATGTACAATGACCAATTTATACACAATTTATGTTTCTTCTAGTTCTGAAAATTTCTAGTTTGTGATCTAATTCTTCCATCTCTAACTTTGAATTCAGGCTCCCAGAATCTTAGAGTTAGAAGAGACCTTAGAGTTTGTCTCATACAATGTGTCTCTAAACAACAATCTTGACACTGAGTAATCAGTCAGGTTCTTCTAATCTGTAAATGAAGGGCATGGATTAGCTGTCTTCCAGTATTAATTTGATTTGATTATAATTTAATTGGACTTTAAATTTATGATCATTGTGGTCTCCATTATTTTTTGAGCTATTAATTTTCACACTATCCAATGACCAGCTGAATATGCTTAATAACTCTGGAATATCATCCTTGTTGTCTCTCTCCATCAATGCAGCGAGTCCATCTATACCTTCTCATCCTGTGACTTGTCCATGTCCCCTATGTACATATGAAATTACACATCTAGTTCCTCATCCCATTTCTTTTCCTTCCTGTGATATCAATCTACTTCGGGTCAACACAGTTTTATTCTAGAAGTCCCTTCTAGGTCTTTTCTATTTTGTGGGTATCAGCATTGTAATTGGGCCCCATATCTACTATCCTTCATTCCCAAGATGAAGTTCACTTGCCTCATTTTTCTACTCATATATTTTCTGAATCATATCATCTGGACCACTCTTTTGAGAAAGAGGATGCATCATAGCAAACTTGTTCTACCTTGAACCTCTTTGTCTTTCTTTGCACCATATAAAACTTTAATTTTTTTTTTTAGAAATTGAAGTATTCCAAATGAACAACCAAACACCATCACCAAAAGAATACTAGTGCTAAAATATCGCCATTTGTAGTGGAGATCAGTTTAGAACCATTATCAGTCTTGAGTAGTTTACTCAATAAGGACCAGTCTGATCTTCCCCCAACCTGAATTTTTTTCTAGGTCCATCTTATTGTATATCAGTATGTATTATTGCTTGTTCCAACTGTATACCCCGGTGTGCTAATTCAATGGACTGACTTTCTAACTATTTGTGATAACTTGAGCAATTGATAGATTTCATCCACTTTAGTGTGTCTATGTGTGTTTAGATCAATCCTATGAATAATCATAAATACCATTGCTAAGGGGACCATGAAATATTCTAGGGTTGAATGTAATTAGAGCAATGTCATCCACAAAGAGGGGTATCTATGAGACAGAGACTCTTCTTCTGCATTACAAGGTCAAACAGATTTAGTGAACATATCTTCCTGTGACTAACTAGAGGACCATTGAGCACAGTAGGTTCTATAGACCGGTCAAGGCAAAATCATCTCCTGGTTGTCATATAGTCCAGTTTCTTAAACTGGTTCAAAACCCTACACGGGGTCTCATAACTGAATGTGAGGACCATGAAATTATGATTTATTATCAGTAAATGTTTGATCTGTATATCTGTTTTATGTATTTATATACCTAGGGTCATTTTCTCAGGTAAAAAGGAGTCCCAAGTGGAAAGTGTAAGAATCCCTGCTATAGAATGGGATGTAGGTTAAGAGCCTGATGGAGAATTAGTGCCATGGTTGGAGGTATTAATGGAGTGTAAATGAGTCATTCTGGTAAGAACTTTGTGTTCCAGGTGAGGCTTGGAAAGTTTACTGTTTGGAAGTTTTTCTCCCCCTTTCCCAATCAGACAAGTTACTATCACAGAAGCTTTAATTCCTTTGTGCCTTCCTCACAGCACATGCGACACTCTCAGTCATGACAAATGGGAATTTTGCCCTTCAATATAGGACGCTGCTTAAACAATCGTGAAATCCGACCCTCGGTGCTCTCCTCCCGTCCACATGGATTGTGCCGTTTTCTCAAGCTTTCCTTCTGCTCTGTCTGTCTGGGTGAGAACACGTGGCATCTGCTCATCAAGCTGGCAGGACATGAGCAGTGATCAAAGGGAGCCTCGGTTCTGTCCGACGTGCGATTCCAAGGCTCTCCTCATCACAGTGGAGGAGGTGGCAGGATGCATGTCCCCTCCCGGTGTCCCTCAGACTGCAGTGATGGGGGCCACATGCCTGCACCACCCTTTGGCTTATGGGCCACAGGACAATCATAAACCCAAGGGTTGTGTCCAGACCCCTACTGCAGGCACTCGGGGCTCCCACAATTTCTTTTTAGTTGGGGGGGGGGCTGTGTATGTGACACAAGCATAGACAACAGCAGTACGTGCTGAGTGCAATAGAGTGGAGCAGAAGGCCAAGGAGCAAGGGTGCTTCAGACCTGGGAGGCTTCCTGGAAGAGGAATACCAAAGGGTAGTAGAGGCTTAATGGGCAGCAGAGAGGAGATATTCCAAGTGTGAGACAGCCTGCAGAGAAGCAGCGACTAGGTAGTATGTTGGGGGGCAGGAGCTAGACTAGTTGGGGGACCCAGACTGGAGGAGAAGTGCATTATGAGCTAAGGCTGCAGAAGGGTACTCGGCAGGAGCAATTGCTGGACACCCTACAAAGCCCTCGAGGGTCAGCTGAAGTGCATTTCTATGGCACTTATCCACAGTCCACTTGTCTCTGCTCCTTCCCATCCCCCTGCTTTCTGATGCCCTCTCGGCGGTAGCCGGAGTGCCAGACTGGACCCCCAGAGAGCTCTGCCAGGAGAAGGGCAGTCTGGGGAGGCTGCCTCCCCCTCTCTTTTGCAGCCTCTGTTTCATGTTCAGACTCAAGGTTACCCTCGTTGAACACCATTTCTCATCTCCCGTTGAGCGACCATATCCATGTTCTTCACTTCATTTACAGCCAAGCTTTGAGAACTCGATGAGGTCACAGGAATGAGGGATTGTTCCTGGGTGGCTGACCTTGAGACTTGGCTAGAAAGGTTTCCTGCTTCTTGGGAGATCATGCTTTTGTTCTCTCTCCCTTAAAGGGTTTATGTTCAAAAGAGTCAAGACCAACTTTGCTTATGAGACTTATATATTGGAGAAAAATCCCTTGCACATCATTAAGGACACAGAACATATTCCAGAGAGCTGGAGAGGCGGAGTCTTAAACACAGCCCGTCATAAGTGTTGGTGAGATAGGAGACTGACTCTGGATTAGAGTATCTGAGTTGGAAGGATCCCCAGAATCCATCTCATTTGAGAGGTGAGCAAGAATTCCCTTTAATTAGCAAACTTTTATGTACAAGAGCTAGCAGTTATAGAGCATTTGGAGGTTCATTTAATCCTCATAATAATTCCGAGAGGCAGGTACCATTATTATTTTTATTTAACAGAAGAGGAAACAGAGGCAGACAGGACAAGGGGCTTTTTGGGGGGTCATAACTAGTAAGTATCTGAGGCCGTCTTTGAATTTAAGGCTTCCTGATTCCAGGTTCAGAATTCTATCTATCTGATCTATTTATCTATCTGAGCCACCTAGATGCATATAAATCGATTTAAGGTTTATACTTCCTGTTTAATACCTATTTGAATTTCAACATTTATTTTTGGAAGACTTGGTGTGCTAATTTTTTTTTCTCCTTCCCTCCTTTCCCTCCCTTTTCCCTAAGACAGCAAGTAATCTGATGTAGGTTAAATATGTGCAATTCTTTTAAACAAATTTCCATATTATCCACTTGAATTTTGAAACAAAATTGTGATGTGAGTACTGCAGTTATTTTCACCTTCATTTTATAGATGAGGAAATTGAGGCACACAGAGCTTGAGGGACTTGTCCAGTGTCACTTAAGTAGTGTTTGAGACAAGGAATTATGTGTGTGTGTCTGTCTGTCTGTCTGTCTGTGACCCCAGAGCTTAGCACACTGGACATATGCTTTTAAAAGTTGCATGAGCTCATTCTGTTGTTCGTTACTCCTCGTTGTTAGGAAGTTTACCTTCAAATCTGCAACTTTCATCTCCTGGTCCTGGTGCTGTCCTCTGGAGTCAAATAGAGCAAATTCTTTATTCAACAAGCAGAGGGTAAGTGAGGGGAAGCAGAAGAGAAAAACACTTTGTACTAAGCTTACTATTCATGTGGAGAAATATGGATGACTGAGGAAGCATGGCAGTGGACCTGGCTAGAGACTAACTGAGACAGAAACCCAAATGAAATCTGGAGTGGATGCTCCAGTCTGCTTAGGCAGAAGAGGAAACGAATGAGAATGCCACAGGAAATGGATCCTTAGTCTTGCAGAGGGCATGATTTAGTAGGAATGAAGATTTGGTATGAAATGGACATTTGTGGAAATTCTCTCATTACCCAATGATGCACAGCTAATGCTTTCTTTGCTTAATGATTTTGATTTTGTACAGTGAAATAAAGGAAATTGGTTTTTTGAACTTGAATTGACCTAAAGAAAAGAACTAGTTTCTGGGATATCAATTATGGTAATCTTGTTGGGGGGAATGATGGTTTCTTTTAAGACTGTGATAGAGAAAAAAACCCAAATGTAGTCTGATATATGCAGATTTGGGGAGAGCAGATTCCAAAGTGTTCCTAAAGCATAAGTGAGATCGAATAAATTAAATCTATGGGGCAAATAAATTGAGGTGGAATGGAAGTTCTTATGAATGAAGTTTTTAAAATCCAAAGAAAATTCCAAAGAGGCAGAAAAGGAGTTTTTTTAAAGAAATGTATGTAGCCAGTTGTTCACTGGCTAACTTAACGTTGCAAAAGACATGTTTAGAAGACAGAAGCTCAGGTAGTTACGTGAGGAATATGTGTCATGTTATAACTGTCAGAAGCCCTGATGATCAAAATATCCCAAGTGGTAAAGGATGCTATTTTTAAAGGGTCTATTTTTAAAGTTTTAAAAGAAAAAGAAAAATAGCAATGCTTCTTGGGTCATGTGAAGTAATAATGATGAACAATGGAGAGAAAATTAAACTATCCAAATCATTTAGATGCTTTCTCTATAAAGGAAAATAATTTTATGGGCTTCAGAGGATGGCCAGAATAGAAATGGTTAATAGAGTTGATATGTACCTTAAATTAGGAACTAGTGAGAGCGCTTGTCCCCTCTTGATGAATTCATAACCCTGGCCCAGATTGACTCAATTTCAGAACTAATTTCTAGTCATAATTTCTGGGCCCCTCTAAGTGATCCCTGAAATCTGTGGAGTACAGGATCATAGGATTAGAAATGTATTAATGTCACTATTTTCAACAAAAAGGAAGTGAATGGAATCTTTATATTTAGTGGTCAATGAGCTTGACTTTGATTTTTGGCAAAATTCTAGTCTGAATTATTACAGGAATGATTAGTGAACTTCTACAAAGGAAGGACTGACCACAAGGAGTCAATATGGCTTCATTAAAAACAGGATATGTCAGAAATGAGTCTTTTTGACAGGATTACTACTAAGGAAAATCCAGAGGATGCTATGAAGTTTGCAGATTTTAGCAGAGCATTTAATAATCTTCCATGCCTTTCTTGTCCACAAGATGAGCTATTGGCTGTATGATTATGCCTAATATATAAAAGATATGATTAATGAAATAGTATGACATAAATAGCACTCTCATACCATTAGGTGAATTTAAAGTTGCTTGAATGGCTGGATACAAGGAACAGTCATATTACAATGTGATGTCATCTTGGCAGGAGATATCCAATGGAGTGCGCCAGGGAGCTGTGCTTGGCATTTGAATAAAGGCATAGATTCCATTCTTACCCAATTTGTACAGGCCACAAAATTGGGGTGTATGGTTAACTCCCCCAAGTTCTGAAAGATGTTGATAGACTAGAATGTTTGCCCAAAACTAGTAAGATGGAACCTGATGGCTACAGAAAGGAAGGGCAGGTAGTTTTGGGTAAAGAGCATCTCCTTTATTTTAGAGTTCAGTACCCAAGTCATGGTGAATTTCTTCCTGTCCTTATCTAATCCTTTAAACTTTTCATTTAGTGAGATTGTCATCTAGAGTTGGAATCCCCAAAGTGGAAGTCATGTGCTTTTTATTCATCACTTTCCCCGCTTCCCACAATGGGAGTAAGCCCATTCTGAGTCCATGGAATTTTCAAATCCCAAACTTCAATCACAGCAATGAAGGAAAAAGGGCATAGGGCCTGTGAAAGGAGAGGAGTGCTGGATTGGGAATTGCTAGACTCAACTTTGAAGTCTGCCTATGAGAAAGGAGCTGGTTAAGTTATCGGCGTCATGTCGTGGCTAAAGTCTGTGCTCTAGTATTGTTAAGCCCCCTTCTCCCTTCCCAGGATCTCATTTCAGATTTGGGAGTCAAGTGCTCCCTAACAGAGCATTTCAGGATGCTGAAAGGAAAGGATCTCATTAGCTAGATCAGGCCTTTGGGATCTAGGGAAGTAAAGTCATTCGACCCCTGTTACCGAGCTGGTCAAGCCATGGCTAATTTGTCAGAACTTTGGACAACAGGTCTAGGACCTGGATATCTTGTCATTACAACATGCTTCCTGCCCATGAGATTGTAAGTTCCTCAAGGATAGGGCTTAAATCAATTTTGGTGCCCTAGCCCCAAAGTCAAGTGCAATATATTGCACAATATTAGCTACAGTAAGAATCTGATTTGAATTGATAAAGGTACTCAGTTGAAATGAAACCACAAGCTGTTAGTATACATGAGTTTGATTTATTTTTTTTTTAGTTTAAGCATATCTAAAAGTGATGCTTCCCAACCAAATTTAGTTGTTGCCCCACAGAAACCATATGAACAATAACTTGAATATAGAAAATTTCCAATCCAGCTTCCATATATGCTTATTGAATCAAAAAGTAATCACACTTCTTACAATAAAATACAGGAACATTTGGCACCAGAGAATCATTTCTGCAGAGATTGCGTCTTGCAGAAGGAAAATAGGGTCAAACCTGCAGAATCCCTGGGTGTGAAATTAGAAGGCAGCTTATTCTTGAGAGAGCTGGAGCCTTCTACCCATCACTTGGAATCCGTGACACACTATCACAGGTCTCTTTTGCAGTTGTAAGGATGTGAATGTCGGGGACTACACTTATGTACCGTTCTAAGATGGAGAGACAAGACTTTATATCAGGGTACCACATTTAAAGGGGGTTATATTCAGAAGCTGTTTACCCTCCTTCATTGGCACAGGAACAACATTTTATTGTCTAGTTAGAAGAAATTATTTAAAATAGAAAGATACCAGAGGCTGGGCAGTTAGGCGTGCAGTGGATAGAGCACCAGGCCAAGAGTCAGGAAAATTCAGCTTTCTGAATTCAGATCCAGCCTCAGATACTTGCTAGCTGTGTGACTCCTAGGTAAGTTGCTTAATTCTATCTGCCTCAGTTTCCACATCTGTAAAATGAGAAGGAAATGGCAAATCACTCTAGTATCTTGGCTAAGGAAATCCCATGTGGGGTCATGAAGAGTTGAACATGACTAAAATGACTGAAAAACAAACCAGATGTAGGTTAGAGAGAACTTTCATACACTGACCTCGGCCTGTCTCATCTGAAAGAATTCTTCATAGTGTTTGTGCTATGTGTGGTTTGTGGTATTTGCCTTGGGTGGGAAAAAAAAATAATTATAGATTTGTTATCCAGAGTTTAACAAATATTCTCATGATAGAATCACAGAAAACCTATGTAAAGATTTTATTTTAAAAAAAGATTGGAGGTGGCAGGGGTTCTTGGAATAGGCAATGTCAGAGCAGGAGAGACCTTAGAAAATGCAATGGGATTGCATGGAGAGAACAGGGAATATTGGAGTTGAGATGGATAGTAATAAAGATCACCTAATGAAATTATTGTTTGATGATCACAAAACCTCTTTCTCATCTATGGATCACTCTATGTTTGGAAAAGCTGATTTGTGGAAAATTTATCACAGGATGATGGAGTACTTTTTTATTTTTGGCCCTAGAAGCTTTACAAGAATACTTATCTACCAAGGGTTATTGAGACCTGCATTGGTTGGGGAAAAAAAAAAAAAAAAAGAGTCCTTCTCTGGTCAGTCTCTGAATCTTTAAAGTTTCGTTATCATGATTTAGGAATGAATTAAAAAGTATCCACTGTGATAAGGGCCGGGGATACTAATATTAAAAAACAGTTATAATCTCTGCCCTCAAGAAGCTTAACAAGTGATGTTAGACCCTAACATTGATATGCTGCCAATGAATCTACATTATGGTTTCTTGAATGTAGTTACTGTTTTTTCTTCTTGAGCCTCCCATATTGAGTACACCGAGTTAGCCCCCAAATTCCTTTGAGAATTGATTCCTTATTGATGATCTGAGGAATTTTGGTGTACTTAATAATTATATACTTATTTTTTCTATGATTTCTTCTTTGACCCACTCATTATTTAGGATTTCATTGTTAAGTCTCCATTTGGGTCTATTTTTATTGTTATGGTCCATTAATTATTTCTGACTTTTTACATTTGTGTTATCACTGTATCCTAGCACATGGTCAATTTTTGTAAAAGTTCCATGTGGTTGTGAGAAATATGTATGTTCTTTTATTGGTTCATTTAGAAGATGCCATAAGTCTTTCAGCTTGATTTTCTAGAGAAATGTATTTAGTTTTATTCCCCCTATTTATCTTTCTGTTAGACTTATCCAAGACTGAAAGAGGGATATTCATTTCCTGTCACTATTGTGTTATTGTTTGTCTTCTTGTAGTGCATATAATGATTCCTTTATGAATTTGGATACTAATTTTTTTTGGAGTGCTTAAGCTTATTTGTATTGGTTTATTGTTTGTGGTTCATTTTTAGTACAATATAGGTTCTTTGCTTATTCCTTTTTATTTATTGAATGTTTATTTTTGCTTTTTCAACATCCTTGTAACTTTTACTTTTGGGGGGGACATATTTCATATAGAGTATCTTTCTATTATCTTAGCTTTATTTTGCGTATGTTTTTTAAGCAACAGATTGTAGCATTTCATTTTCTTATCTAATTTGTCACTTTTTTCATCTTATTGGGTTGTTTAATCCATTTTAATTCAGTTATGAAAATCAGATTTATATTTTTCTCCATCTGTTTAATTTTTTTAAAAAGTTATGACTTTCTACTTTTTCTGCAAACATAATACTATAGTCTTAATCTTCTTTAAGGTGGCTGTATTCCCCCTGACTCCCTCCTCAGTGACCCCCTACTATCATTTGTTACCCCTTTTCCTTTTGAGGTTTTACTAATTAGACCTTTTCCCCTCTTTTTATAGGGTTTCAAAATTCTTCCCTTTTTCTTTCAGTGAAGTAGATCCTCCCTTCCTCTCTTCCTCTTTACTAATTCTGTTCATTTTTTTATATTTCATTTTTGTGTCCCTTTTCATAAAGGATTTTTCATAGTCTCTTCATAATCTAACCTCTTTTGATTTATCTTAGATCCCTATTCTCTTATTTATCAGCCCTATAAGTATTTGTTTTATCTCTTTTCTTTATATTCCTCATGCAATTAAAATGTCCAATTTCATCCATTCTAGATTTTCTTTTCTCAGAGGTTTCTTTAGCTACCTTATAGACCCTGTCTTGTGTAGTCTCCTTTTGCATTGTGCTTTACTCTCAGAAATTACTGAAGTAACTTCTGCAGGTGTCAGAAGATATTGATCCATGATAGAAGCCCTCCTCTCCATGTCTCTGATTATGCAGTCCACTACTAATTTTTAACCTCTCCTTATTATATTTTTTGTTCCCCATTTGCCTTAAAATCTTCTTCCTGGATCCATTGTTTTCCACTCCTCCAGGTAACTGCCCTCAGGATTTTGAACTCCTCTACTCCTAAGGTAGCAAGAGTAGACTTTTAAGTACAAATCCCCAAGGCAGTATCTAACTTAAGGTCCCCACCTGCCTTCCTATTTCTCTTTACTCAAAAACATTTATTAATGAAATTCTTCTCCCATCTTCAAAAAAAGGCTCTTCCTTTTCTCCCCTTCCCAACTTGGCGATCATCCCTCTTTCTTCCCTTATTGTGTTCTTCTCTTTCTGAGACCACAGGGATCATCATCCCCTTATTGCTGGCTCCAGATTTGATCCTGGCATATCACTTTTTTTCTCTGTCCCCTTGTTCAACAACAGCATCCCTTTTATGTACCCTCACTTGTTGTAGTCCCACAAAAACCCAATAGAACAAACAACTGATTCACCTGTAGGCAGCAAGTTCCCAGATTCTGTCCATTATTCTTTAAGTACCTTTCCCAGATTCTGCCTTCACCCTCATTAGAAAGATTCATTAAAATGTTGGTCTTTGAGAAGCAATTTCAATTCTGACTTTCTTTCCAATGCTTCTTTATTATGGAATTGCCATCTCTCTTCATTGATGCGTAAGCTCAGATTTGTAGGATAGACCACCCTAAGCTAAATCCCTTGCAGAACTTGTTTCGGAATTGAATTGTTAAATTTAACTACAATATGACTTGGAGTTTGCAGCATTGAACTTTTTTTCTGTGGTTTCTGGGAATTGTTTCAATTAATTTTTTTTAATGTTCTGAAGTTCTTGTCTATTTTTTTCCTTCATTATATATATATATATATATATATATATATATATATATATATATATATATATATATATATATATATATATATATATATATATATTCATCTTGTGTTCTTCTTGATAGAATTGAGCATCAAATGATGGGGTTTGGTACCAAAAGATTAGGTCAAGGTTGCAATTCCTAATTTGAATATAAGGTGTGAGGCACATGTGAAGAATTTACAATAACACTCCTTGCCAAAAGGTACCTTTATTTATGAGAAGAGGTTATAGACAAAATAAAGAGGTAAAATAGACACCAGGAGTGGTAAATGTGAATTAAATTTGGGAGAGCGTATAATTAGCAAGGAAAGGGTTTTTTTTAATATTAACAAGCAAAAAGATAATTCCGTAGTAGAGCTCACAATTAACAAGGAGAAAGGGAATATACCATGAGATGGGAGTATGGCATTGACTGGTAGGCTAAATTCATAAAGGACTTTAGCATCCTAACAAAGGATAACATCTCATAACGCAGAGGAAAAAGAGCATCCTAAAGAGCTAACTAAAAGAGTTAGCTATATAACAAAGAGAAAGACACCATGGAGCAGAACACTATGGTGGGCTAACCCCAAAGGGAATTCAGCAAAGATGGTGTAGGCCATTGGGAGGAGTTATAGGGGAAATTTAACCTCAGTGGTTTACATCATAACTTGGATTTCTGATTGGATATGGTGAGGTAGAATTTTCCAAGATCTCCACAGAGGTGGGATTATAAATTTGAACTGATCCCCATAAGTGCCCTTTCCTGCTTGTCTCAGGGAATCTTATGCTCTTATAAGTATTTCAAGCTTTCTCTGCTAACCCTTTCTCATCATTTGGGGAGAACTATTATCCTTATGCATCCTGTCTTCAAAGTTCATGTTTTACTTGCATAGTGAGCAAAAATTTTATTGTCTTTCTTTTTTGGCTTTTCTTCTTCTAGATTGGGAATGCAAATATACAGAAATGAAGAACAATCTATTTTTCTCTCTATTGTTTCATTGGTGAGGCTTGCCATCACAGATTCTGTTTTTTCCTCTTCCGTTCTTCATTTTTGCTATATGGGACATAAATTCTGCATCAGAATTTGATTTCTTTTTTAAACCACTTGGGAGCAGTATGTTGGTTCCAGGTTCTATTTACCTTTCTCAGGGAGATGTCTAATCTTGTGTAGGATCATATTTCTTTGTGTTGCTCTTTTGGTAAGTTGAATTTTTTTTTCTTCCTCCTTTCTACTTTCTGACTTATCCTTCTGATGATGGTTCCCTTGAAGGCTGGATCTCAAAGCATCTCAGCCTTCTTGACTTAGCTCTCCATTCTAAGTGATTTGGTCCAAACTGGCCCCAGCTAGATGTTGTGTGTTTTACTTCAGCCTTGGAGTTCTAGTTCAGCTCCTCTTCCCCTCCCTTTCCTCCCAATATCCTGTCCCACTTTCTCAGGGCAGTTCAGAGAGCTACCTCATGAGAGCTACAGGATTCTCCTCCCCTGCAACAACAGTCAGAGCTTTGTGGCACTGGGACTAGGCAATGTTATCCTGCCCCAGGTTTTTGTTCTTGAACAGCTAGTACCTGCTAATTGTCTGCGGGTACCCAAGCAAACTTCTACAACACTAGAAAGAAGGAAGAAGGATTAGGTATAGGGCAAGTTGTGTGTTGAATCCTTGGTTCTGCTGGTGAGGCCTTGAGGTAAGTAACATAGGAGGTGGGAAAGGGGTGCTGAGTAATGTCAAGTTCAATGAGCATCAAGCCATGGATTTTAAAAAAAATTCTTTTGGATTCTGGGTGTCTTGGACCATGGAGACAGCTGCAGTTGCTTTCTCTTTGGTGCATAATTTTTATTTTGGAGAAGTCTGAGAGGTTGGGATGAAGATAGGGTAGGGAATTACAGAAAATATCTATTCTGCCATCTTGTTGCTCATGTGACCTAGAGACTTAACAAATAGTTGCTGATACCTTTTGTTTTTACTTTATTTCAAAAAATATCCTTCTCTGAATTATTCCTGGGAGAGCCATCATTTTTTTTTTTTTATAAAGAGATGGAAAAAGACAACTTGGCAAAACTAACATTTCATCCAAGTTTGATAGTGAATGAAATGTTTCATACTCATAGTCCTTTAAATCTGCAAAGAAGGGAGAAATGTGAATTTCCTCCTCTTTTCTTTAGGATAAATCCCAATTATAGAGCATCATATTATAATTATTTATTACAGTTACAAAATTCAGGGGTTTGTAATTCTTTCTACTTAGGTGCTTTTGATCATTTTTTCCATTTCCTGGTTCTGCTTGGTTCGCTTGAAATCAGTTCATGTAGTTTTGACCATGTTATATAGTCTCTGTAGTCATCATATCCATCATTTGTTATAGCACAGTAATATTCTATTACATTCACATACCACAATTTGTTTTATCATTTCCCCACTAAAGCAATCTTTCTGACAAAACACCACCACAAAGATGAATGGATTGCCTTAGTAAGTAGTAGATTATCCCTTGCTCGAAATCTTCAAACAAAAAAGATTCTTGATTAGGTGTGTTTTGGACTAGATAGATTCTGAGATTCCTTCTTACTCTGTAATCTTCCCAAAGGATAGGACTGCCCATGTACCTCTCTCATTCAGAAGCCTTGGGCAATTCCCCATTACAAAGAACATAGTTGACCTCAAAACTTAATCCTCAGCCTCTTTTATTTGCACTGATATAGAAATTCCCTAAAGGGTGAAATTTGGGGTAAACTCCAGGATCCAAATATAGACTTAGCTATAGATTACTAGTGGTTCAATACCATTTTCCTCACCCATAGAACATTGCATTCCCTATTTTTCCTTATTCTACTATTATTGTCTTTTGCAAACACTCTCATTAACCGCTTTCCTCCTCTGAATCCTTCTTACCTTTTTCTTATTCTTCTATGGTTTTCATTCTCTAAAGGCACTTCATAACTTCTGACACATTTCAGGAACACCCATAGCAATGGACCAACATTGGGAGATGTTCTGGTCACTCATCTCTGGTCATTCATTTATCTCCTGATGGCCGCCATTGGTGCTGAGCCTCTCTTCACTGAGAGAGACTAGTCACCCTGGCCAGTTCCACGACTTTCCAGTTTGCTGACCAGGCCATGTCCTCGATGCTACAATGGTATCAGTGAACTAGGAAGACATCACTGGACTATCAGAAATGCAGATAGAAGGGATTTGTAATTGGTGGGCACAATGCCCTTAGAATGTGGGATGAGGAGACCATTAATGGGGAATGGGAAAGGGCGAGATAAGAATTACTGTAGTTTTCAGTCCCGAGTCATCAGAGGGGAGGCTGTCAGGATTTAATTTAGGGGCTAAATGGTGACTACCATTTTCTCTGGATGTACACCTGTATGAACAGCATCTTAAAAGACCAGTAGTGATTAAATGTTTTTGTTCCCTTCTTCCTGCCATAACTTTTCTGCCCCCCAAAACTTGAATCTCTCTTAGCTAGTCTTTTCTAGCCCATCTCTGATCACATTCCTCTCTTACTTGGCCAAAATTTTTCACCAGTTTCTTCTTTGGCTGGTGAATAAAGTGCTCAAATCTTCCATACTAGGCGATCTCTCCCCACTTGCCTACCTATCCACTTACATGTCTTGGAAATAGAGAAGAAACAAATAATTCAAATTTTAGTTGTTTTCGAATTCAGTTCAGTCCTTTAGTTGAATTCTGTGCACTTGAAGAAAGTCAGATGATCTCACATGTTCTCATAGAGCAGTGAGATGTCACGTTTGTGCACATGTGAACACACACATGTACATATTTGTGCACACAGACACACCGCACAAATAATCACTGGAAAATGAGATTCTTCAAAAAAAGGACCATTAAATGGCCTTGGAGTGAGAGGAAGGAAAGATGTCATCTACTTGAGCAGAATTGAGCATGATCCTCAAAGGAGGTGATATTTGAGTTATAGCTTCAAGAACCTAGAATTTCAGGAGGCAGAAATAGGGAAAAACCTTTGGGATGTAAGCCAAGGTCTGATTGGGAGGGAGTGAGAAGGTACAGGGAAATTTGTTTATTCGGAAGGAGAAGATTATGTGAGGAGATATGAGGCTACAAATATAGTTTGGGGATGGGCGTGGGGACTAGATCACAGAGGACCTTCAATGGCAGGCTCAGGAGTTTGGACTCTTGAAGCCCAACGGGAATCACAGGAGGATTCTGAGCAAGGGAGGGCCGCCATCAGAGAGATGCATACAAACGACCACAAATGAACACCAGCCCACAGAAACCTAGCTCTTTTAGAAGACGGAAGGTTATGGCTGAAAGAGCTGTGGATAATCCATTCACTTTTATTCTCCTCTAAATCAGTATTTGGAATGTCTTCAAATACTGTGGGGGAAGGAAGGACTTAAAAAGACAAAGTATATTATAGAAAAGCAATGATTTTTCACATGATTTGTCAGTGCAAGTGGGATATGTTAACTAAGTACTATAGAAAGGAGAGATACTAAAAAATGATTTATTGATACTTTAGACCTGTTAAAACAGGTTAATGTCAATACAATTAGCTCCCAGATCAAGACTTTCCCCTTGAAAAGGAACGTTGATACAGTGGTATTAAGGCATAGTCCACCAAGAAAACTGAAGAAAGAAAACAGAGAGATTGAAAGCCAGGGATTTTTCCGGAAATTGTCCTGAGTGGGTCATAAAAGGCCTGAGATTTGGGGGGCAGCCTGAGCAGGTATTTTATCTGGAAAGCAAGGCAGCTCTGCTATTTCATGATGAGCTGTAGGATTAGCAAGAAGAAACAACTTTCATATCTCTAGATGTCAGAGATTTGGGGTATGTCGAATTGACAAGACTTGGCAAGTGATAGGAAGTAAAAGATGAGGGAGATGGGGTTCAGGGGAGGAAATCACATCATAAACTTTAAAGCCTACTGAAATGCAATCAGTGATTAGCTTTGAGAAGGGCAGTGAGGTGATGGAAATGCTGTTAAAAAGATGAATTTGATTCTTCGTGGAGGATGTGGAAATTGGAGTGGGGAGCGTTTGGGGGCAGGGAGACCAATTAGGAGGCCATTGCAAGAGTCTAGCTGAGAGGTAATTTGGGTCTAGAGCTTGGTGACGGCTGTGGGAGAGGAAGTAGCAAGGTCTGACTGAGACTTTTTCATAAAGTGAATAGATTTAAAATAGGGAAAAATATATATCCAATTGTCAAGTTCATCTCTCTAGGGAACTTTTCTTCCAGACTATATGGGGTACTTGTATTTTTCTGTCTCCAGCTGAGGTTTTATGTGAACACAATCTTTTCCCTTGCTTCTCTCCCTGCCACCCTCACTCCCTTCACATCTGTGTACCTCGACTAAGCTGCAGCAGGAGAAAGCCCCTCTGTCCTCCCCCTGTGCAGCCTTGAGATGAAGCACAGTTTGAGGAAATAGGCACAAAGATTCTTAGCAGCTGGACCCATGAAGACAGAGAGATAGTGGATGCAGAATCACAAGATGTCCGCTTCAGACTCTTAGAGGGGAACTTTTTGTTAGCCAGATTGGTTTGGGAAAAGCAGGAATTTGGAATAAAATATTTGAGGTGCACAGCTGTGATCTGGCAACCAACTCAACTCATCTCTTTTTTGTTATACTTTCTTATCAACCATTTACTGTGCATAGAAAGACCCAGAGGATCTTGGGAGACTTAGTGAGGTTATTGTACCTCAGATTCATACTGCTTTTTGTGGGTTTTTGAAGGCAGTAGTAAGAATAGTTAAGAACTTTTTTTCTGTGGTATCTGTGAATTGTTCCAATTAATTTTTTTTAATGTTCTGAAGTTCTTGTCTATTTTTTTCCTTCATTATATATTTTTTCATCTTGTGTTCTTCTTGATAGAATTGAGCATCAAATGATGGGGTTTGGTACCAAAAGATTAGGTCAAGGTTGCAATTCCTAATTTGAATACAAGGTGTGAGGCACATGTGAAGAATTTACAATAACACTCCTTGCCAAAAGGTATCTTTATTTATGAGAAGAGGTTATAGACAAAATAAAGAGGTAAAATAGACAGCAGGAGTGGTAAATGTGAATTAAATTTGGGAGAGCGTATAGTACATATGTATATATTGATATATATATATATATATAATAATATTGAAAATTAATTTGGAACTCACTTCCCCTTTCTAGCAGAATGCACATACTATATATATAGTATACTATATATATATATGTGTGTGTGTGTGTGTGTGAATTAAATTTGGGAGAGCGCGTATATATATATATACACTATAAGTGTATATATATACACTTATATATATATATACTATACTATAAGTATATATATACTATATATACTTTATAGTATATATATACTATATATACTTTATAGTATATATATATATATATATATACGCTCTCCCAAATTTAATTCACACACACACACACACACATACATATATATAGTATACTATATATATAGTATGTGCATTCTGCTAGAAAGGGGAAGTGAGTTCCAAATTAATTTTCAATATTATTATCCTGGATTTTATTTAAGAATATTAGCTAAATAAGGTTGTTTATGGGGCAGGGAGGAAGCCATCAGCCTGCTCTGAATAGGGAATGTTTTTTTTTTATTTTTATTTTTTGGATTCTATACCCTAACAAATAGGTATGGCAAAAAAATAAGACTAAGAGATCAGTGTGAGCTATCCAGGAGAAAAAGATCAAGTCTATTTGGTAGTAGTAGGGGAAATTTGGCAACAGTGATATCCATGAAGATATAAGGTTGAGTAGTGGACATTCTAAAGTGAGTGGAAAACGGGTGATGTCAGATGGAGGAGACCTAGCAAGAAGCAAAAGTTGGTAAAAGGAGGCTGGAAATTGGCAACATGATAGCGTCACCTAGAGATATCTGGCAAGAGAGGTGCCCTGGATGCCCTAACCACATACATTCCCTTTGTATAAGACTCTTCATATTGATGACATTTTGCCCCGGTCTGGGAAAGGAATGTTCTATTCTTGATCCTAAATATTATGCTATTTCATTAACTACCTTGTGTTTGAAGTAACGGTGGCCCTGATTGACTAGTAAGAATAAATACCTCAGTGGGGGCTCGTAGCCTTGAGTAGATGTGGATCCAAAGAATACACCGAAGTTGAGTTAGCTTTTCTCTGGGCATGTGTATATGGATGGATATCCCAGGTGCAAGATCTACCAGGATCCATGGGAATTTTGAGGGATAATGTGGGGAGATCACACCCTGCGGTGTTAGTAACTTCACAGAATGTCCTCCCATGAAGTGAAATAAGAAGGTGACTCTGAAGCCTCTTTTGCGGCTCCTTATGTATTTTCTACCCAATAACTCCCAGTGAGATGGGACGTATGTAGAAGACAGCACTGGAGTCTGTATCTTTTGGAAGAGGAGTTGGGCAGCAGTTCTCCTTAGAATCGGGGCCAATAAGTGCCTTTCTGTTAGCTATCCCTCCCCCTGCTCTCCATAACTGTGACTCTGGGGACACTGAGTCACTTAGATAGCAAAATGCTTCATTTAAGACCTTCTGCCAAGCTGAAATGGATGGAGTTCTAATGGCTGCTCTTTGGATTGAGCCATTCTACCAGATCAAAATCTGTCTGATTGTCTCAGCATCGCTTGAGTCAAGAAATAGCTACCAAGGAGTTATTGAAGGTTCTGCTGAAATCAACCTAATCTATGTCTTGGACTTTCCTGGTCTCAGACGTTCCTTATTTTAGTCATCCTTTTTAGTTCAGTAGCTCCCAAAGCTCCACAGGATCATGGATTATGGCTGGCAGAGATTATTAAGGTATTCAACCCAACTGTTTTTTTCTAACAAAAAAGGAAACCGAGGCTCAGAAATTGTCTAAGGGACAGAGCTCAGTTTTGAATTTGGACTCTGTTGCTCCAATAGAGCCTTCTACCACATTCCATGATACCAGTGAGTCAGTCAACTCACCTTTTAGGATGTTGATGTTTACTAACCAGAGTTTACCACCGGGCTGTTTATCTATTTATCTACTTAAGTCTTAGAAGGAGGCAGAATAGTACAGTGGAGAGCACCCATCCTCAAACTAGGAGACCTGGATTCAAGCCTCTGCTGCTTATTATGTGACCCTGTTCAATTCCCTCTAGCACTCTATGAAACCGCAAACACTGTAACTTACTGGGAAGTGGCTGCCTTTTCCTGGTGGAGGGGCTGTCCTGACTTGGGAATTCTCTGGAGTTGTGATATCAAACTCAAACAAAAAAGGGGGACACTGACTGTCCAGAAGCACCCCTGGGCTGTGTGTCAATATGGTTTTAAGATGTAAGGTTCTTGATGTTTGTATTTTAATTTATCCTGATTACATTTTCATTGAGTTTGAGCCACACTGAGGAGAGCCATCGGGGGGATGCAATTTTTGGACTGTACTTTGGCATCTCCACTCTGGGCCAAGGAAATGGGTCCCATTGCTCTCCTGAAAACTCTTTCCAGTTCTTGTGGGACCCGTGAAGAATACAGAAAAAGCACTGAACCATTATTGAATTATTCTATTCCACTCCAGTCCTCCAAGAATTATGAACCCCTCACAGTTTTTATAGCATTGTGATTGATGCTAAGGAGATTAAATGAAAAAAAAAGTGTCATCCTACAGTTGATCTGATGCGCGTACCTAGAAACATCATTCTGTAGAATGGTGGATGGCTAAGGGATAGGAAGAGAGGGAGAGGGAGGAACAATATGTTCCCTGAAGATTTCAGCTGGTGGAATCTGGCATCTGAGCTGGGCCCTGGAGGGAAGACAAGGTCTCCATTTGGAGAGAGGAACCACTTTCTGCCCAGCTGATGGATGATTTTTTGCCTGGGGAACACAGTTTAAAGTGGTCATTCTAGCACTACTTCCTTCTGAAAGGCAGGACAGTATAGTGGTTATAGCACAGGGAGGACATTAGAAAAAGATCTGGATACAAATTTTACTTCTGATATTTTTTATCTGTGTGACCTGAGGCAATCTTCTCTTCACTCATAGGTATAATGGGAAAAATGATGCTTCTGGTGTCTGCCATGAAATCTGAATAGCAATGACTTCCATGAGAGACAGCTCTCCATTGGCTTCCTCTCATATTCCTTTTTTTTTTTTTATAATTATAACTTTTTATTACCTGAACATATGCATGCGTAGTTTTTTTTTACAACATTATCCCTTGCACTCCCTTCTGTTCTGACTTTTCTCCTCTTTCCCTCCACCCCATCCCCTAGATGGCAGGTAGTCCAATACATGTTAAATATGTTATAATATATCCTAGATACAATATATGTGTGCAGAACTGAATTTCTTGTTGCACAGGAAGAATTGGATTCAGAAGGTAAAACTAACCTGGGAAGAAAGACAAAAATGCAGTTTACATTCATTTCCCAGTGTTCCTTCTCTGGGTGTAGCTGATTCTGTCCATCATTGATCCATTGGAATTGGATTAGCTCTTCTCTATGTTGAAGATATACACTTCCATCAGAATACATCCTCATACAGTATTGTTGTTGTATAATGTTATAAATAATATATAAAGTGTATAATGATCTCCTGGTTCTGCTCATTTCATTCCGCATTGGTTCATGTAAGTCTTAAGTGTAAGTCAAGTGGGACTGATTCTATTCATCCCAGGGCTGGAGTCCATGGAAGGAGGCTCCTTGGAACTGCCTTTGCTTGATTTTTTCTGGCTTCTAGCTCTGGGGTGAGGGTGCTCTCACTACCACCATCAGTGATGTGAATGCCTGCAGTAGAACCAGAGATTTGAGGGTATAAGTCATCAATTTCTCCCCAGTGCTGATCAGACAGTGGATTATGGGAGTTAGATGGGAGAGGGTGGCTTTAGGACTGGGGTCATCAGCTGCCACAATTTCCCCTTCCTTTTTGAGAATCTAGATTAGAATTAGAAATGCATAATCAGGGGATCAAATAAAGCAGCATTTGCAAAGTGCTTTACAAACTTTTGATTGTAATGTGTCTAGTTGAGATGGGACCTTGGAAAGGAGAAGACCAGGGAGAGGCAAGAAAGGGAATACAAGAAGTGAGAGGTAGTTTAGAGTTAATTTGGTCCCACTCTCTCATTTTAAAGATGAGGGAGCTCAGACTCAACATAGAGGTGACTTGTCCAAGGTTACACAGCAAATAATAAGTCCAGAATTTAGATCCTTAACTCTAGGCCCTGTGTTCTCTAATTGGCGTTTGCTTTCTGTTGAGTCTTAACCTCAAAGGTCTAGGGATTTTAGATAGGAAGAGCAGACAACATACAACTCATTTTTGCTCAGATGTCGGCATTATAAGGATGAGCTTCAAAATGGTCTAAAATAGGTAGTGGACCACCTTCAACAGTCCTGGTCAGAGACGAGATAGGGAGGTCATCCTAGACATCATCTGTCACCCTCTCATCTTACAGGTGAGAATGCTAAGGAACAGAAGGACAGGAATTTCCCCAAGATAGTAGAGTTGCTCTTTCTTGTGGGGGGGGGAGCTGTAAATGACTTTTCCTCAGGAGAGGAAACTTTGATCCTTTGCTGACTTGTGCACCCATGGAGGGAGAGCTTGGGAAAGGTTGTAGAAAGGTTCTGGAAAGGTGGCTGCTAGTCCTAGGAGAAGTGATTTATTGCTTTTCTTCTCAGGTTTGTGTTTAAAATTGCTGGGAAATCTGTTGTCTTCTAACAGCGATGGTAGGGTGAACTGCCAAGAGCCAGATGTTTCATTCTCTCCCCCCACCCATTCCAGATGTTCCACAGTATGTAGACCTACTTAATGTCTCATGTTTCTGAACACACAGATGTGCCATACGTGCTGATGAGCAAACACCATCTGTCTGGGCTTACGATGCCATTTAGCTGAATTGTTGGGATTGATTGGGAGCCTCAGGAAGCCAGATGTGGGGCCACTTAGTGACCGGGTGACCTGAACGGAAGTTTCCTTGAGTATAGAATGGGGACAGTAATCTCTGTTCTGCCTTCCTAATGGGCCAAACTTAGCCTCCTTATTCCTGCCTGAGACAATTTTTCTCTTTTTTCAAGGTCCCATTCATGAGCCACCTTCTCTCTGAAACTGTCCTCAATTCCTATTAGATAATCTCTCCTTGTGGGTAGAATGCATTTTTCTCTCTTTGTCTCTCTGTCTTGTCTGTGTCTTTCTCCCATTCCTTCCCCTTCCCCAGCATCTTTAAACTAGAGTCCTCTGGAGTAGTGTTTGGTCACCATTTGCATCAGAAGTTCCAGGTCCTTCAAAGTTGTTTCTCTTTGCAATGTTCGTGATTACAATTGACTTTTCTCTGCATCAGTTCATATGTATCTTCCAAAGTTTCTCTGAAACTCTTCATTTCTTAACGCCCAATAATCTTCCATTATATTCCTGTATTATGATTGTTTTAGTCATTCCCCAATGACAAGCATCTTCTAGTTCCAATTCTTTACCACCATAGAATAAATTCTCCAAGAATTTAATCTTGGACAACTCATCTGAAATAGGTATTTTTCTCCATTCCCAGAGGGATTAATTGGCAAAACTAGCCATCTATTACCATTACCCGGACTTTGCAATGGGGAGAAGAGCTCCTATAAGTCTTCATTGTATCATGATCATTGATCATGATAAATATTTTCATTGACTCCTTTTCCTCAGTTCTTGGTCTTTTTTTGTGTGAGATAGGTCTAGAACGGCAGGCTGGTATTTCTGGGGCACAGTTTCAAATTGCTTTCCAGAATAATTTCTCTATCATTTCTTCCCTGTTGAATAATATTTTCTCCTGCACCTGTTTAAGTCATGCCATAATTGAAGGTCACCTACTTTGGATCTAGGTCTTTGCTCTCCTGAAAATCTGCCCTCTTGTTTTAGAGAGAGAAATCTTAGAAAATGAAATGCCAGAGCTGGAAGAGGCCTTAGGTGTCATTTAGTTCCACTACCACCATTTCTCATTATCAAATTTAATTTGTAAAGCCTTTTGCAAAATAAAAAGCACTTTATAAATGCTGCTGTTGCTTATTGTTATAACTGATGTTATCTTTTCAGTGGGGAAACTGAGGCTTACTGGAATGAGTTAATTTTGCAGAGCCTCGGATCCATACATATTCTTCATGATAACCCTCTCTTCTCTGGACAGTCGGCCCTCAAACAACATTTGTGGGAGGCTCTCCTCATCCTTTTAGCCACAGGGGCTGTAGGCTGGAGACTGTATATTTGGATTTAGGAAAAATGCCTTTAAATCCTCTGAGAGGAGTCTGGGACCTCATGCTGCCATTTGGAATATGAATTTAGTCTTGGAGAACTCATCTGAAATAGGTATTTTTCTCCATTCCCAGAGGGATTTATTGGCAAAACTAGCCATCTATTAACATTATCTGGGGACTTTGCAATGGGGAGAAGAGCTCCTATAAATCTTCGTTGTATAAACCTGCGGGAGCTCTGAGGGTTAGTGGACAGCAAACAGAAAAGCCCAATAATTTCAGACCTGTTTATTTTACTTAGAAGGAAAAAACATTCTGCCTCAAGCCCGGCAGGAAATTGTTTGGGGGATGGACACTTCTCTGAGACAGTAGATCTGGCGTGAGAGGGAAGCCACTTTGTAACCTGTTATCGGAGCCACATTTGATGAGGAGACCTGGCTGCGTGAAGGTTGCCTCTGTAACTATGGGAATGACAGTCTGCCTACAGATAGGGGGGATGTCTGGTCTGAGAAACAGGGTAGCAGAGACAGCACCTGCATCTCCCCAGAAGATTTTGAGCTGGAAGATATCACGGTCACCTTCTTGGGTCCTCACCTGACCTCTGTGAACTTGAGGGTTTTCACAAGTATATTTTAATCATCTTATGTTCTTTCCAATCCTGTGTACTTCTTATAGGCATTTTAGGAGCTGGACTGTGCCAAGGGGAGTCCATAGGCTTTGTCTGCCAAGGGATCTATAGAAGAGACTGGCTTTCTACCAGGTGGTAAGGGGGGTCACTCCAAAGAGGTCATCCAGGTAAATAAAGTGTGGGTGTGGCAGCTGGGAGGGGACAGTCCAAGGTAACTGAAGCTTCATTCCTTGGGGGACAAGAGTATCAGCAGAAATGGGAGAAGAGCTTTTCCAAGAAGAATGGGCAAGGGCTGATTTTTCTTTATCTTTAAATCCCCAGTATTCAGCCCTTATTGATAAGAAGCACTTAATGAATCCCTTGTTGGGTTAATTGGTCAAAGAGCAGGTTTATGGGATCATCCATTTAAGGAATCTTAGACGGGATTAGTCCAGTCTGCTCATTATACAGATGGAAGCCTGGAGAGGGCAATTTATCCAGACGAGATCACCAGCAACAGAGCTGAAATCCAGATCCATGGGCTCCGGTTCTGACGCTGAATTGGCTACAATGGGAGACGGGGATGACTTTGGCTCTTGATGTGTTGTTTGGGCATATGAAGAGCCAGCCAGTTGAATTCAAGGTAGACAAACAAAAAAGGCCTGGTATTGACTCTGAAGGAGCTCATTATCTCTTACAGGAGAGATGTGGCAGCTGGACCTGCGTAAGCTTTATTAAACGAATAGCTTGTAGAACATGGAAAACGATGTCTTCGCTGTTGTACGGCACCTCCTGGGTGGATTTAAACTTTCACCTGAGAAATTTTTACTTAACTCCTAGCATATAGGTACCTAAAATAGATATACAAATTAAATATCTACTAATCATAAATCATAAATTTATTTTAAAACAGAAGGTATTTGGTATTCATATAATTTTGCCATTCATTAAAGAGCAAAGTAAATTTGCATACTAATGAGTTGAATGTGCTTCTTTTTTTTTTACATAAAACATAAAATTTAGTATATTTTCACATAAAGAATTAAATCTGGGCAGAATATTTGATACCTGTAACTAATGCCAAATTTTTCATCACTCCCACATTCAGACACACGATCCCATGTGAGGTTTTGACCCATAATTTAAGAAGCTTTGGGGTTAGAGGGCTGCTTTAGTTCTGGGACCCACCTTCTAGGGGGGGCATTGGTACCCTTGAGAAGATGGTGACAAGACTGGTGACTCGATCATGTATTTTACAGGAAAATGTGCAGGAAGCGTGGTATGGCTCCAGGGATGACCTTTTCTTGTGCTCTTCTGTCAACTCCGGGGCCCCCACAAAGGCTTTAGTCTTCTCTCACTGGTCCTTTCCAGCAAGTTTCGTTCTCCAGTTGACTATCATCTGGTCTCACTCTTCCCAGGAGTGTTTGTGTTCAGAGAGGGCTTTTCTCTCACTCCCTCTCTCTCCTTCCCCCCTACCTACAAATGTCCAGTCAGCATCTGGATGAGCATCTTTCCCAGCTGTAAGAGGTGATTCCTGCATTTTGTGGGAAGTTGGAATTGCTAACCTGTGACATCCCTAGCAATTCTGAGATTCTAAGCATTGCAGGAAGCCACCTACTCTGCCTCCTTGTAAGCTGATCCCCCTCCACCCTGATCCCCCAATAGTGAAATTTCTCTTTTTTACTGTCACATTTTGGCACCCCTCAGATAGAGCTACAAAGTTCTGGGATTGGATATAATTAGTAGATGGCTGAACAGTATTTCTCTTTTGAAATTCATCTTGAAATCTCACAACCTGCTGAGTCTCATTTGGATTCTCACCCCCTTTGATCTTTCCCTCCATAGCATTAATTCCCAGGCAGGCTGGTTGGGGAGGAACATGCCCCAGCCTCTTCCCAGAAAGCAGGTTCTGGGGCTGGAAATGTCTCATCTCTTCCTCTCTGACATTTGCACCACGGGAGTGGGGGGAGTGGTGTGTCAGAATCTTGAGTTTGTTTTTCTCATTTTAAGACTACAGAAAGCTCGGGCTCTGGGACAGCAGAGAATCAGAGAGAAATTAATTGGCCAAATGGAATGAGGGGGGACTGAGCTTCAGTGGGTTGGGGTAGGAGCCAGGGTTTAATTGGTTACATGTGACCTCTTTCTTTTTCCCCCCACTTTTAACATTTTCAGCCACATCAATATTAATTATTTGCATCCCCTCTGACCCTGTAAAGGGCATGGCTGTTTTTCACAGCCATACAGATGATAAGGCTTCTTTTCTTCTTAACGAAAATAATGACTCCATTTTTATTGTCCGATATGGTGACATTTCAGAGAATCCTAGAATCTCTGAGCTTGGAAGAGTCCTCAGTGGGGATCAAGGCTTACCTGGTTCCCTAATCCAGGTGGCATCCCAGACAGATGTTCATTCTGCCTCTAATTGAACATTTTCAGTGGCAAGGAGCTCATTTGTTCTTCAGAACAACCCATTTTAGGAATGGATGGTTCGGCTTTTCCAGAAATTCTTTCTTTTATTGAATCAAAAGCTTGTGGCTTCCCCCCTGTACTCTTGGTCTTGCCTTCTGGAGACACAGCTCTTGCCATCTTTAAAATGACAATTCTTTACCTCCATGAGAACAATCTGGACCCTGCAGTCTTAAAAGCCCTTTAATTTGGATTCATCCCAAATTTGGAACTCCCTTATTTGCCTTCGTCTCTTGCATCCTGTATTTAAAGCAGCAGATTTTTTAAGTCAGCTACGGACTTTACATTTCTTTGTGTTGAATTTAATGACTTCATTTCATATCACTTGTGCCTCTCGTCTTTTTGGATTTTGACTATCAGTCAACATGAGTTATCCATGTGGTGCAATGTCCCACCTTTGAGAAAGGACACTTGCACCAATAAATACGAGATAGATGACCATGAGCAAATTCTGTACATAATCTTTTAACAGCCTCAGTTTTGTGCAGGAAAATAACGCTGCCTGTCTCTCAAAGATTGTCAGGAGGCAAGTTCTTTGCTGTCTCTAAAACTTTTTTTTGCTTTTGAGTTATCAGTATTGTGTCACAATCAAAGCTGGTAGTAGTGGAGACACAGAGCTCCTGGAAAGCCACTTAGAAGGCAGCTCATCCAAGCTATTGCTTTTATAGTGAAGAAAACTGGCCCTTTCCTCACCTGTCTTTTCCTCGAAGCAAGGCAAGGGACTCTTACAGGGTCACACAGATGGTCAGTGTCAGGGAGGGCATTCAAACCCGGGATTTCTGATGCCAAAACCCATTGTGTTTCCCCATGTGCTGTCTCATTTGTACCATCTGTTGTCTCTTTTGGGCATGCTGTCTCAATGTTTTGAGTATCAGTGGGTAGTTTCATTCATTTAGATAATACTGTCCCTAGTGTAGACCTCTAGCTCTCTGGTTGGCCGAGCTAGTAATGGAACCACTGACCAGGTAGCTCCTAGATTTTCTCCTAGGTTTCACTGGAAGGCCCTTGGGCTTGGCTGACTTCCCCCTAGTAATGCCCATCAATTCCACAAATTTGAAAGCCCTCTCACCTCCTCTGCAATATCAGTTTTGTCTTTATATAATTCTCTCCCGTAGAATGTGTTTCTTTTCTTTAAAGAGGGAGAGCCTGCTTTAGTTTTGTCTATAGATGTGCCTGGTACACAGCACAAGTTTATTGTATGGAATAGAATTGAATGAATCACCTTCTAGAGATGTATTCATTCAAACAACAATGAATCTTCCTAGCAGAACTTTCACCTTCTATTTATTGCACCTTCCTCCACTGTGTTTTGAGAAAGTTTTTAAGTGCTCTATTTATAAGCAGTTATATTTACTATTCTTCCAGGCTGATAACTTAGTCATAAAGGGAAATAATATTGGATTAATGGGACTTGTTTTTAGTGAACCCCTACTGATTTCTGGTGGCTACTGCTTCCTTTTCTAAATGTTCACAAACCATCCTTTCAATAATCTTCTCTAGAATTTGGCCAGGAGTCAAAATTGGACTCACCAGTCTTTGCTTTGAAAGATCTGACCTTTGTCCTAATGGGCATTTATCTTTCTGTAGACATGTGGACCTGTTCTCCAGGGTCTTTCGGAGGTTTCTGATAGTCTGCCCTTTTAATACACTCAATCAGATCTGTTTTTCTTGGGGTAAATTTTTTGATTGTTTTCCTTTCTTTTTAATTTTTTGATTATTTATGGAAAATGTATACAATTTTATTAACCTGAAAAACCAATCTTAATCATCACATAAAAATAATGTAGCACCATCATCATCCTTCTGGTAATATGTTGGATGGGATTGTTTTTTGGTCGAAAGTTTCTCTTTTACGTGGAGTCTGACTCTGCCCAACTGTGATTTTTTTGGTATCTTTGTATGGGTCTAATTGAAAACAAGCTGATGTTCTTCCTCTATTTTCCCTATTTTTTTCTCTTTCTCACCTTGAAGCTCTTTTCCTCTTAAAGAAAACAGAAGCCAAATAAGTAAGTGGGTTCTATCTACTGTCACTTTGGTCATAAATTCATCCACCCACCCACCCATCTATTCCAAGAAAAGGGCTAAGAAGGAGAACAGATGTGAATGGATAGTGTTGCACAGGTCACCATAGACTGTCATAAATGGAAGGAACATAAGGTAACTAGAGAATTAAAGGTTAATAGGAGAAGAAACTCTCTCTTTGGGGAGAAGGAATTTGCCCAAGATCACTGATAGGAATGAAGAAAAATAAGAATTTAAATCCAGACCTATTTGCTATCTCGAGGTTTTTGCTGTCTCCCACAAATTAGTTATCCTACCTCTCAGCCCCCAATACCTCACGCTCTGTTATTGTTTCTAAGGCTATTTTCTCTCTTCCTTTTTTTTTGGGGGGGAAAGGGTCTTTGTGGGAGAATGGACGGTGGTGAAAGTGCTCCTTAAACCAATGGCAACTTCCTGCTCTTAGTAGGGGGCCGTGAGCCCCTTTTAGTTCTGAAGTATCTTTACAGGTGTTTTGGTCCAATCTGGCTAACCAGAAGCAAGGCAGATAAATCAATTAGTCCAAGACATTGCTTGTTAGTGGAGAACTGATATCAAATACCCGCTTGTGAGTTTTGCAACATTTCATGAGACTGATGAGCCTTGCACATCATTGGAACCTTTAATAGACTGGGAGGGGGGTGATCAATAGAGCAGACCCTGTGACTCTCCATGCAGTGATTCAGCTCCTTCTCACGTGAAGATGCATTCACAGCAGGACAAGACGGAGCCTTCGTGAGAGCTTTTCACCAAACCGGAAGGTCCTTCTGAAGGAGCTCGCTCCTCCCCAGTGCTGGATTTTGGAAATTGGGTAGAGACAATACAAATGTCATGACCATCAATATCACGTGTTCTCTAGGCGCCATTTAAATGAGAGACTTTGGCTAGATATTGTTTGCCCCCAAATATATAGGATGTCGATCCAAAATAGCCTTGGGGAAAACCCAGCTTTGCCCTTAGGTTTTCTTGGAGCATTTGGTTATGGTTTTCCTCTATCTTGCCACAGCCTTCTTGTGTCACATTGGTTTGTGTTCATTTTATGCATCTACCCCCATCTCCCATATGAAATAATAAGCTTCTTGAGTCAGAGGTCCTGAGTTCAGATCAGTTACTTTGGTCAGAGCCTGTTTTTAGTATCTCTGAACCCCAGTGTCTTACACAGAGGAACGAAATGTTGTTTTGTTCCCGTAAATCCCAGAATGGGATTGGTATGGCCCCCAGAACAGAGGACTGCTCTTCTAGTTGGGAGATGAGGCTGTTGGGTACAAAGAGAACGATGGCCCCAGGGCAAGCCACGGAAGGAGGTCAGAGAAGAGCAGATCCCTGGGAGGTTGGGGAGACAAGGAAGGGAGAGGAGACTGTGGAATGGAGGGGAGACAGAGGTGTGGTGTCTGAAAGCCTGGCTTTGGATCTGGGCTATCCACTGAGGGCCACAGGTATTTTGATAAGTATAAGCCTTTGCTCAGACTTTTCAGTGTCCAAGAACACAATTCTGAGGAGAACCAGCGCTTGATGGAGGCTACCCTGCCTTTTCTGATCAGTGACAGCTCCCGTCTCCTTCACTCCTAACACACGTGGTCTCACTGGACCCCTACAAGCAGAGGTTAAGTTATTATGCTATTATTCCCATTTTAGAGGTGACAGGTTTGGATCTCAAGAGGTGACTCCCAGAAGGGGAAGGGAGCTCAGATCAGATTTTCTGATCTTCCCCTACTTTGAATATGCACATATACATAAATACACATCATCACATATACATACAGGACACACATGTTATAGACACACACACACACTCACACACACACACACACACACACACACACACACACACACACACACCCCTCAGGGCTGCGTCCTACTCTTTTATCAAGTGTAGCAAAATTCAGTTAACCTCCCTTTTCAAATGAGTTTATGAGCTGGTCAATTTTGAATTCATAATTAAGAGAGCTTGACAACAATCAAAGACGACGGACTCGCACTAGAGAGTTGGACCAGTTAATTACCGAGTTCGTCGACTGTCAAGATGAGTGTGTAGAATGTTTGAAGTGGGAAGGGAATTCTCCAGGAAGATGCAGCTGAAAATGTATCTGTCAATACCTATTTGGCAGCGTGTGGCTACGCCCATCAGCCATCACCAAGATGAAAGAAAAAGCCTCTTTTCTTGTTTCCCAACCTTTAAAAGAAGTTTCTTTCCCAAGTTCCTCAGTGGCAACTTTGCACCAATTGCGGTGCCCGAGGAACCGGAGCCATGCCATCTTCACTTAATTGGAGTAAAACTTCAGGAAAATCTAGTTCAAAGACGGTCCCCTGTGGGAGCTCATTGGGATTGGAGAAGGAGCCCAGGAAGTTTCCCGAG
This sequence comes from Sminthopsis crassicaudata, assembly GCF_048593235.1. Taxonomy (NCBI): domain Eukaryota; kingdom Metazoa; phylum Chordata; class Mammalia; order Dasyuromorphia; family Dasyuridae; genus Sminthopsis; species Sminthopsis crassicaudata. The sequence continues at coordinate 310,555,670 of NC_133621.1, read as the reverse complement.
CCCAGAATGAAGCGCCGGGTCAGTGCCAGCTAAAAAAGGCATGATGTAATGGTGAATTTTCGAGCTTAGAAGGGGCTCTAGCAGTCCCAACCACATTCCCTCCTTCAGAAGACAGCCGCCTGTGCCACAAGTAAGTGGATTGATTGGGTTCTGCTGAGCCTCGTGGACACATGGAGATGTTCTGCCCACCTTGACCACTTTGACTTGATTTCATGAGAGGTAAAAAGAGAGATTGAACTGGACAATCTATAAGGGCCCCACCAGCCCTTGTTCTGGCTTTACATGGCTCCTCCTGGCCCTTGTTGAGAGCTCTGTCCCAATTTCTAGCCTTTGTAGCTATAGAAAAATCTGTGTTTTTCTCTTCAAAGCTTGTAGACGTTTGAGACTCAGACTCTGCCTCTTCCCCGAAGCCCAGCTTGGAGGCAGTCTCCTCTATGATGCCTTCCCTCTCTAGTTCCATCACACCAGAAGGAAGGGACATGAGAGGTCCAACTCCTTGGAAGAGCTTTCCTGCCCTGTCCCCTGGGGGAAGGAGAAGAAAGAGAGAGGGGGGTGAGGGAGGGAGAGGGGGAGAGGGGGAGGACCAATGCTAATCAGGAGCTCTGCCATCCAGCTGGTCCTACATCTCATTTTACAGCTGAGAACACTGAGGTCCTGAAAGGGGAAGTCTTTTGTAAGTAGAAGAGTCAAACTTTAAAGGGGAGGGGTCATCGGTTCCCAGATTGGGGCCTTTTCCACTGTGCTGCCTGGATTTTTCCAAAGAGGAAGTGTGGATCTTTAGGAGGCAGAGACCAAACCTGCTAACCAGCCCACTAATCACCTCCAGGTCATTACTGGTCCTTGGGGGAGGATGATTGTCTGTTAACTCTGACTTGATTGATTGAGATGCTTCCTGCACCATCAGGCAGATGATGGTGTGTCTCGGTGAGCAGTCTCAGTCACACTTGCTGGCTTGTAGACAAGTCCATCCACATTACCTCTGGGGCTCCCCTGGAAGTCATTGTGCAGCGGTTGGAGGGCGAGGGGGATCTGCCCGGTGGGAGGGTGAGGGGGTCTGCCCTTGGATGCCCTGGAGCGCAGGTACTGGTATGTGCTTCACAAGTGACCAGAAGGCCCTGAGACAACACCTCCTGGTACGTTGGTGGAGGGCCAGTCTCATAATTTGTCTGGATCCTGTCTGGAGCCATCAAAGGCTCGCTAATTCAGAGCTGGGACAACCGTAAAAGGTCCCTGACTCCAATACCAACCACTACAGATGATCCCAGATTGTGGAATTGACTTGTCCAGGGTCCCTGAGTTACTAATAATTTCTAAGATTTGAATTCAGGTCTTCCTGTGCAATTTTAGACACAAACAGCCTGCTTGTGCAAGGGGAAGTGTGGGATATATGGCTGTTGACAAGAGTGAAAGATACTATCACAGTAAGAGAAGCCTGGTCTCTGTGGCATGGGAGGGGATAATCCCTCTGGAGAACTAGAGTTGGTTTGGGGAGCCCCAGAACTGGTGGTGAGGGAGAACGTGAGTCAGCGGGCAGCTGTCCAGAGAAGGGCAAGGCAGCCAGGATGATGAGGGGACAGGGGACTGGGCCATTCTAGAATTCAGGGAACAAGCCATTGAGAAGGGTCATTATAAAGGAAAGTTTTCTTGTTTTCTTTCTTCAAGTGCTTGGAGGATTGTCGTAGAAAGCCCTTGCTTGACCTGAGTAGGTAGAACTGGGCAGGCATAGTAAGAAGAGGGAACCTAAGTGGCCACAGTGCAGGCATTGGCGTGATCTTTTCTCAGTGATGTAATTGGAGGGATTTCTGTTCCAGACAGGGATTCCTGATGCCTTCTGGAGTCCTCAGGACTTAATTCTGCAGTCCTAGAAGTTAGGAGAAGGGAAAGCTCAGCATGGCACTGTACATGGCACACAGTGTGCTTAATGAGTATATTGTGAGGATTAGTTGGAGCCCCTTCGCCTCCAGCTGGCCCCTGACTGGCAAGGGCATCGTATTTACAGCTGAAATCCCATCTGCTCTCTTTATCTCGGTGAACTCTGAAATATCTCCTCTCCGTGAACTTTGGTTTCCTCCTCAGTAAAATGAGAGGAAATTCATTTTATGGACTGCACTGGAAATGACCTGAAAACTCTCTAAAGTTCCTTCAGATTTAGCGTTCTGATTCTGATTCCCCCAAATGGATGCACAATCTTTTCGTCACAGTGGTGTGGAGATCTTCTATCTGGGTGTTGGATAGGTAGGTCCTGACCATCCATCTGATCTTAGTATTTTCCCAGAATCCCAGAATTTGAGACTTGGAAGGGCCTTTGACCCAAACCATTCTCAAAGTACTTTCCCCTATCACATATAGGAGATTGTGTACATGTAGAGGCCATCTTACGTTTGGGGACCTCCTCTCCCTGCCTCCAAGGCAGTCCATTCCTATCTGGGAACAGTGCGTGTTCTCAGCATGAAGTTCAAACTTGTCTCTGAACCTTCTCCTGCTGCCCACTGCTCTCTAGGGCCTGCTCCCCCCTCCAGCCTGGCACATTATGACCATGAGTCCCCCATGAGACTTTTTTACCTCAGCCTTAAACATCCATTACTTCGATTGAATGGCCTTATGGACTGAAGGCCTTTCACTGACTTGGTTGACTTCTCTTGGTTCCTTCTCCAGTTTTTGACCTTTCCTTAAGGTGTGTAATTTGAACTTCCTCTTCCAGAAAAGTCTGAGACCTCCAGAAAGAGTGTGCAATGGTTTAGAAGTCAAAGCACCCCAAGCAAAGAGTAACCCGTGCCATTCTTCATCCTTCTCATATTTGTGAAATTGAATCGTTTATATCCGAGTCAAAAACTTTAAATTTATTTCTCTTGTATTTCATTTTATAAGATTCAACCCAATACTCAAGGCCAAAGATCAGCACACTAAGTCGTAAGGACCAAATGGAGTCCTTTGCCTGCTTTTGTGAGGCTGGGCCAGGTAAGAATGGTTTTGACATTTTAAAATAAAGCTTTATTTTATTTAAGAATGTCAAAACTATTTTTGGTTCATTGCTGAATGAAATGAGGTTGTAGTGGGGGTTTGGTCCTTGCACAGGAGCTTCAGTCCCTGCTCTCATTGAAAAGATTCTTTTGGATTCTGACTCGGTCACTCAGAACACGGAAATCCATTGTCTTGGTTCTCATGCCCAGCTTTGTTTCCCTAAATTTGATTAACATACCATACCTAGTCATTGAGGAAAACTAGGTCCAAGCACAGATCCTTGGGTCACTCCACTGTAGACTTCTTGCCATGATAATATTGAATGTTTACAACTGCTTTGAGTCCAACTGTCCAACCAATTCTGAATCCATCTGATTTTATTATTGTCTCATTGATTTCTCTCTATCTTCTCTATTTCTTTGCAAGAATCATATGAGCTGTCTTGCTAAAAATCTAGGTTAACTATAGCCATGGCATTTTCCTCATCACTAACCTTAGTAATCCTGTCAAAAAAGGAAAGATATTAATCTGGCACAACCTGTGCTTGCCGAAAACATGCAGGCTTTTGGTGTTTGTGACCTTCCCATTCCATGGTTTGGCATCCATGCCTTTTAATGAGCCTTTCTCTAATCTTCCAAGGAACTGAAGTCAAGTTCATTGACCTATAGTTTGTTGACTCTGCTCTCTCCCTTTTTTGAAAACCAGAACATTTGCCCTTCTTCAGTCTTGTGATTCCTTTTCTGTTGGCTGTGATCTTTCAAAGGACACGGCATTGGTTCAGTAATCACATCTTCCAGCTCTTTCAGGACCTAAGGATGTGATTCATCTAAGTCCAGTGTCATGAAGTCATCAAGGGCAGTCAAATATCAACTGTATTTAGTCATTTGGGTTTTTTTTTTTGCATCTTGTCTAAAGGTCATTCTCCTTTGCAGGAAAACTGAGACGGAATGACAGTTGAACAGTTTTGCTTTCTCTTTTGTCAGTCACCATCATTCTGTGCACGCCAAACGAAAGGCTTTATAGAGCTCTAAAGGAACCTTTTTGGTTGTTTTTTACCTTTCCTTCACAAAGGCAGTTCATTTGGATCTAATGGAAATCATTTTACAGGATCATAGCCATGTTCTTTATGAGTTCCTCATGAACCCATATTGATCTCTTCAGAAAAATCTCATTTTCATTCTGACTGGAATTATTTTTCTGAATTTTTGAAAAATTTAATCCTGGGCATCTCTCACCTCTCCTGAGCTGACTTCCAATGAAGCACTTTATTCCATAGGAATATTTTTTTCTTCTATTTTTTTCTGTAAATTTTTTGTTACTCTTTCCCCAAGTGGGGACATTTTAGATTGCTCCTATTTTTCCTCTACTTGTCACAGACTCTAGAATGGAATGATCGCATCCCCCCAAGATTCCCATTATTTCCATCCTAAAAATCCAATCCTCTCTCTTACTGAGATTTAGTTTCAGAGTAGAGTCTCTCCTTGTTGCTTCCTCCATCTTTTAGGATGTGAAATTATCACCAAACCTAGTCAAGAAATTCTGAACTGTTTTGGTCTGTGGGTGTTTTACATGCAAGCATGCTTCAGTTTCCATTTAATTTGTGTCAAGTTTGTGAAATTTCATGGTGGTTAATGTTGGATCAGGAGTAAAGAAGACCTGACTTCAAATCTAGTCTTGGTTCCTTCCTTCTGTGTGATCCTGGAATCCCAACTTTAATTTTCTTGTCTGTAAAATAAAGGCCAACATGGCTTCACTAAGAATGTAAATTCCAGACTAAAGTTATCCCTTCTCTGAGAAGGATCAAACACTGATCTCTCTCTCTCTCTCTGATTTGCTTTGCCACTATACCAGCTGCCTGTGACTCTTCCAAGTCATTTCCTTCCTTTGCTTCCAAATGACCACTTTCTGGTAGAGATTTTTCTATAGCAAGGGAATTGTGGAAGCTCCAGATTCACCAAAACATTTCTAACGACATTTTGTGATGGCCTTTAAGGATAAGTTCTAGACTTTAGCTAGCAATAGATGTCAAGTCATTGGGGCAGTGGTTTTCACATTCTGTTCTAGAGGGGTACTGTAAGAACGGGCACTGGTCAACTAAAGGAGGTTGGAGAGTGAAATGCAATTGGAAGGATTAGAAAGGAGGACCATGCCAAAAAGACTGTTAATCGGAATAGGTAAGAGTGGAATCACCAATGAATTCTTTGATTTGGGTGGTAATCCAGCTCCCCACTGATGCTTTCCTCTTCTACAAGAGCCAGGGAAAAGTTGAGCAAATGATACCTCATTCAGAGGCATTCCTGTTGGAAACAGATAGCAATGACCAAATAGGGACAGGATCCTTCATGCTGGCCCTGATAACCAGAATTTATGGATGTTTTTAAAAGCATCATTTGGATTGAAAGAGCTTTCTAAAGCAAATTATTGGCTAGCAGCTCCACTCAGCATGACTGCTAAGCTGTTCTGATTGGCATTGTAAATAAGTGTTTAGTCAATTTGGGCGAGTATGTGTGGCTGATTGATGGGCTGGGAGAGCTTCACAGGAACCATTAGCAAGTCTCATGCAAATACATATTTCACTAATTCTGGAAATTCTTATTCAGCATGCCTGGTGATCACCATGATGAGTATTAGTTACTAGGCTGGAACTCTTGGAAATGGGATCATGCTGGGACTGACTTTCCCATCTGGCAGTGGTCTAAAGCAGAACCACCATTTTGGCTCCAAGTTGGAAAGCATAGATTTTTTTTTTTTTGTTCCTTTTTGTTTTTCCACCAAGTCAGATAAATCAATAAATAAGTACTTGTGGAGCACAGGTGATATAGCCTGGAGAAATGGGATGAGAATTAGAAAATGAATCCTGGGCTCTTGCAGGAAGGGATCATAAAAAACCTTGGAGGCACCTTGTACATCTCCCTCATTTGACTATTGAATAAAATGAGGCTCAAAGAGATTGTCATCCACCCAACATTACCCAACTAAGTGACATCTGGGGTGGAAGTTCAGCAATGTTTCTCTGGACTCCAAACCCCGCACTGGGGTCATCAGTGCATATAATCTCTGCTCTTATTTTACAGAGTAATAAATTGGAGATAATAAAGGTGGAGGGATCACTAGGATCAGACTTAGAGCTGAAAGTGACCTTAGAAGGTCATCAAGTTTAAACCCCTCATTGCTTGATGAGGAAAAAGTCTACAAGTAGGAAGTTCCAAGGTTATGATTTAATCTAGACAAGATGATAGTATGGCATGGTGGCAAGAGTATTGAGTATTGTCATTGGACTCTAGTTTGAATCCCAGATCTTGAGTTTCTGGATGAGTGTCCTCATCTTAGATTGAGGGAGTTGGATGAAGTAATATGTTGTCCCTTTCTACTTGGATATTATAATCCTATGAGTAGATTCTTTGGCTTCAATTCCAGTCCTCTTTCCCTTAAAATCCTGATTTGAGACCTAGCAATATCACTTATTGGCCTGCTGACTTTGGACAAATCCATTAAACTAGGTGAGTCTCAGTTTCTTTTTTTGTCAAATAAAGATAAGGCTTATATCTTTAAAAGCTGTCATTGAGAAAAGTGCTTTGTTGACCTTGAAGGCATGTAGAAGTATTAATGGTTATTATGACTTTTTGGCTAATTTAATTGACTTACGATCTCATTGAAATAGGTACTTCCTCGACTAATACCATTAAGGCTGCTTTATTCTGTGTAATTCACATCTTTATTTTTTTGTAACTCCTACATAGGCCTACCAAACATGCTGGAGGGATTGTCAAGGGCACCATTTATAGTACATGGGTGCTTCATCTATTGTCAATAATTCTTAATAGCACCACAACTTTTTCCATTATATGATTCAGATGATGTCCTTCACTCCCCTTTCCTGAATGCAAGGCACGCCATGAATAATATTTCACAATCTGATATAACTATCTGCTCCTTTGTTGCCCTTTGGGTCAGCTGACAGGAGAATTCTTCTGCATCTGTGTCAGTCTGTGGCTTTTTTTTTTTTTTAAATCTAGAAATATAGGGAAAATGTTACTATCAAAAATATTGACTTGTGTGAGTAGGGAGAAATTTGGATTCATTGGAACCATTCTTCAGTTTTCCAACAATGGTGCTGTCTATTCTCTTCATGTTTGATTTTGGTTCCAGCTCCAAAATATGTCCCGAGGGATGAATTCCATGGACTGCCTGCTTACTTGGTTGCAATAATCAGGGGAGTTTGTACTTTTCCATGCACTTATTTTGTTCCCGTGTGGATGGCTAGTTTGTTCTCATTCCAAAGACCATTTGGATTATTTAAGACATTATGATGTTCCATCATGAAGTGGAATCAACACTCTTTCATTTTCCACAAGGAACTTGGTAGGTCTCACCATCCATAGGGGACCCCTCTTCTATCTGGACTGAGTGCAACACATTTTCCACATTGTTTTTATATTTCACTTCATGCCAGCAATAGGTGGATTGTTGGAAAAAGCTATGTCAAATCTTCCATACGTTGTTGTTATTATTATTATAATTAGAGCGATATCATCTATGATAATGACAAAAGATGTGCATTGTCTTAGTTATCAAAGGGGAAGGGGATAGATGGAAAGAAGATGTCAAGAATTAGAAAACAGGAAACATGAAATCTGGCTGTATTAATAAGTCATGCAGATTAGATCAGATAGACCCTCAAAGCTGTGGCAGGTGGCTATCTTCCATGTAACTAGAGACTGATGTCAAAGGATCAGCATGGTTCCAGAAAAGGAAAAACTCATAGGACTCTAGTTCTTGGAAAGACTTGAGGACCAGAGCTTAGTGCTCTTCCTAAGAACTAATTTATCTGGTAGGAAATTCAAGAATTTTTGTAAACTTTAGAGTTTCGGAGCAGTCCTGAGACATCAAGCCCATGGAGTATCAGTCTACCCCTTTTCACTCTAGATAGGAGCTTCTTAAAAATTAATTTCTAATTATTTTAAATATTTTAATATATATTATATACATAATTATATAATTTATAATTAGTTAATAATATTCAAATAATAATAATAAATAAAAATATTTTTTAAATTTAAAAAAAATTTAATAATTTCCCAGACTTAGGAATCATGAGTTAAAAAAAAGCTTATGACCTTGGGCTTATAAAATACATATGGAAACCAACTGTTTACTGATCATAATTTCATGATCTCTGTGATCTCCACAGTTTCAGAAGTCTCAGAAGCTGGGCTCTAGAACACCATTCTTTGTCCAAATATTCCAGTGTCAGATATAGCCCAGGAGGTATGAATTGTTCTCTGACGCTGAGGCTGCTGAGAAATGTCACCCAAAGGCTCAAGCTCTTCTGTGACTTAGAGAGTGCAGAAACTTTGGCTTTTCTGCCAGTACCTTGAAAAGCTTGAAGAACAATTGTTTTCACAGTTGAGGCTTTTGATGGCCTTAGCCTTGAAACCTGGGATAAGACATTCCTAGTCTAGAGTAACCACTGACCTTTATTACAATTAAGGAGGAAGAGCAATTGATCAATAGAGTAGAGAGAGAGCAGCTGTTGCCAATAGGCTGACAAGGGTACCGGCCTCACTCAGTTCATCAAACGTGCATCAGGCAACTACTGTGTGCTGGGCTAGTCTTGCTGATTCAGCAATCAAAACAGCCCCTGACTCCAGGACTTTCTTTGCGGATTTACAACATGTACACGGGTAAGTAAATACTATTTAATTTGAAGGAGTCAGAGAGTGAGAGTCGGCTTCCAGAAAAAAAGTCTTTCTCCCTTTCCCATGGAATCTGTACAGACAATCTAGAAAGGCCAAATTAACCCGGGCTTCTGAGTCAGTGTTTCTATACTTAGCCTTCTATTGCAGGGTTGTTGATGGTGCTGATACGATGGAAAGTCAGACAACCTGAGAGCCAGGTGTAATTTGTGGCGACAAAGCAGAATGGATCTGGGGTGGGGGAGTCTGCTTACTTGAATGACTTTCTTTGTGGACCGATATTCACATTCCTTTGTGCTGTATGTCTTCACAGGGAAAATGCCATTCAATAGGCTGTTCTGTGAGCTTTTAGGGATCATAAGTTACAGAAAACACCCCGAAGGACTGGACAGTGGTACGCCTGTGTCACAGGACCAGTGATATTTCAGACCATGTCAGAGAGAGGTGGCTTGTTGTAGGGGAGAGATTCCCTAACTTAGAGTCAGGATGCTTGGTTAATATTCTGATGTGGCCATTCAATTGGTATTATTAGGTCAATAGTTTTTCTTTCTCAATTTTGCTTTTCTTATTTTTAAAATGGGGACTTTATTTTAAATGACTTTTAAAGCTCCTTCCATCTTGATGGCAAGGATCAAGCCTTTCCTATTTTCCTGAACTTGTTTTTGCTAACTAAAAGTCATAAGGCCCTTTCAGTCAGAGATTGTGGGAACTCGATACCAGTCTTTTAAAAAAAAAAACAAAAATTAAAACCAAAAAACATAAAAATAAAGGCCAGGGCTGACTAGACTTACAATGAGGGAGAAAGCTAGAGGCCTTTTTATTTTATTTTATTTTTTTTATTCATTTTTCCAAATTATCCCCTCCCTCCCTCCACACCCTCCCCCCATGGCAGGTAATCCCATACATTTTACATGTGTTACAATATAACCTAGATACAATAAATGTGTGTAAATACCATTTTCTTGTTGCACATTAAGTATTAGCTTCCGAAGGTATAAGTAACCTGGGTAGATAGACAGTAGTGCTAACAATTTACATTCACTTCCCAGTGTTCCTTTTCTGGGTGTAGTTATTTCTGTCCATCATTGATCAACTGGAAGCGAGTTGGATCTTCTTTATGTTGAAGATTTCCACTTCCATCAGAATACATCCGCTAGAGGCCTTTTTAAAAAAGGAACCTTTGATTAGAGCTGAGTGAATTAATTTTATAGGCACAAATAAGATTTACATTTGGAAAGGACATCAGATATGAGAGTTCAACATTCTTTTTTAGCACGTGAGGACACTCGGTCTAAAGAGATGAAATAACTTGCCCGATATTGTGAAGGTATTAAGAACCAGAGATCTTGGGTACAAATCTTTTCTGATGTTAGGAAAAGTCATGTACCTTCTTTGGGCTTCAGTTTCCCTATATGCAAAAGAGAAAATTGGACCAGATTGCCTCTGGAATCCCTGCAGAGTATGGTTCTTTGAGACTGTATACCTAAGTCTTTTGGCTACATAGCACTTCCTGGGGAAATCTGAGTTCTTTTGGGATCAAGTGAGTTGATCTATGTAAATGGGAGAGAACCAAAAACTTGCTCTTTCTACTCTCAGCAGTGAATGGGTCCTTTAGGACCATCCCACAGGAGCCAGCTGGGATTGGTTTGATGCTTAGTTGCACATTGGAACAAGCAATTCCATTGATTAAGGTAGGAAAAAAAATGATTCCTGCCCTTGAGGCAGCCCACTGAAGGAAAAAGAATGGAGGTGACTGTGTTTAGTAATCAGTGAAGTGCTCTACAGAAGGGAGCTAATATTATTTTGGTGACTGTGTCCTCTATAGAACATGTCAATGAGCCTAGCAGGACCTCCTCCTTCTTGCCTCAGCAGAAAAAGGTGAGAAGTGAGGAATTCAATCACTGTTCCCTTCTTTCCCCTCCCCCCCAAGAGCATCTGAATTGAAGTCTCTGACCTTTAAAGAGTCATACCACCACTCTGATAGAGACAGAGGAGCATACTGGCACTGGAATTTAAAACAGTGTGGCATCCTCAAGCACTCTAAACACAGCTCCAGATCTTCAGAGGGACTTTCCTAGCCTCTTAAGGCCCATCACTAGGGCCCTCATAGTCAACACAGCAAGCCATTGATCCAACATTTCAGAACCCTCCAGCATCTAATGGTGGTATCCAATGGACAAGGGCAGACGAACCAGGAGGGGACAGTGTTTTCTATTATGATGCTTCATACAGAACACTCCTGCAGTAAAATTATTGAAACTAAAAAAAAAGAAGTGATAGTAATACAACAATTATACAAGGACTTATTAAAGCAGCTACCATGTAATGCAAATTATGGTTTTTGGGTTAATATATTGACTTCAAAAATACAGGTGTGAGGGGATACAGATCATAGCTAAAAACTATGAATCAGACACTCAGGTGTGTAGGGAAAGGGTAGAGAGAATGAGTTGGGGGGTCAATAGATGACAGGAACAAGGATTTGGATGGGATGGAGAAAACTGGAAGGATGAGTTGCTGTGGCTGCAAATGGTGGTAAATAAGGATTATACACTGCCTTGTGCTGTACTTGGAGGTATATGAGAATCTTTGGTGAAGGTGTCAAGAGATATGAGCTGCATTCCCAAGAAAGGTTCAGTGAGTCTTAGAATCAATGAGCATTTCCTAAGTGAACTTGAGGAGGTGGAGTACCAAGAAAAGTTCAGGAAGGTTGCTGTCCAGGGTCCTGATTTAAAGGCTTTTCTATATTAAGACATCCTTGCCTCTTCCTGCTCAGTGGTCAAAACTTTATGCTATTGTGTTTTCCTTAGATAAAAGCCAGCAAAAGCTCTTAAGTATAAGCTCTCTGAGGGCAGGCGCCACATGGGCCTTGTCCCTGCATTCCCCACAGAAGCAGCTCCGGGTCCAGTCCAGAAAATGGGCTCTCTAAAGATTATAAATTGGCTTCTCTGTGCTCCCGAGAGCTAACACCTCAAGATTGTTTAAGGGTTCACAGTTTACTAGGCACCTTCTCATTTACTTCTCACAACAGTCAAGGTAGAAATGAGAGAAATTAGAAATAAAGAATCCTAGCAACAGAGCTGGGAGGGACCATAGAGACGCCCAGACCAGATTCTACACAATGCACAGATCACTTTTTATAGCATCCTTCACTGGGTTAGACACCCAGATTCTTCTAGGATACTTGCAGTGATGGGAAACTCATTCATCACCCCATGGACTCCCTCCCTCTCTCCCCAGTTTACTAGGCATGTAATTCCCTGCTTGGACAATCCTGATTGGCAAGTTTTTTTTTTTTTTTTTTTAAATCGATCCCAAATCATCTTCCTGTAATTGGACCACTTTTGGCCTTAAAGCTAAGTAGAGTCCAGTTGGTTCCTCTTACGTGTAGCAGCCCTTCAAATGCTCAAAAACAGCATCCCTCCTTCCAATCTGAGTCTTTTTTATTCCAGACTAAACATTCCCAAATTCTTTACCTGCACAACTCTAATTTTGTACACGTGAAACTCAGTGTTTTATAGAACTGACATTTTCTGCTGTCTTATGGTCTCATCCCTGATGTTCCATTTTCCATCATCTAATTATAATTTTAAATGAATAGTTGCTTACATGTCAGGAAGTTACTCTGAAATGAAGTGAGGGAGGGAAGTTGAGAGTCAGTGAACAGTGCAGGACACTGAGGAACAAAGGGGGCTGCTCGACTGGGGAGGATATGTAAATGGCTTAGCCAAGCTATTGATGCTAATTAGAGATGATTGGTATTTCACAGGAAGCCCCCTGCAGGAAAATGCAGATCAGTGGAAAGCCTGGAGGAACAAAATTTTAGAAAACTTCACTTTCAGCCAAGATGTTTTCCTCCTGGAGACCCAAAGTTTACAGAAGTGTGGTCACCTGGGGTTGGAAGTGAAGGGGCTGGGATTTAAACCTTGGACAGGATGCTCCCCTCTCTTAATTCAACACTAAGGGAGGGCCTCAAGCTAGTTGGTTTTTTTTATTGTTTGTTTGTTTGTTTTTTCCTAACTGGACTTTTAATTTTCTAAGGGCTCTTCCTATGAAAGCTAGGTGATGCTGTAGTGGCTGACACTATCGGATAAGTCCCTTTACCTTGTCTGCCTCAGTTTCCTTATTTGTAAAATGAATTGGAGAAGGCAATGACAAGCCATATGACTAATTTAGGACATTTCCTGTTCTGAGGCTCTTTCCTCAGTTCTGGCATTCCTCCTAGTTCTGACATCTTAGAAAGTTGTGAATATATATCTATGGGATGGTATAACTGGCCTTTAGTCAGATTTGGGCCCAGCTTCCATGCCTTGGGCCCTAAGCACCAAATAATGATGTCCTTCCAATGTCCTCTTTATCTTCCCCCAAACCTACCCATGTTCTCACCTTTCCTCTACCAAGAACCCCATGTAGCCCAGTCTTCAGGACCCTGGCTTCAGAAAAGGAAGGATTCTGATCCTGAGTGTGAGATCCTTTTATTAGTGAGAACAGGACCTGAAAAAGAACAGGAACCCCTTCCTTCCTCCCCTGAGGGGGTATAGTCTATGGAGGCAGCTTGGGAAGGGGCAGGGAGAGGAACCTTCAATCAAATAGAACTGAGATCAAAATTGAGGAGAACATACTTCCTTTTGCCTTCATTTCTTCTTCTGAAAAATGGGGGGAGTTGAACTTGACATGCTTTAGATTTCCTCCCAGCTCTGGCTCTATGATCCTTGGAAGCTGTCAAATAAAATTCTTGGTACAGGTTGAAGCCAAATAACTCTCTCAGCTGGGGGCATCAAGGCAGGCCTCCTGGAGGAAGGGGTACCCCATCTGCATGACCAAGCAGAGAATCACTTGATGGACAAGGATAAGGAGGGAGGGGACTAGGATGATTTGATTGCCAGTTTCCTGCAGGCCTCCTGAAGGAGGCTCTTTGGCATCATTGGCTCCCGACAGCCCCGGGATAAATCCTCTTGTTTTGGAAGAGAGAGCTGGCAATTTCATTGGCCTGCAGGGGACCACAGCCCAGGAAAGCTTTTAAATCAGTTTAGAAGCAACTCCTCAATAATGAAGATGGGCTCAGGGAGTTGATGCAAACTCCTACCCAAGCCCTCACTCAGGGATGATGCTGAATGAGGGAGCTGGGCTGTACTTCCTGGAAGCTGACCTGTCCAGGTGAACAGGGCTGGGAGGGGAGACAAAAAGGTGAGCTTCCTGGTTCAGCTCTGCTGATGGCTGTGTGAAGGTGGAATAATCCATGGGCAGGGCTGACAGGAGCCTGAGGACTGGGATAATGGGGATGGGAGGGGCCTGAGAACAGGGGATGGCTGGGCTGGGAGAGGCCTTAGTGACCATTTTATCAGTGTACTCAATTTACTGAAGGAACTAAGCCTTTGAAAGAGGAAGTATTTTGCCTATAAATGAAGTACTTGTCTGGAATTCTGAGAGGGCAGTCTGTTTTTGTGGAAAATACAATGGGTTTATCTTTAGATGCCTTGAATTTGAATCCTACCTCTGCTATTTATTCATTACCCATCCCTGGGCATATTATTACCCTTCTGTTTGCACCCATGCTAAAGAAAGATAATCATTTTCATATTTGCCATGTTTATCCTGAAAAAGATGCTTTTTTCACCTCCACTGGCTCTGTGTGGAGGTTTTAGAAATTACAATCTGTCCTGGATTCCTATTCAAATTCATTCTCCTGTCCTCCCTGGGCAGATCAATTTCCCCATTTTTATCCTCTGGGGCTTTAGGGTGGCTTCCAGTGTTGAATCCCTTCCGGATCTGAGGCTCCACCTCCCTGTGTTCTTGAGAAGTTTTTATCTACTAGCCAAGCCTGCTCTCTCCCACCCCCTTCTCTTTTTACTCCTTCCCTCCCACTGTCTATCTCCTACTCTTTGTTTAAAATGGGGATGATAATAGCACCAATCTCTGAGGGTTGTTGTATGAAATACTGTTTGCAAAGCACTTTTCAAAGCTTAGTTATATACATATATGTATACGTGCTAGTTATTATATATGTAAATATCTATATGTATATATTAATTATAGCAGTCACCATCTTCATGGCTCTCAGGTTTGCAAAGCACTTTATTTACACTGTTTCATTTGATCTTCCCAACAATGTGTTAAGTAAATACTACAGGTGTTATTAACTCCACTTTACAGAAGATAAAACCAAAGCTCTGAATATAACTGACTTATCTTTTGTCATAATCAGCATCAAAACTCTGGTCGTCTTAAGATGCTGTATATTTATATAAATGTGTATTCGTATATGGACACAATATGTAGTATGTAATTATATATTTTATATTTATGTATATATGCAAATATATTTTATATATGTGTATATATATACATATATATATATATATATATGATATCTAATATAGACATGGGTATGTATGAATGACCATACTGCAATGGTTATCTGGCTTCTCCTTGGTGAAGCTTCTTTTTCCATTGGTTCAGATCAGAAGCACTCTGTTCCTTATTTTGTGGTACCATCTGCAGAAGGTTCATTCTGGCTATTCTTCACTCCAAACACTGCCTAGAATAGGGCTTCTGAAACTTTTTTCTACTCATAACAAGTCAAACATTTACTGATGACAAATCATAATTTCATGACCTCCACATTCAGTTATAAAACTCCATATAAGATGGTAATGATGTGGGTTAAGATTGCCACTAGACCTCAATTAAACCTAATTTCATTTAGATACTCCTTATCTACTTCTCATCAGTAACTCACAGTGTAAGAAACTGGAGGCTAGAACATTCAAGCAACATTTATTAAGCACTTTTTGAGCTCTATACTGGGGATACCAAGACAAACATAAAACCTGGTTGTCCTTAATAAGCTTACCTTCTACTAGGGAAGTGGAGGGCATAAGATGTACATAGGTGAGTAAGCACAAAGTATAGTCAAAGTTGATTAAAAAAATATCTATATCTATATCTATATCTATATCTATATCTATATCTATATCTATATCTATATCTATATCTATATCTACATCTACATCTATCTATCTATCTATCTATCTATCTATCTATCTATCTATCTATACATATATCATTGGGGGAAGAATCTTAACTGGTCTACATGGGGCCAATCAGAAGGAAGCTTGTAAAGAAGGTGTCTTTTGGCTGATCACTCTTTCCTTCTTTTTCTTTCTTTTCTTTTTTCTTTTTTCCTTTTTTTTTTAATATTGTGGGAGTATCATTGTAGCACTTGATGGTCTCACTGTTGCTTCTTATCCTTGCTACATAACTGGTCCAACTCTTTTTCCATAATATATTATTTGCAAATACATAATTCTAACTTGGCTAATAGTTGAAATTCCTCCCAATGAAGAATATTGTGCTTTGAGGGGGAAACAAAACCCCCACCAGAAGTATGACCACCACCATTTGAAAGTCACTGCCCTGGGAGTTGTACTAGGCTAGGCCCTAAAGAGCTTGCAAGCAATTGCCATACCTGAAGGTCCTCCATGCTGAAGGAAGCCCAGCTCTCTCATGCTTACCACATGTTCCTACATTTACATCATAGCTCCTTAAATCATTGAAAAAAGAGTTCCCTACTGGCAGGGGTTCAGTGTGTGGCCACAAGAGGAGGTCTAAGGAGGACAGGCTCAGATGTCTAGGGAGCCAAGTAAGGGGAGGTGCTGGCAAGTACTGGATTCAGTCACTTCCCAGCCTGTTCCTCACCTTGGCTGGATTCACTATTTTGCTTTAGATGACTCAAACCTTCTATAAACTTGGTTCTCTGTCTCCCAAATGAGGATATTATGAGGAAAAGTCTGAGAAATACTGTAAAAACAGAAGCTCCTAGTATGAACCTATTTGGATGAGTTTCCTCTTTGTCCTGTGGGGTATTGGGCTTTGTGTTCACTGGAGAGAGCATTTATCTCCCCGAGAAAGACAAGCAGGATTCTACTGGAGAAGCTGTAGTTGGAAGGACTTGTCCCAATGAGTCTCAGACTTGTGTTTTCCCTCCCTAGGGACTTCAGATGGTATTGAACTCTATTGCAGCAATTTGCAGCTTTTCTTTACCCATAGACACACACACACACACACACACACACACACACACACACACACACACACACACACATTAATTAATTAATTTATTTATTTGCATGTTATTATTGTTTTCCCTACTAGAATGTCAGTGCACTGAGACAAGGGATTGTTTTTTCTTTTTTTCCTTGAATCCTCTGCACTTACCATAGATCTTGGCTTATGGCAAGTGCTTAATAAATGCTTGTTTGTTGAAGAAGTGATGATGATTATTAACAACTAATATTTGTATAACACTTAATGTAATAGCTGTACAATTATTATCTCAGTAAATGTTATAAGTACACTGAAAACCAACAGTCGGACAGCCAATCTTGTAAAAAGTGGACAGCCAGTTTTCAGGAGGATTGTCAAGATCACTTGGTGTCCTCTTTGGGGATGTGTTTCCATGAAGTAGCAGGATTTAGTCTAAGGGCCTGGTTTCAGAGCCTTACTCTTACTGACTGTGACTTTGGAGAGGCTATTTGCTGCTCAGAAGATCAGCAATTTCGATGAGATGGTCTGGGAGGCCTGTTCCAGCAGTAAACTTTTATACCTCAGTTTCCTATAAATTGATCATAATCCCTGCCCTTGCTACCTCCTTGTTGAGGTGAGGAACC
Source organism: Sminthopsis crassicaudata (assembly GCF_048593235.1). Lineage (NCBI taxonomy): Eukaryota > Metazoa > Chordata > Mammalia > Dasyuromorphia > Dasyuridae > Sminthopsis > Sminthopsis crassicaudata. Next base: position 310,538,344 of record NC_133621.1, on the reverse strand, counting down.
AAGGAGATGATGGATCTAAAATAATACAGAAATACTAACTATTAGCACTCCCACCATCACCATTATCATTTCATCAAAGGTAAATGCTCTCTTTGTAACTGTTGTTGTAAATGAAGGGGAAATGAGCACCTTAGAAACAGGAGCATTGAATGTTGTGTGATTCTGAGGAGGGAGGTCACTCTGAGCTCATCCTTTGGCCTTTATGGTGGGGATGATGATGGTGACGGTGGCAATTGGCAGGGACGTCACCATTCTACAGGGAGAGTTGGATTGGCGCTTTAAAAGGTGGGTGGGAGTCTAGCAGAGGTAGGTAGGGGTGCATGTGTTTGGGATTGGGGACAAAGAACAGAGCTGCGAAGCTGGACCATCCAGGCTGTGGAGAGAAGGCCTATGAAATCCAGTTGTTCAGGACCTCGCAGGACAGGCAGCAGGGCTGGAACTTTCTGTGCCATTCTGATTCTTATCAGAGCTCCGGTCGGGTCACTGTGTGTGGACAAGTCCAGCATGCTCTCTGTTCTGTGGTATTCTTAACTACTTTTCTCACAGCGGGAAAGGCTGCTTGGGGAGGTGGAGCCCTTCTTGATCAAATCCAGACTTGTCCTAGTTTTCAGAAATGCAGCCAGTGGGGGACGAAAGACCAGGAAATGGAAAAAAAAAGTCTTCCTAAGAAGGCCGGAGATAAATTCATTATCTCAGGTTCAGTTTAAGTGAGCAGAAAATCCTCAGCACAGACCCTCAGAGCTGGGAGGGAGTTGAGGGGATCACTTGCTTCGTCCCACATCTGAGCAGAGTGGGGGAGCCCACCAAAGGATCTCTGCAGAGTCCACAGCTTAAGCAACTGAAATTCCATCTGTGTGTACTGTAATGCCTTCCAATGAGCAGTTCCCAATAAACCCTCAGAGTTGGGAGGCTTGGGGACACTGAGGGATTTGTCCATAGCTGGAAAGTAGGGTTAGAACTGGCCCCAGAAGCTTGTAAGCTGTGTGACCTTGGGCAAGGCCCTAACTCTGTTTGCCTCGGTTTCCTTATTTGTAAAATAAATTGGAGAAAGACATGTCCAACTACTCCTGTGTCTTTGCTAAGGAAATCCCAGGAGTCACTGAGAATTGGGCACAACTGAGCAACAATAACAATTTCTATGTATTATACTCTGCTCTGGCCGGTGCTACAAAGATGATAAATGAGTCATTGATTATCCATTCTTTGACTGGAAGGACTCTGAGACTGAATAGGGTGCAATGGACACAGCATAACATTGAGATTGGAGGAATGGAATCAAATCCTAGCCCGGCTTCCTTCCTTGCAGGATCTTGAGCAATTTTAATAAATCTCTTCTAGCCTTAGGTTCCAAAACTCTCCAAAGAAAGGGTTGGACCAGATCTCACCTCTCTGGTCCTCTGTAGCTAGAAATCATTGATGATTCCATGCCAGTGGTTAAGTAACTTAAAAAAATGTATTTATTTAAAACTGAAATGCAAAATAAGAAAAAAAAAGTAGAAACAAGACAGAAAAACAAAAATAAATTGCTATGTGCCTAGCAGAACATCAGGGAGGAGTCAAAATATATAACAAATTTTCACTTCAAGAAAGTATATATAATAATAGAAGACATTGTCTTCATTACTGTCCATATTTTCTTTGCTTTCTTGGAGATTTCCTTTTGTTCTTTGCTGTGCATTTTTTTTTTTTTTGCTTTATTATTTTCCCCCTTTTCCTTCTTCCCCTAAGCAAACCTATAACACATACACAAGTGTATATATATATATATATATATATATAAACACATAGACACATACCTATACCTACCTACCTACCTACACACACATGTATACATACTTACATTTACATATACATAAAACATTAATATGGCTGATTTATAATATAAATTTCTCTCTTAATTGGATCTTGTTTGACCTTGTCTGAGGTCAATGATTACTACTCCTATTTTTTTTTTTTTTTGATAAATTCTACTCCTAATCATCGTTTTATTTGCATATATTTCTTATTTCCTGTCCTTGGGTTATGTAACATGTTTAAAGGTCCCTTAAGCAGGGAATCCTCATTTTCTTGAAGGAGCTCTTTTCATGTCCTTGCTTTGAGGGTTATTGGACTTTACCCTGTAGGCAATGGGGAATTACAGCGGGGGAATAACCATTACAACCCTGTAAATGCAGAGGTTGATGGGGTTGCATCCAGAACTAGTGAATCCCATATCCCTGTTTGCCAAGTGGTGACTGGTTGGCCATATGTTGGATTCCTGTTGAGAAACATGGGGCATTAGATAGTTTCTGAGGACCAATGCAGCCCTGAAATTCTATAAATGAGTGAAATAAGGGGGAGACAACAGAATGGGAGATGTCATGCTTGAGTCATATAGATTTAAGTCTATATGGACCACATATGTACCATAGTCCTTAGGGTACAGTGCCAAGGGAAGGAGATGGGGAAAAAGCATCGACATTCCGCCCCTTATGTGCCAAGCACTTCATAAATATTCTCATTTAAGTCTCATAATAACCTTGCACAGCACATGCTGTTGGTATTCATTCATGTTTTACAGGGAACTTGGGCAAACGGTTAAGTGACTTGCCTAGGCTGATACAGCTAGTATATGTCTGAGGAAGGATTTGCATTCAGGTCTTATTGTGTCTAGAGCCAGCCCTCCTCCACAGTTCCTCAGAGTAATGGTAATACATTATCTTTAAGATAATTTCCACGATATTTTCTTGAGTCCATTCTCCTAACAAGCATGTATTAAGCACCTACCAGGTACAGAGCACTGGAAGAGATGCAAAGCTTGGTTCAAAGCCAGTCCCTTGCCTTTGTGGAGCTCACACCCAGCAAAGAGATGAGGCAAACACAAGTAGAAAAGGTAATATGGCACATTAGGGACATAAATCAGTACTTGGGGGGGGGGAAGGGAGGTGGCTGAGAACTAAATATATGCCCCTTAGGAAGTGATTCCTTGGTCCCTGCAGAAGCCACAAGGAGACTCCTGGCCAAGGTAAACATCTTTTCAGGAGCTGTCTATAAGACATACTTAAATAAAACAAATATTTCCAGTGCAAGTAAAACCTCCAACACGTTGTTTAATAAATAGGCATTTAAGTCTCTAATGGTAACGGGAAATGTGACTCTCTTACTCGAGTTTCAGCCATAATTCAGGCCCATCTCTGAACTTTGCATGCTGACAATTCTCCATGGATTCTGCCAGCATAATCTGTTCACTCCACTTGTTAGGAGGGGTCTTTAAATCTGAGTTATATCTGGAGAACTTGGGAAATGGGAGCTCTTCGTCTCGCCAATTATGAAATACTGTAGACACTGGAGCTTTCCGAGAGGGAAATTTATCACCTGAGATAACGGTGGGATGCCTCCTGCTCGCTCTCCCTATGATACTTTTTACAAGTTTTTCATCATTTTGCAAGTAACATTTGAGGAGGATTTAACTATCAAGTGTTGGGGGAAATTATGCTGATTGGACTGGGGTGTCCCAGAAGTAGCATTTCTCACACCGAGTTCAATGGAGAGGTCAACCTGTGTGCCAAACACAGGGAGCTTACAGACTGTATATTTAAATTTTTTTATTATGAATTTAATTGTCAGTAAATATGTACATTCAATATATAAATAATAAAGAGATTTTATTATAGTTTTAAAAGTCTATAGTAAATTTAACAAGGTAGTAACAAAATTGCCCTCTTTTTCTTCTGAACTTTTTGTATTCTTCTGCATATTATTAACATGTTTCATTGATTCCCTGGGCTTCTTTGTGTGGCAGAGAGGCCTGTTTGTCTCCTTGGAATGGGAGGGACAGTGTTCTGGATTCAGAAGGCTGGCCTAGTTAATTGAGCACTATTGGGTCAAGGATGGCTTTTTCTTACTTAAACTTTCTACCTTTCTTGAACCTGAGCCCAGGGCTTTGTATACAAGAATTTTGTATATGAGAACTTACTAGGTCTATTATTTTATGTATATTCCACCCCCATCCTGGAGGCTATTCCCCAACTTGCACTCCCACAGGCAGGTTGGGTCCTCAGAAGGTTATTGCTAGTTCTCTGTGTTTAGGAGTTACTCTGAAGGGCTTGGTTCCTAGTACAAGTACGGGTTAGTGTGTTTTCCATTATTAGTAAGTCTTCTCAATGAGTTTTTTTTTTTAAAAAGGTATTACTAAGAAGCTAGAATAAGAATAGTAGTTACAAAAACATCCATTCCCCATAGATGGCTATTCTTTCCTTGTACATGTAAGATTTTGGGGGAAAGTAAAATGACAAAGACAAAGTTATACATAATACACGTGACAAGAAGGAACCTCACATATCTTGGTTACTGGACATAATTTTTTTCTTTGTAGAGATCAAGTTCTCCATTAGTGTGGCTTTTTGATGACCTCTGAGGGTTGTTCCCCTTGTAGAATATACAACTGAGCCTTCTCTCTGCACCAAGGGATTTTACTCCCCAAAGCTGCCTTTCCCCCCAGTATATTTAATCTGTCCTTGACGTCTGTCTCAGTTCCCAGTGCTGCCACAAACACAGCTGTTCTGGTGGACTTTCCTGGTACCAGTGAGACTTCCAATTCTTCTGAATTATCAAGATTTATATTGTCATAATCTGATCAACTACAGCTCTGGATGTTCAAATGTCCAAGGTCAAGAAATAAGTAATAGAGGGGTCATGTGTGCACAGCTTCCATGACTGGTTGGAAGCCAGGATATACACCTTCACCTTTCGTCTCCTTTGGGTATTGGCCCTGACATCTGTCATGTTCCAGATAGGAAGTGGAGAACAGAATTTTGGGGGACTCTTTTTTTTCTCTGCTTTTGCTTAGACATGCTATCTCCTATTTGTCCCTTTTCTCCCATAACTATGGAGAAAGGAGAAAGACAAGAGGCAAATATTCTCCTCCCAGTCAAGAGTGATTCCTTCTCAGGCTCTTTTCTAGAATGTCCTGACTAAGATTACCCACAAATGGACTGGTTTGCTGCTTGACTAAACTTGCTGTTTTTATATCTCGCCCAAGAGGTGACTTGATCTCAACCAATCACAGCATGTTTCTTGGGCAGCATCCTTTGGCCAAAAGTGTTACGATTTTTTCAGATATGTTGAGAACCTGTCTAAATGGGATGATGAGGTCATAGGTAAATTCCCTGATTCTTAGTTTATTCTACTGATTGATTCAAAGAAAGGTGATTTAGCCTTTGGTGATCATATTAATTAGAGTATGTAGTGGGTAAGAAATCTCTGCCTGTAATTATATAGTATTTAGGATTCACTGGATATTCTTAGACATATTAGCATTTCCTAAGAGAATCAGTGTTTAGGATGACTGTCTCTGTACGTTATAATTGTTAGTGATCTCCTAAGTGTGGGAATAGACACCTCTTGGTATTCTCTTTCTGCTCAGTACCCTTCCTTTTTCAGGCTGTGATGCCCAGATCTGCATACAGTATCCACCTTGCGGCACAGAAAGTGTGGCAGGATGACCACCCATGGCCATTGTCTCCCTCTTAATCCAGCCTAAGATCATGCACTGTTTTGGCTTCCTTCCTAAGATCTCCAATCATTTTCACATGGATTGCTAGACTGCTATACCTCCCCTGGCCTAGAAATATGAAGTTGATATCTTGAATCTAAATGTAGAACTGGCATTTGTCTATTTTAAGGAGCTATGTATTATATTGAATTACAGTGGTTTGTGAGTGAAAAACAGAAGAATCCAAATTTGATAATTAAAGGATGTTGATCTTTGCCTTTAGCTAAAGATCTTGTGCTGCTGGAAGTCTGTTCAGATTTAGACCCCTTGATATAGCAACCAAATTTAGATTTTAAAGTTGCTTGAACTTTAAAGTCCCATTTAGGGATTAATTGACTTTGTTCAACAGATTTTTGTTTTTCTCCTCAGTGAGATCAAATGAGACATGTATAAAAACTTGTCAGTGTTACGGAGTGAGTTTCCACAGGCTGGTGGGTTGGTGCGAAATTAATGGAAGCCATTTGGTTTTGTGTGGAATAAAGCATCCATCTTCTAAGCATTTCCAAAGAATTAACAGAAGGAGCCATCTGACTTTTCTGGCTTAATGGGAAAGTCATGAATTAGAGCAAGAGCAGCCGAAAGCACGCAGTGGGTGGCAACTTGGAGAGTGATTGGGAGAACAGTGGACTTGGGAGATGAGCGTTTGACTTCCTGCCCCATAGTTTCTTGGGTAAGTCTTTGTTCTTCTTTAAAAATTTTGTTTTCTTATCTGCAAATCAGATTTAATTCTTTAAATACTTATTAAATGTATACTACATGTGAGACATTGTGCTAAGTGGCAGGGAAACAAATGAAAAAATGGCTCAATCCCTACCCTCATAGAGCTCACAGTTTACTAGGGGGACAACACAGTCACAAGAATAACTATGATTAATGTAGGTAATTATTTACGTTGGAAAAGCCAAGACCTCAAAGGCAAGAAGGGCAAGGTCCAGACCATTTGAATTGCCTACTTCACAAGTCTGTGAGAATGAAAAGAGAAAAGGATGGATGGTGCACATTGAATGAACTCCATGAAACGGCATGCTTCCATCTTCTTCAGGAGCATTCTCATCACTAACAATTGTTTGCTTTTGATTTTCTCCACTCTCTCAGTAGGGCAGCTAGATGGTCCAGTGGCTAGAGTGCCGGGCCTGAAGTCAGGAAGTATTATCTTCCTGAATTCTGGCCTCAAACACTTATTAGCTGTGTGATCTTAGGGAAATTGCTTCACCCTGTTTGCTTCAGTTTCCTTATCTGTAAAGTGAGCTGGAAAAGGAGATGGCAAATCATTCCAGTATTTTTGCAAAGAAAATCCCAAATGGGGTCACAGTTGGACATGATGGAAAAAGACTGAAAAACAATAAACATTTACTGAATTGAATTGAAATTCATAACCTCGCAGGAATCCAGAGTTAAAAATGTAGTTTTCATTTGTTTAATGAAAGTATTTTTTTCCTGATAAGAATCCTGGTTTTTTTTTTCTTGTTATACATATGTATTGTTTCAATGAATATACATTTCTTTATGAATCATTTTGGTAGAGGAATCAGAGTAAGAGAAAAATCATGAGGAAAAAATAACAGAAGAAAAAGAAAAAAAGAACATAGCATGTGTTGATTTACATTCATTTTCCCTAGCTCACTCTCTCTCTCTCTCTCTGCATGCATATGTTGATTTCTACCCAAAGTTGATTGGGACTGCCTCAATGAAAGTATTGAAGAAATTTTGATTATTGACTGGGCCATGCTTCTATTTTGCCAAATAAAGAGTTCATATAGACGGAATCCATGCTATGTTAAGAAAGTGAAGATGGTTGATTTGGATAATAGAACTAAGGAGGAAAGCATAATTGTCTACAATTGTCGCAAAGACCATAATATGCAAGAGGTGTTCGATATGTTCTATTCAACCTCAAAAGTAGAACCCTCTTCATCAGGCAGAAATTGTAACGTGCTCTCCTGGCAGTTACTATTACTAGTCTGTCCTAGACCCACCAGAGTACCTTTGACCACTGTCCTTTGCAGTGTGAACTCTACCCGGCTCGCCTCCTCTGAGGCCTTCAAAGGTCTCTGGCCACGATCTCTTGAATCTATAGCTTAATAACCGGGAGCGCACTCAAGAACAGCCACGTGTAATCTTAAAAGCCTTTATTATACCTACTCACATAATGCCCTGACTGATGCCCTGACTTGTTGGTTCCCGAGTGAACACCTGGTCAGAAGACCCACATGTTCACTACCAAAATCCTTACCTCTTTTGGCTACCCATCTTGGCTTGGCCACCCAGGCTAGGGAGCCAGGGTGAAGAGCGCCAGGTTAAAGAGAGCGACTGCTGCCTGAAGTGGGCTTATATAGGGCCTGTGAGGTCACACACACAGCCAATCAGTGAGAGAGTCACCCATTATGAAGTTATCTCATCATGGACAGGATCCCACCTACAAGGCAGTCCTAATATCCACAGAAATTACTTCTGGACCACTCAATCTCCCGATGCACTGTGGCGCCCATTTAAAGGGCTCTTACAAGAAGTGGGGGTCCCAATGAGGAACATTTCGCCTTGCCATCTAAAAAAGTTTCCTGAACATTAGAGCTGCCCACAGAATGATTGGCTGCCTCAGAAGGAGGTGACTGAACCTCCTTGAAGGTTGTCAAGCAGATTATATAACCCTTTTCATGCATGTTGTGAACACTTATTTATTTTTGTATAGGGCTGGAAAGTAGTGTCTGCTGAGGTTCCTTCCCACTCTGTCTGGGGTTTTGAGGTGACTTTGGTTCAGTCCTCCCCACTAGGGAGCCATACTGATCCTCAGCTGGCAGACATCCCTTATCAGAGGACACCCATGAAGGTTTTCCTACCTGGTGGGAAGCCTTCATGACAGTAAGTGGTCCTTGAGAGCATCCTATGTTGTGATGAGACAGAACATCCTCAGTGAAGGCTTGTTACATCTAAGAGCTATTTCTGTCTAGAAGACTCTTCAAGAACCCATGGCTAAGATAGTTCCTTTACACAGAGCCCATTTCAAAGATCATCATATGAGTTCCCACTTCATAAAACCCAAGTTTGCCATTAGGAGACCCAGAGAGCGTAGATTTCCCAGTTCCCTGGGTGATGTTATTTAAATGGCCACTGATTTATCACCAACACAATGAACATTGTCATCTTTAAGTCATTATAGAAAATATTGTAATTTCTATGTTATTATATCAGGAGCTCAGTGACAAATGCATACTACTGCTGTAGGCAGGCAGGCAGCTGTGTACCGTAAATCGATAACGCTAATTTTTAAAAATGGGAACATGTTAAGAAGTCCTCAGACCCTGATTACTGTGTTCTAAGCATAAATCCATCTTTATTAGGGATATAGTGAGGGCGCCAGTGGGTTGGTGGGTTCTTGCATAATCAATGAATTACTTTGATCCTGCGCACTGAATCAGGCTCCAACTAGCCATAGGCAATCATGTTATCAAGAAAGGAGATCCTTATTCTTTGGTTAAAAGTTAAGACCAGTGTTGAATCTGGAGACTTCCTGTGAACTAAGGACCACTGGACTTCATCTTCCCCTCTGTAACCTAAAGGGATTAGACTAAAAGTGATCCATGATTCAGTAGCATCACTTCCCAGGAGATTCAGATGTCCATGCTAATGTCCCCAGAGGGAACACATAGGCCTGAGAACTGCTGACTTTCTTAAAGTGAGCATTTACTTATTCCTTGACTGGCTTATGTTTCTGGAAAGCTTTCCTACCATTTTGAAAGCCGCTAAAACTATCCAAATCAATCTCAAACCCTTTTTTCTGGTTATATAAACTGGCCTCTTTCTAACCTGCTGGTGGATTATTTGCTGAACTGTGCTCTTGAGAGAACAAAGATCTACTTTGGATTCATTTAATTATGGAATTCCTTTTGTCCCCTGTGGCTCTGATGTCTAGGATCCCTTCTCAGATTTCTGAGCACTGACCCAGGAGAGACTGGTCACATCTTGGTGTGTGTGCAAGACAGAAGACCCAAGAACCTTTGCTTATGTGAGAGCCTTATATAGGCTTTGAGAAATTGGAAAGGTTAGACCTCAGTTGGTTGAGTTACCAGGTTTCAGTGGTTATTGATAAAAGACGGCTTTTGGGTAGTCCATGGAATAATGGGGTCTGAGATCCCCCTGTGAGGGCACTATAAAACTTTGATCCAGGTGTATTTGAAAGAACAGGGAAAGCTTCCTAATTTGTTAAGAACTCGGCTATCTCTGACTTTGTTGGAATCCTCATTGCTCAAATCCTTCAGTGTTTTCTGAACCCATGACCTCGGGTATTATGCAGCAGGGTCCAGAAAATAAGAGATATAGAAGGACAACACAAGGAAACACAGAGATGCATAGGGAATGCAGACTGCAAATATCAAGCCCCTGTGGATGCTTTATTCTTTTACAAAGAAGTTTCACTCTTTCCCAGTTTTCAGTACACATACTCTTTGCCACCTCTGTCTAATGGGACTCTAAAGTGCAAATACTAGTTCAGGATTAGGATATTCCTGCTGTTATTTTCTGCCTAAAGTGAGATTTGCAATGGGAGAGAAACGAATGGCCTTTCCAGGGTGATCTGAAGCGTCTGCTGCTTTCCAGCCACTGTAGTTCCACTGTTTTTTCTCCTTGATTGTGTTCCTACAATCTGGGTCCGGGAATCAAAGGAAACCAGTCAGGAAAGAAATGGACTGATCGAAATGGATGATGGACAATTTGTTGAAGGAGGAATGGGGGTTCTTTATGGTGGTAGTGATCATAGGGAGAAAGGAAAACACAAGATGAACCAAGGATGGATGGGGGTTAGGAAACAACCTTCAAGATGTTTTCTCTTTAATTTCCCTGTCTTCTGAGGTAGTAGCTTCCTCACAGGCAGCTGCTCATATGCACAAAGTCATCCTTGATTCTTCCTTTATCCTTACCTGTCCCATGCCACTCTCTCACATCCCATTAATTGTCAAGGCCCCTCAATCCTTTATTCACTATATTTTAACCATCTTTTCTAAGAAAGAAGGAAGGAAAAAAAACATTCCACATGACTTCTTTCTGAGATGAAAGACCTGTCCAGGATGTTATAGTAGGGACTCAACGTTTAAAGCAAGAACTGGACTGAATGATTGTTCTACTGTATTCTTTGCATTTGTGGATACCGGTCTTTTATTTAGTTTTTTTTTTCTCCCTGACCCACATTAGAAGCCACTCAACAAACATTTCACTAGGAATACTAGAGTTTCCACAGATAATCACCATCCATCTTCTCGGTCTCTGACTTTCTGGGTAGTTTTATAATTGGAAGTTTGTGACAAGGACCCATCACTTATGAGCTATGGGGACTGGAGACTGAGGAGCTCCACTAACAGAGCAATAATATTCCATAACCTTCATATACCATAATTTACCCAACCATTCTCCAATTGGTGGACATCCATGAGGAGCTCCACTAAAAGGAACACCCTCATATATTGGAAGGGCTGACTGCAAAATGGAATGGAAACTCCTGGAGAAGGGGGATTGTTTCATTGTTTGTACCAGAGTGTCTAAGACATAGTATTCTCTTGATCAGTGTTTGAGGATTGCTCCTCTTTCCACTCTCTGGACTCAGGAAGAATAATCAATGGGTAAATTGGTTGTTGACTTCATGTGTATAAGAAAGAACTTCTATCCAGCAGAGCTGTCCAACAGTGGGATAAGTTGCCCTGGAGGAATACTGTGATCAACTTCAGTTTGCTTATCTGTGAATGAACTGCTTTGAATGTTTATTGATGAATATTGCTTCTTTGTTGAAGTGGAAACTTTGGGTGCTAAGCAAATTTGCTACATGCTGCATTGCCTCACACCTCACTGGGCATGAGGGCTCAGCCAAACCAGCCAAGTTTTTGAATGACTTTTGTTTTCTGATCTTTCTTTGCTCAGCTAGATTCAATCCTCAGCAGTAACTGTAAAATCTGTTCTTTCCAACTTCCAGTTTTGGTGGCTACCATCCTGGTTTGTTCTTTCTCCTCTCTTTGTCTTCTCTTGATGACTCCACACAATAACTAGACTCTCAGCGCCTCACAATCCTTTGTCCAGATCTCCCCAATTTATGTGAGTTTGACATTCAAAATCAGAACCAATTTGTCTTGAGACTCTACTCACTTTATTTCCAGCTGTTGCCTTTTCGGATCACTGTTTCTCTTAGAACTTTGAGAAGAAGCTTAACCCAGCAACAACCCTAAAGAGCCCTTCACACCTTGTACCCACATTGTGTTTTACAGATCTGACAAAGATTTGTATGGCTGGACCCATTGGTTCCTCCATTGAAATAGAAAATTCCCGAGGATAAGGACTGTTCTGCATTTGTCCACGTGTCCCTGTGTCTAGCCAGTCCATGGTAAGTACTCAAATACTGGTAGATTGAAATTTAAGTGAGAAGTCATCATTGACCACAAGCCCCTTGAAATCAGGCTTTCTTGTGACCTCCCCAGCATCTAGTACAGGATCATGAGGTACTAGATTTGTAATAGGAAAGGCCTTTAGAGGCATCCAGTTCGACCCATTCACTTTATCAGTGTACAAACTGATCTCCAGAGGAGTGGGCTGATGGAATTTGCTGATTCTAAGCCCAGAAGTCTAGCTTCTCAATACAAGACAATGCCTTACTACCTACCTCAATTCAAGACACTTAATAAATGCGGACAGTGTGCCGAGAGCATTGGGGCAGGCATTAGTGATGATATAATGTTTAGGTAAGACCTAGTTCTTTGTCCTCATGAAAGTAAATGTAGAAGAGAGATGAAACACGAGTACAGAAAAACAAAACTAAGATTCAATATTATGTGATAATATTCATGACAAGTGCAAAATCCAGTGCTCTAGTGAGAGTTTTCAGGACAAAGGCTGTTTTGAGTTTCCAATGAGAGCTTGTGTATTTCTCCTTTGGAACCATAAAGTGCCCAGTAAATTTGGCTTCTTATTATTATTTTCTCAGAGCAATCAATGCTCTTTCTCTTGCTGATGGTGGTAAGGATTGTCCTTAGGGACCCATGGGGGAAATGGGAAAAGCATTGCCATGGTCAGCAGACCTTGAGGCTGGAGGACGGTCTGCCCTGCTCCAGGGCTCAGAGGAAGACAGAGAAGGGGCATCTTGGATGAGAGAGCCACACAATTGTGGAATACCAAGCAGGTTGGGGAAGAGGACACAGAGCTTAGGGAATCTTAACACAGGCAAGATTTATTTGTTTGTCACTCACCAAATGCACTTACAATAAAACTTGACATCACAAGAGTTTCTAGAACAAATATTTATTTGTTTGTGTCTTGGTTTGGGGGCCCATCCATCTTAAAAGAGACTCGGTGTGCATAGTAAGAGCTAAGTCTGACAACAGACCAGACCAGGAGGGTAGACTGAGCCAGCAAGGAAATGGGCAGGGAGTGGGGAGCCCGAGAGAGCCTGTGGTAAAGGGGATAGACATCTAGCAGCCATGTAAGGATGTAGAGATGTGGACCAAATTATAGAGCATTCATGGACAGAGCATTAGGCTGGTTTCAGAGGACCCTGCTTCAAACCTCGACTGGCTGTCTCGTTAGTTGTCTAACTTGGAAAAGACTACTGTCTCTGACTTCTCAAATTCTGAAAGTTTATATTGTTTATTGAAGTCTGATTTTCTATGTCTTATGTCCAAAGCCCCCCACCCCCAATACTGTGTTTTAAGGTTCCTCTTAGATCTGATCTTCCTTGTGCTAAGGTCCCTATTGTGATATTCTACATTCAAATATTTCTTCCAGCTCCGACCTTCTAAGATTCCAGGAATAAATCTGTCTTCAATGACCTGAAGGACTGTTATGTTGGAGAGGTTACTAGACTGGTTCTATTTGTTCCTAGGGGACAGAGCTAGGAAAATGGGAGGAGACATTTTGGGGTCCATTTTGGGGTTTGACACCCCAAAAAATTTAATTGTAGATGAAGAGACAGGGTCAACAAAGGGGTGTCTTCTACTCTTTGAAAATCATTAAGCAGATGATCAGTGATTGTGTGCCAGCTAGATCATTTAGAGCACTAAATCTGCTGCGTGGACCTAAATAGCAGAGCATGCTTGGGGTTTCCATCCTACCCAATCACCTAGGTGGCTAGGAGCCACCTACCTCCTTCCTACTTGGACTATCATCCTCCACACTAGATTTGACACTCCCCCCCATTCCTACTTCCGTTTTTTCCCCCCAGAACAAAATTTCTTTCCTTGGTCATCTCTTTCTTACTTGTATTGCTTTCTTCTATTAAAATGAGCACTAGGATTGTGTGTATATATGTGTATTTATTTTTAGGTATTGTCATCTCCATGACATTCTACATACTAAGATCCCTTCCAGCTCTGGTGTTCTATATGTGAATCTTAGGATCATAGATTTGGAGCTAAAAGGGATCTTTTATTTTATATACAATTTTATGTTCTTTAAAAATATTTTAAGTTCCATATCATCTCCCTTCCTGCTTCTCCCCCCTCATTGAGATCATAAACAATTACATAAGTTATAAATGTGTAGTCTTACAAAAGATATTTCCAAATTAGTCATTTTGTGAAAGAAAATGTAGAGCAAAAAATAAACCTTTAAGATCAAGTCATACTTTCTTATGCTTTATTTTTTTCTAAATTCAAAATCCAATTTTTTTTTTCTGGAGATGGACAGCATTTTTCTTCACAAGTTCTTCAGAATTTTCTTGAATTATTGTATTATTGAAAATAAGTTATTTGCAGTTGATTATTATACAGTATTGGTGTTACTGTGGACAATGTTCTTCTAGTTTGTTCATTTAACTTTGCATCAGTTCATGTAAGTCTTCCCAGGTTTTTCTGAAAGCACCCTGCCTATCATTTCTTTCTTTCTTTTCTTCTTCTTCTTCTTTTTTTTTAAAGAAATAGTATTTTATTTTTCCAAATACATGCAAAGATAGTTTTCAACACTCACTTTTGCAAAACCTTGTGTTCCAAAATTTTCTCCCTTCCTCTCCCTTTCCCCTCCCCAAGATAGCAAGCAATTTGATATTGGTTAAATGTACAATGCTTCTAAACATATTTCTATGTTTGTCATGCTACAGAAGAAAAATCAGATCAAAAGAAAAAAAATGAGAGGGGGAAAAAAACTAAGCAAGCAAAGAAAGAAAAGGTAAAAATACTATGCTTTGATTCACATTTAGTCACCATAGTTCTCTCTCTGGATGCAGATGGCTTTTTCCATTAGTCCATTGGAGTTGCTTTGAAGCACCTCATTGAAGAGTCAAGTCCATCACAGTTGCTTATCATGTGTTATAGCTTAATTCCATTATTATCATATACCAGAACTTGTTCAGCAATTCCTTAACTAATGGGCAATCCCTCAAGTTCCAATTCTTTGCCATCATAAATAGAGCATAAACACACACAATCTGTTATATATTTATTATATTATATATATCATATATATATTTATAGATAATATATACATTATATTTATATATATATTTGTATTTGTACCTCTTGGTGTTTTTACTTTTAAAAAGATCTCTTTAGGATACAGACTCGGAAGTGATCTTGCTGGATCAAAAAGTATGCACAGTTTTGTATCCTTTGGGCATAGTTCCAGATTACTCTCTACAATAACTGGATCACCTTACAACTATACCAATAGTATATTAGTATCTCAATTTTCCCACATGTCTTTCATCATTTCCTTTTCTTTTGCTGTCATATTAGCCAATCTGATAGGTGTGAAATGGTACTTCAGAGTTGTTTTAATTTGCATTTCTTTAATCAATCATAATTTAGAGCATTTTTTTCATACACCTATAAATAACTTTGATTTATTTATCTGAAAACTGCCTGTTTATATGCTTTCACCATTTATCAATTAGGAAAGGACTTGTATTCTTATAAATTTAGCTCAATTTTCTGTATATTTGAGAAAGAAGGCCTTTATCAGAGAAATTTGCTATAAATTCCCTTCTCCCCCAAGTTTTTTGCCTTCATTTTTATCTTGGCTGCACGTGTGCATACATGCACACCCTTTTAAATGTAATGTAATTAAAATTATCCATTTTATATCCCATTATATGTTTTCTCCCTCCTCCCCTCCTCCCTCCTCCTCTCCCTCTTCTCATTTCTCCCTCGCCCCCTCTCCTATCTTTTGTTTGATAAGTTTTTTCTCTTCTCCATAGGTTTGACAGGTAAACTATTCCATGCTTCCCTAATTTGTTTATGGTATCACTCCTTATGTCTAAATCATGTTATCCACTCTATCTGCTTCCATTTTATGGGTCACTTCATCCCATTAACATTATTGATTATGATTACTAACTATTTCCCTACATTCTATTCTCTGTCTCATTTATCCTTCTCTCTCTCTCCTCTCATCTGGTCCTCCCTCAAATGCATTTTGTTTCTAACCACTGCCTCTCCCAATCTACCCTCTCTTCTATTAGACCTTCCCCACCCCTATTTTTTATCCTTTTCCTTTCTACCTTCCCTTTAGGGTAAGATAGATTTCTATAAGCATATGAATATGTATGTTATTTTCTCTTTAAGCCAATTCCAATGACAGTAAGGTTCAAGCATTGCCTGTTTCCATGTTTTCCTCCACTGTAAAACAAACAAAAACAAAACAAAACAAAAAAACACAAAAAAACCCACAAACAAAAAAAACAACTTGTCTTTTATGTGAAACAGTTTATCCTATCCACCTTTCTCCTCCCCTTTCACAGTGTATCCCTTTCCCCCCACCCCTTTATTTTATTTTTTTAGATATTCCAATATAGTCAACTCACATCTGTTCTCTATGTATATTCCTTCTGACTGCCCTAATAATGGTAACATTTTTAGGAGTTACAGGTATCATCTTCACACGTAAAAATGTAAACAGCTTATCCTTATTTAATCCATTCTCTTGATTGCCTTCCTAATACCAATCCTGGTTTTCTTTTTATATTTCTCTTGAGTCTTGTCTTTAAAGTCAAAATGTCTATGCAGCTCTGGATTTTTTCATCAGGAATGCTTAAAACTTCTCTATTTCATTAAGTATCCATTTTTTTTTTCTCCTGAAGGAATGTACTTTTTTTTTTTTCCCCCCAGTGGCTGATTCTTGGTTATAACCCTAGTTCCTTTGCTATTCAGAATATAATACTCTAGGCCCTCTGACTCTTTAATGTAAAAGCTGGTAAATCTTGAGTTATCTTGACTATGGGACCACAATATTAATTTTTTTTTCTTTCTGGATATTTGAATATTTTCTCTTTTATCTGGGAACTCTAAAATTTGACTACAATATTCTTGAGAGTTTTTCTTTTTGGGATTTCTTTCAGGAAGTGATCAATGGATTCTTTCAATTTGTTTTATCTGCTGGTTCCATCAGGGTGGTTTTCCTCGATAATGCTTTGAACAAATGTCTAAGATCTTTCTTTCTTTCTTTCTTTCTTTCTTTTTTTTTTTTTTTAATCGTAACTTTCAGGTAGTCCAATACATTTTAAATTATGTCATGAATTTATTTTCCAGGTCAATTGTTTTTCCAGTTAGTTATTTTACACTTTCTCTTATTTTCCCCCCCATTAATTTGATTTTGATTATTCTTATTCTTATTAATTTGATTTTTGTTTTACTGTTTATGTGTCATAGAGCCATTAGTTTCCAATTCTAATTTTTAAAAGAATTTTTTTTCTTTAAAGAACTTTTGGTGCTTGCATTTTCTTATTTTGATCAATTCTCCTTTTAAAGGAGTTCTTTTTTTATAGTGAATTTTTAGAAAGTACATCTTTTTCCATTTGGTTAATTCTGATTTTCAATGAGTTAATTTCTTCAGTGAATTTTTGTAATCTTTTTTCCATTTGGGTAATTTTGCTTTTTAAGGAATTTTTATTCATTGGATTTTTATGTCTCTTATAATTTGGCCTATTTTGTTTAAGGTATTTTTATTCAGTATTTGAAATTTTTTTAAATTATTTTTTTTATTTAAGCTTTTTATTTTTCAAAACAGTTGACAATTCTTCAACATTAGCCCTTGCAAAACTTTGTGTGCCAATTCCCCCCCCCCCCCTTCTCCCATGCTCTCCCCCTAGATGGCAAGTAGTTCAATATATGTTAGACATGGTAGAAATATATGTTAAATCCAAAACATGTATACATATTTATACAATTATGGTGCCACACAAGAAAAAAAGAGAAGCAAAACAAAATGTAAGCAAACAACAACAAAGAGTGAAAATGTTATGTTGTGAACCACACTAAGTTGCCTTAATCCTCTCTTTGGGTGTAGATGAATCTCTTTAACATTCAGTATTTTTTTCTTTTTCTTTTATTAAGTGGTTAACTATTTATGATTTTCTTGTATCACTCATTTCTTTCCCCCATTTTCCTCAGTTTTTCTTATTTGAATTAAATCTTTTTTGAGCACTTTCAGTATTCTTTTTGAGCCTGAGACAAGTTTACTTTTTTCTTTGAAGCTTACATGTAACTGTTTTGATATTGTTATCTTCTTTGGAGTTTTGTTCGATCTTCCTTGTCATCATAGTATCTTTTTATGATCAAGTTTATTTTTGGTGGTTGTTGTTATTGTTCATTTTTAGCCTATTTTAACTTTATTTTAAAATTGGGCAATGCTCCTTAAATGGAGAGGCCACTGTCCAAGGTTCAGTTTTTTTGTGGTACTGTTTTCAGAGATTATTCTGGGAAACTTAAGTTTTCAGTTTTTCTAAGCTACATAAGCTTAAATTTTTTTCAATATTTTATTTTTCCTAATTACATGTAAAATCAATTTTTAATATTCGATTTTAAAATTCTGAATTCCAAATTTTCTCCCTCTCTTGCTCTTCTTCCCACTTCCTGAGGTGATAAGCAATTTGATATAAGTTATACGTGTGCATTCAGGCAAAACATGTTTTAAGGTGGTATGATCTAATGTGATGTATGGTCATGGCTTTCTTGGATTGTGTGCTGCTCTATCTATTTATCCATCTAGCTAGCTAGCTAGATGTATCTATAGATACAGATAGGATATAGAAATAGAGATAAAGAGATATATTTATATCTATATCTAAAGATTTTGAATTCAGAATTTCTTGACTCCAAGTACAGTGCTTTATTTTCACTATAACTTATTTTCTTTTAAAGTAAGATAGTGTCAGAGACTGAATTCAATATCAAGCCTTTTCATTTCAAGTCAGCATCCAAGCCATGATGCCCTATAGATTTTCTGTTCAAAGGAGGATCTTGGAGAGTATGGTTTAGGAAACTTGAAGAAGGAAGAAACCATTTGGAGTAGTTGCTGGGAGAATGGGCTTATCAGTGGCTTGTCTAGAGCCAGGAGGGCACAGATGCAATGAAATAACATCAGTTTGTGGGGTGGAACTGATGTCTCCAAGTCCCATTTAGACACACATCAAAAGAAATGAGAAGATAGGGAGTGAGGAACATTAGTGCTGGAACTTGACAAGTTATGAAGAGTAAATGGGATATGATGTCAGAGGGTCAAATAGAGGGAGAATGCTATTTTGGATGGTTCACTTGTGGGGTCAAGACTAGGAAAGTAGAAAATTTAATTCAACTTAATTCAGACTTGAGGTGGCTCTCTGGAGGAAAGGAGAGTCTCTGCTCTAGGCCAGAGTTGAGGCGGCTCTCTGGAGGAAGAAGTCTCTCCTCTAGACCAGAGAGCGATCGGCAGTTTCTGGAGACGACAGCACATTACAAATTGGCGCCCAAAACATGGGGCAAGAACTTTTGCTTATCCTGCCAAGGACTTATTCTGAGCCCTTCAGAGGAGCTAGCCCAGACCTTCACATTTAAGGACTTATTATGAGCCCTTCAGAGGAGCTAGACCAGACCATTGCAATTTGGCTTTTCTCAGTGGATGATCAATGTTTAAAAATCTCAACACAGATAAGTTAGAATTTTATCACTGAATGTTCTTAGATTCTTCAGTTCTGTGGCTTTTTTGTCATCAACCTTTCTGGATTCTTCCAATAGAGTTCACCATGTGCCAGACTTGGCACAGAGATAAGGAAAAAGGCTGTGTCTTCAAAGAGCTGACATTTCATAGGGAGAGAAGCCCCTTGTAAATAGCTAAGGACAAAATTCAGGCAACATCAATTGGGTCACAGATATTTAAGGCATGAAGGGAACTTTGAGATCATCTCATCCAACCCTCTCATTTTACAGTTGGGGAAACTTAATTTGAGAGGGTGTGGGGGAAACACTTATAGGTAAGTCCAAGTGCTGGACACTCAGGTGACTAGTCCAGAAGAAGACTGAAAGGAAGGCATAGTCTATGTTAGAGGAATATAGAAGCTTCAGATGATATGATCTGAGAAGAGAACATCAGAATTCTCAGTTATGGAGTTGGAACATAGAATAGTATACCCATGTCCTATTCACCTGAAGCTTTAATCTGCACATCAATTTGTCTATTAGACATTTCCAACTTAATCTCAGAAATATCTCAAAGTCAACATCTTTTTTCCCCAAACTACCCTTCCTCCAGATTTCCCCAAGTCTCATCTTTCTTTTTGGATCTCATCTCTGCGACCTTGTCATTATTAATTGGGGAATGACTTGTATTGTTATAAATTTGACTACATTCTTTATATAGTTTAGAAATGAGACTTTTATCAGAAACCATGGCTATAGAACATTTTCTAGCTTTCTGCTTCTCTTCTAATCTTGATTGCATTAGTTTTGTGCAACCTCTTTTTTAACTTAATGTAATCAAAATTATCCATTTTGCATTTCATAATGTTATTTATCTCTTGTTTGCTTATAATTTCTTGCAAAGTAGAGAAAAGAATAGTTTATGGTATCACTCTTTATGTTTAAATCGTGTATGAGTTTTGATCATATTATATATGGTGTGAGATGTTGGTTTGTGCCTATTTTCTGCCATACTGTCAGTGTTTGTCAAATAGTTACTTCTTATCCCAGAAGCTGAAGTCTTTGGGTTTATCAAACACTAGATCACTCAAGCCATTGACTATTATGTCTTGTGATTCTAATCTATTCCATTGATCCACTGTTCTACTTCCTAGCCAGTACCAAATGATTTCGATGGCTTGGACACCCTTCTTGTGTGATAATAGATGTAGGCTGGAAGGGAGACCTTCAGAGAGGTCATCTAATCTAATTTCCACATTTTGTAGATGAAGAGACTGAGCCCCTGAAAGTTTAAATTATTTGCTCAAAGTCATATGGCCAGTAGATTATAGAACTGGAATCTGAATATGGGTCCTCTGCTCCCAATAGTCTTTCTCTCATATTCTGTTTGATCTGGAATTCAGAATGGTAAGAAACATTCACAATTATGCAGTACAGCGCCGTTATTTTATAAAACAAATGGACCCATCTTTGTGCTAGTGAGTGATCTTCCTGAGATTGTGAGTTTCAGAGATTGATCTCAGGCCTCAACCCCAGCCTTGATACTCTTTGCTGCCATGCACAGGAGGAGTCGACTGGGGATCTAAGGGACGTGGGCACGCTGTGCCTGCCTTGTACATGTTCTTGCTTCAGATGAGGACCATAACTGCCGCGGGTGAGGGAGAAATTTATAGCAGAGTGTTTTTTAATTAGGAGAGCCAGAAGTACTGAATGACAAGGGAGCCTTCCTTGAATAATAGACCTCGGACGCTCTCCTGGTGGATGGGTGTTGATTTATACAAGTACACTGAACTGATTTTTCAGTAAATTAAGTCCCACATGAAACCGAGAGCTCCTTTAGCCGAGATGTAATAGATAGGGCCTACCCAGAGTGGCACAGTTTTATGTGGGATATTAGTATTTGTCTGGAAAATTGGGTTATGTAGACAGCCAAGCTAGGTAATTAATTACTGCCCCTGCAAAATAGAATATAAGGTATCGAGTTCCCTATCCATGAAGGTGTTCAAGCAAAGAACAGTCGTAATGAGTTTCCCATTTTTGGAGATGTGAAAGACTTAGATAGGAGGCAATGAGTGCCCCATTCCTGAAGATGGACAATTGAGGGCTGTAGGGGCATGAGCTTCACATCCCTGATGGTATGCCACCAGAGTACCAATGACCAATTTACTGGGGATGTGGTTAATGGGAGTCATGCTTCTTATGGCAAGATGACGTTAGAAATCCTTTCAAACTCAGACTTTAGGACAACTGTCAGAATAATTTGCAAAATATAACATTTAGGGTTTACCATAGTCTTCCTGTGAAGTAAGGCTTGCAGGGGGATGTGGAGGAGGGAGTCCCTTGTCCAGAGTGATCCAGGTTGAGCCCAGACTTTTAAAATCTAAATGTTCTTCCCAGGTTCCCACAGGGATTCTGCCTGAGTAGTCAACAGCAAGAATTTTTGTTGTTGTTGCAAACCCAGGGCCTAGTTCCTGGACCCAGTCCCTGAACCCTTAGGGGTGGGTCTTTGCTCTTTGGGGTTCAGGCACCTCCATTTATATATACTCAGTGTAGAGAATGAGAATGACAACACTTGGTGTTTTTATAATCACCCCATGGGGTTTGTAAAGGCCTTATTTGGTCCTCCAGTCACCCAAAAGGTTGGGGACACTAAAGGGAGCATAAACATTTGCTTTTTTCAAATGAGTTTAACAACCACCAGTGTAATAATGACATAGAAAAAGCCTGAGGAGATGTCATTTCCTTTAAAAAGAGATCTGATAGTCTTAGGAGACTGCCAGCTCAGTATGGGTCAGCAGCATAATATGGTGGCCAGATATGGCTAATGGGATTTCAGGCTACCTGGAACAAAGTTGGCAGCCAAGTGGCACACACCTGGAGTCTTAAAAACCCAAGTCCAAGGTTGACTCTGTTACTAACCAGCTGTGTAATCTTGGGTGAGCCATTTTTTCTACCTCAGTTTTCCTCATCTGTAAAATGGGGATAATAGGACTTAGATTACATAGGAGTTGTGAGAATCCCATAAAAGCACACATATACATATATAAATTTATAAATGCATAAATGTGTATGTATACATTTCATATATGTATATGAAATACTTTGCAAACTTTACAATGCCTTACAAATGTTGGTAATGATGATGGTGGTGATGGTCATTACTGTTGCTGTTAATATCCAGAACAAGGGAGGATTCAGGCCAGTCCCTCTCTCCTAGTCAGACCCCATCTGGAGGGTTTTTCTCAGTTCTGGGTTCTCACACACGGGGAAGCACAGTGATCACCTGCAGAGTGCACCGATGAGGGAGACCAAGGTGGTCAAAGATGTAATGCTCATACCAGCCATGTGGAAGGAACTGGGTCTCTTTGGTGGAGGAAGAGAAGACTCAGTTTATGGCATGAAAGTATCCTTTAGGGCTGCTGTGGGGACAATGGCTTCCTCTTGTCTTGCTTGTCCCCAGAAGGCAGAATGGTCAAGTTAGATTTGACAGAAGGAAATCCTGAGGACTGTGCTCTTATGTGACTGGCCACTTTGGGAAGAAATGGCTTCCCTCTTACCAGAGGCTGCTTGAACACTGGGCAGGGATCTCAAAGATGGAGACTTTGATTCCCATGTGGGCGAACTCAGAGACTCTCAAAGGCCCTTGGAGCTTCGGGATTCTGTTTCCTGTCTGCCCTGGTTCCAGCACCATTCTGTCTGCAGTGACAAAGTTTTTCCTGCCACTAAATATCATGAGGAAGTTTTTCTAAGTCATTGTGCAGTGGACACTTGGTCGTATACTGGCCTGGGTCATCAAGCTGAGCTTTTACAACAGATAGACACAACTTTGCTGCTCAAATAGGCACTTCTTAGATTGACTCTCCATAAAGGCAGAGGACATAAAGTGAAGTCGTAACTCAGGGAGGTTATTCTGATGGAGCCCGAGATAATATGATCTGGAGACTTAGATGGCTGATTATCTAACAGCTTAAAGGGGCCGAACATGGAGGGCCTATCTCAGGGAGGAGAGGCAGCTGAGAACAATGGAGCAAGCAGCCAGGTTAGTGTCAGGGGAGCTGGGCACAGAATGTGGGTCTGCCCCTGGCTGTGTGATTCTGGGCAACTCATTCCTCCCTTGTGCCTCAATTTCCTCATTTCTAAAACTGGAGTAGTAATTACTACTTTAAACACTTCACAAGACTGTTGCCCGTTGGTAAGCATTTATTAAGTATCTATTATATGCTAGGTGCTGATGAAACAAAGAGGAACCCCTATCTTCAAAAATTTACTGGGGAAGCAAAGAAAAGTGGGCACTTTGAACCCCGTGAAATGAGGTTCTGACAGAAGGAAAGATTTTTGTTAGAGAATTGAACAAGAAGTTGGATAATGCTGATGGTGGAAAGGAAATATATGTGAGCTCCAGGTCTGCTCCTCACCATAGCCAAGTAAGGTTGAAAGACCAGCTGGCAAGACCCAGATGTTCCCTTCTGGACAAGGTCACCCAATCAGGGGACTTTGCATTACAGCCCATTGCCTATTAGTGGAGGAATAGTGGAATACAGCCAGTTAGAGGTGGGCTGTCTTGTACCTAGTTTTGCTACTCTATGGAGCTCGACTTTCTCCAAAAGGGTAGGTAGGCTCTGGCCTTGGGGAGATATGCTTCCTGATGCAAAGAAGAGGTAACAAAGCCTTTGCTAGCTTTCTCTACTCTCCGCCCCTGAAAGAGCTCTAACTTGCTGCCTGGATGATATGCCTTTCATTTCTTTCTCTAGAGTGAGGTGTTTGGACTGAGTGACCCTTAGGATCTTTTCTAAATCTATATTCCTTGTCCCATCAATGCCCATTTCAGAAAGGAATTAGACTGGATGATTTCTAAGGTCCCTTTGAGCTTCGAGAATCTACGATTTGATCTCAGAGCAGCATTTAACCTTTAAAAATGTAATTGAGCAATTTTCCATGATGGTTAAATTCCAGAGACGGCACCTGGTAGAAGCATGTAGAGAGGGACTGCATCAAGTGGCAGTATTTGAAGGCAGCTTTTCATAGAGCTCAGGCTGAGAGGATGGGAAACTTGCACAGAATCCCTAAGTAATATTCCCAGTAGCACACAAGCACAATCCCTGCCCCCTAATTTTTTTTTTTTTAACACTTTCCTTACAATAGCACTGTGATGTCAGAGGTTTAGAATATTATCCAGATTTTTTAGAGGAAAAATTTGGCCATTTAATAATTGGAGATATGCCGAAGACTGGTACATAACAACAAAGAAATCTGGCCTTGGAAGTCAGAAGACATAGTGGCAATGCTGTTTCTTCCAATACCTTTGTGAATCTAAGTTAGGCCATTGCTTCCCTTCCTGCAACCTCCAACTTTCCACCTAAATGATAAAGGTGCCTTATGTGACCACGTGGTAGTACTGCTGGCCATCATCCTGATCCTCTTAGAGGAGGGATCTGAAGATGGGTTGTTTCATATTCCCCTTGGCATTTCTGAGCATCTCCCCCACCTCTTAGAGGAATGAAGTCCTTTCTTATGCTTATGTATAGCTAGGGAA